>NC_140026.1:978214-1499055 GCF_964263955.1 Coregonus lavaretus | reverse complement strand
TTCGTACTTCAACTACTTGCACATTGTTACAACACTGTACATAGCCCCGTGTAGCTCAGTTGGTAGAGCATGGCGTTTCCAACGCCAGGGTAGTGGGTTCGATTCCCACGGGGGGCCAGTATGAAAATGTATGCACTCACTAACTGTAAGTCGCTCTGGATAAGAGCGTCTGCTAAATGACTAAAAATGTAAAAAATATATATATATAATAATATGACATTTGAAATGTCTCTATTGTTTTGAAAAATCCCATGCCAATAAAGCCCCTTCGAATCGAATTGAGTGTTCTCTTTTGAAGTCCTTGTTTTCTATTAATACCAGAATGCCCTGAGAGAACAACCAGAAAACAACCAGAGAACAACCAGAAAACCAGAGAACAACCAGAAAACAACCAGAAAACAACTAAGATCAAATACATTTTTTATCATTTATTTCCCTGAGCCTCCTCTTGCCATTGAAATGCTCAGTCTGATGTGGGTGTGTCGATATACATCTTAATATACAGTGTATTTGGAAAGTATTCAGACCCCTTGACTTTTTCCACATTGTTACTTTACAGCCTTATTCTAAAATTGATTAAATTGTTTTTTTTTATCAATCTACACACAATACCCCATAATGACACAGCAAAAATAGGTTTTAAGATATTTAAAAACAAATAAATAAATAACTGAAATATTACATTTACATAAATATTCAGAACCTTTACTCAGTACGTTGTTGAAGCACCTTTGGCAGCAATTACAGTCTCGAGTCTTCTTGGATATGATGCTACAAGCTTGGCACACCTGTATTTGGGGAGTTTCTCCCATTCTTCTCTGCAGATCCTCTCAAGCTCTGTCAGCTTGGATGGGGAGCGTCGCCGCAAAGCTATTTTCAGGTCTCTCCAGAGATGTTCGATCGGGTTCAAGTCCAGGCTCTGGCTGGGCCACTCAAGGACATGAAAAACATCCCCACAGCATGATGATGCCACCACCATGCATCACCGTACGGACGGTGCCAGGTTTCCTCCAGACGTGACGCTTGGCATTCAGGCTAAAGAGTTCAATCTTGGTTTCATCAGACCAGAGAATCTTGTTTCTCATGGTCTGAGAGTCTTTAGGTGCCTTTTGGCAAACTCCAAGCGGGCTGTCATGTGCCTTTTACTGAGGAGTGGCTTCCATCTGGCCACTCTACCATAAAGGCCTGATTGGTGGAGTGCTGCAGAGATGGTTGTCCTTCTGGAAGGTTCTCCCATCTTCACAGAGGAACCCTGGAGCTCTGTCAGAGTGACAGTCGGGTTATTGGTCACCTCCCTGACCAAGGCCCTTCTCCCCCGATTGCTCAGTTCGGCCGGGCGGCCAGCTCTAGGAAGAGTCTTGATGGTTCTAAACTTCTTCCACTTAAGAACGATGGAGGCCACTGTGTTCTTGGGGACCTTCAATGATGCAGATATTGTGCCTCGACACAATCCTGTCTCCGAGCTCTACGGACAATTCCTTCGAACTCATGGCTTGGTTTTTGCTCTGACATGCACTGTCAACTGTGGGACATTATATAGACAGGTGTGTGCCTTTCCAAATCATGTCCAATCAATTGAATTTACCACAGGTGGACTCCAATCAAGTTGTAGAAACATCTCAAGGATGATCAATGGAAACAGGACGCACCTGAGCTCAATTTATAGTCTCATAGCAAAGGGTCTGAATAGTAAATAAGGAGGGAAGGGAAAAACGTTATCTAATCCATTTTAGAATAAGGCTGTAACGTAACAATGCACTGTAGTTATATACAGAATATTTAGAAAACAGTAAGATGACTTTAACTGCACTGCCCCTTTAATATTTCAGTAGCAGCCTCATGATTCCCTTTACACACCGACACAGACACACCGAACACAGACACACCGACACACCGAACACAGACCGACACACCGAACACACACCGACACACTGAACACAGACCGACACACCGAACACACACCGAACACACACCGACACACACCGAACACACACCGACACACTGAACACAGACCGACACACTGAACACAGACCGACACACTGAACACACACCGACACACCGAACACAGACCGACACACTGAACACAGACACACACACCGAACACAGACACACAGACCGACACACCGACACACCGAACACAGACACACACCGAACACAGACCGACACACTGAACACAGACACACAGACAGACACACTGAACACAGACACACAGACACACCGAACACAGACACACACCGACACACCGAACACAGACCGACACACACCGACACACCGAACACACACCGAACACAGACACACAGACAAACACACTGAACACAGACACACACCGACACACCGAACACAGACCGACACACCGAACACAGACACACAGACAAACACACTGAACACAGACACACAGACACACAGACACACCGAACACAGACACACACCGACACACCGAACACAGACCGACACACCGAACACAGACACACAGACAAACACACTGAACACAGACACACCGAACACAGACACACACACAGACACACCGAACACAGACACACTGAACACAGACACACACACCGACACACTGAACACAGACCGACACACTGAACACACACCGACACACCGAACACAGACACACTGAACACAGACACACACACCGACACACTGAACACAGACCGACACACCGAACACAGACACACTGAACACAGACACACACACCGACACACTGAACACAGACCGACACACTGAACACAGACACACAAACACACACACACCGACACAGACACACACACCAACACAGACACACAGACCGACACACCGAACACAGACACACAGACAAACACACTGAACACAGACACACCGAACACAGACACACACACAGACACACCGAACACAGACACACTGAACACAGACACACACACCGACACACTGAACACAGACCGACACACTGAACACAGACACACAGACACACACACCGACACACTGAACACAGACACACACACCAACACAGACACACAGACCGACACACCGAACACAGACCGACACACTGAACACAGACACACAGACACACCGAACACAGACACACACAACACAGACCGACACACTGAACACAGACACACAGACACACTCCGAACAGACACACTGAACACAGACACACAGACACACACACCGACACACTGAACACAGACACACAGACACACACACCGACACACTGAACACAGACACACGCTTCATCCATTTACTTATTATTCATAGTCAGGAAGTGAGTCTACCGCTGGTGATGTGCCTCCTCACACAAGGGATAGGTGGAACGCAGCCATCCAGTTTCACAGGCCCGGCCCGAGGGTTGGTGTGTGTGTGTGTGTGTGTGTGTCTGTGTCTGTGTGTGTGTCTGTGTGTGTCTGTGTGTGTGTGTCTGTGTGTGTGTGTCTGTGTGTGTCTGTGTGTGTGTGTCTGTGTGTGTGTGTGTGTGTCTGTGTGTGTGTGTGTGTGTCTGTGTGTGTGTGTCTGTGTGTGTGTCTGTGTCTGTGTCTGTGTGTGTGTGTCTGTGTCTGTGTGTGTGTCTGTGTGTGTCTGTGTGTGTGTGTCTGTGTGTGTGTGTCTGTGTGTGTCTGTGTGTGTGTGTGTGTGTGTCTGTGTGTGTGTGTGTGTGTCTGTGTGTGTGTGTCTGTGTGTGTGTGTCTGTGTCTGTGTGTGTGTCTGTGTGTGTGTGTCTGTGTGCAGTCTTATGCAAAATCTCTGAGCTCAGTGTGAACCCTTCAGCAAACGTCGACCCTAATAATACCAACTACCTGCTACACTGGGTGATTATTTTATCCATTGTCAAGATAATCCATCCACCTGACAGGTGTGGCATATCAAGAAGCTGATTAAACAGCGTGATCTCTACAGCCTATAGCGCTGCAGTCTCTCTCTACAGCTCTGTACCCACTTCCTATTCCTCCTCTTCCGGCTTCTTCACCCGCGGGATCGTCTGAGACCAGCCACCCGGACAGCTGATGAAACTGTGGGTTTGCACAAACCAAATAATTTCTGCACAAACTGTCAGAAACCGTCTCAGGGAAGCTCATCTGCGTGCTCGTCGTCCTCACCAGGGTCTTGACCTGACTGCAGTTTGGCGTCGTAACCGACTTCAATGGGCAAATGCTCACCTTCGATGGCCACTGGCACGCTGGAGAAGTGTGCTCTTCACGGATGAAACCCGGTTTCAACTGTACCGGGCAGATGGCAGACAGCGTGTATGAAGTCGTGTGGGCGAGCGGTTTGCTGATGTCAACGTTGTGAACAGAGTGCCCCATGGTGGCGGTGGGGTTATGGTATGGGCAGGCATAAACTACGGACAACGAACACAATTCGATTTTATCGATGGCAATTTGAATGCACAGAGATACCGTGACATGATCCTGAGGCCCATTGTCTTGCCATTCATCTGCTGCCATCACCTCATGTTTCAGCATGATAATGCACAGCCCCATGTCGCAAGGACCTGTACACAATTACTGGAAGCTGAAAATGTCCCATTTCTTCCATGGCCTGCATACTCACCAGACATGATGTCACCCATTGAGCATGTTTGGGATGCTCCGATTGACATGTACGACAGCGTGTTCCAGTTCCCGCCAACATCCAGCAACTTCGCACAGCCATTGAAGAGGAGTGGGACATTCCACAGGCCACAATCAACAGCCTGATCAACTCTATGTGAAGGAGATGTGTCACGCTGCATGAGGCAAATGGTCACACCAGATACTGACTGGTTTTCTGAACAACGCCCCTCTACCTTTTAAAGGTATCTGTGACCAACAGATTCATATCTTTATTCCAAGTCATGTGAAATCCATAGATTAGGACCTAATGACTTTATTTCAATTGAATGACTTCTTTATATGAACTGTAACTCAGTAAAATCTACGAAATATTTTTGCGTTTAATGTTTTTGCTCAGTGTACATTGTGTAATTTACTGATGGGTCCCTAAGGAGCCCCATATGGATATCGAATGTCAAACCAAATTGAACATGGCATTATGATGGGATCGTATGCAGCTCTGAATTGATGATTACTGGTGCTGCCAGCTGAGGGCACGACTCAAACATATATAGAGCTGTTACGGTACCCTTCATTCTGTAACCTCAAACTGTTACGGTACCCTTCATTCTGTAACCTCAAACTGTTACGGTACCCTTCATTCTGTAACCTCAAACTGTTACGGTACCCTTCATTCTGTAACATACTATTTAATCTATCATCTGGCAAATCTCAGTTTCGGACGAGACTGACTTCATCCTATTTACACTTTGTAGTACATTCTGACACTAGAATAAATATTACTGACGCACATCGATGCCACAAAGGCCATTTTCAAAAACGTGACGTTTACCAGTCAAGTTGCCAGGGTTAGGGGTTCCAAGCCTGTTCTAAGGGGAGGTTGCCAGGGTTAGAGGTTCCAAGCCTGTTCTAAAGGGAGGTTGCCAGGGTTAGAGGTTCCAAGCCTGTTCTAAGGGGAGGTTGCCAGGGTTATAGGTTCCAAGCCTGTTCTAAGGGGAGGTTGCCAGGGTTATAGGTTCCAAGCCTGTTCTAAGGGAAGGTTGTGTCTTTTGATCCATCTCTCTCTCTAATGGTTTCTCTCAGCATCTCTCTCTCTCAGCATCTCTCTCTCTAATGGTTTCTCTCAGCATCTCTCTCTCTCTAATGGTGTCTCTCAGCATCTCTCTCTCTCTAATGGTTTCTCTCAGCATCTCTCTCTCAGCATCTCTCTCTCTAATGGTTTCTCTCAGCATCTCTCTCTCTCTAATGGTTTCTCTCAGCATCTCTCTCTCTCTAATGGTTTCTCTCAGCATCTCTCTCTCTAATGGTTTCTCTCAGCATCTCTCTTTAATGGTTTCTCTCAGCATCTCTCTCTCTCTAATCGTTTCTCTCAGCATCTCGCTCTCTCTAATGGTGTCTCTCAGCATCTCTCTCTCTCTCTAATGGTTTCTCTCAGCATCTCTCTCTCTCTAATGGTTTCTCTCAGCATCTCGCTCTCTCTAATGGTGTCTCTCAGCATCTCTCTCTCTCTAATGGTTTCTCTCAGCATCTCTCTCTCTCTCTCTCTAATGGTTTCTCTCAGCATCTCTCTCTCTCTCTCTCTAATGGTTTCTCTCAGCATCTCTCTCTCTCAATATATAGGTCAAGCCCCACAATGCTGGTCTGTGGATTGAGGGAGCGAGGGGGGGGGGGGAAGAGATAGGGCGTTATTGGGTCGGCTGAGAAAAGCTAACTAATGAGTGTGTGATCAGCTCAGCTCGGTGTCGTCACCGCTCAGCAATGTCACCCACCCACCCTATCCCAGAATGCTGTGCCTAGTGCACCATTGTGGACAGGGTTCTCGGTGACAATAGGCTAACAGTAATGATGTCACAGCTAGTAGCGCTGATGGGGCACAATGTTAGTAGAACGTTAGTAGAACGTCAGAGGGCTTCTAAAGACCCCATCAGCCAATCGGAGCCCTCGGAACCCCATTGTGAGATAACCAGGAAGGCCCAGGCAATTATTTTTTTTACATCCCTGTCACGTGATTGGGTTGATGTCATCACTGGCACTCCTTCCAATTTCACCACCTTTGTTTACGAGCACTGCCCATGGAAGGAGGGAGGGAGGAGGAGGGAGGGAGGGAATGGTGGCATCAAAGACCAGTGAACCAAATGATTTTGGTCTTTGACCCTTTCAATGGAGGGAGGGATACAAGGAGGAGGGAGAGACTAACAGAGGGAAGTGGGTTTGGTTGGGCTTGTAAACAAGCAGCCATTGTGGGTGGCACATAGTCCGTAACCATGGGGACGGCTGCTGCTATGAGGGTTACCACAGTAACGCATGGAAGCCCTAACACTGGCAGCTGGGACACACACACACACACACGGCAGGTGCTCAAAATTTAAAAAGGGTGCACCCACCCCTTCAAAGAAGATTAATAATTAATAACATCAACTACCTCTGTAGCATAGGCCTGCTTATTTCTGCAACAACACGCTCACTCATCACACATTGTAAGCAAGTTACAGTGCCTCCTGAACACATGATTGACATGGTGGAAGAGAGGGCGGGCCATGAGCTGATCATTGATGTTGATCATTTAAGTTAATCTGCTAGTTAGCTAGCTAAGATTTTTTTTTAAACGTATTGTGATTTATCTTCAATTCTCTTAAATATTAACTTCACAATATTAATAATCTTCTAACTCATGATACAGTGAGCTCCAAAGTTATTGGGACAGTGACACATTATTTGTTGTTTTGGCTCTGTACTCTAGCACTTCGGATTTGAAATTGTACTTAAGGGTATTGCCATCCATATCGGGCAAACGGTTTAGAAATTACAGCACTTTTTGTACATAGTCCCCCCCCCCATTTTAGGGGTCCAAAAGTATTGGGACAAATACACGTGTATTAAAGTATAGTTAACAAAAATATAAAACGCAACATGCAACAATTTCAAATGTTGCTGAGTTAGTTCATTTTTAGGAAGTCAGTCAATTTAAATAAATAAATTAGGCCCTAATCTATGGATTTCACATGACTGGGCCAATCAGCCAATCAGAATGAGTTTCTCATCACAACAAGGGCTTTATTACAGCCGGAACTCCTCCCCCTCCGAAACCAACTCACGTTTGAATTCAGTCACGGCCACTAACATTTCTTAATTAACCAAATCTAAAACAAATCAGCAAGCGCAGTCGCCCTTTAAATGAGTCTCATGCAATGGAATGTATTTTTTGTAATGTGAGTTGAATCAACAAATCACAGCACATTTTGATGGGTACACTTCCTGTTTTTACTTGAGATGAGAAAATCAGTAAAAAAATAAATTTAAATGGCTATTCGAACGTTTATTACAGTGACCGCGGTCATTTCTCTGGCTAGTAACCGCCATCGTCACAGCCCTAACACACAACAGCCCTAACACACAACAGCCCTAACACCCAACAGCCCTAACACCCAACAGCCCTAACACCCAACAGCCCTAACACCCAACAGCCCTAACACACAACAGCCCTAACACACAACAGCCCTAACACACAACAGCCCTAACACACAACCGCCCTAACACACAACAGCCCTAACACACAACAGCCCTAACACACAACAGCCCTAACACACAACAGCCCTAACAGACAACAGCCCTAACACACAACCGCCCTAATACACAACAGCCCTAACACACAACAGCCCTAACACACAACAGCCCTAACACACAACAGCCCTAACAGACAACAGCCCTAACACCCAACAGCCCTAATACACAACAGCCCTAACACACAACAGCAGTAACACACACACAGTCCAAGCGTTAGTGTGACTTTTCTATCAGAAACTGACTGACCAACATAACAGTAGCATCTCTCTGAACAAGGGGAGGGAGAGAGAGAGGGGGGGGGGGGGGGGGGGGGGGGGGAGGAGAGAGAGAGAGAGGGGGGAGAGGAGAGAGGGGGAGAGGAGAGAGAGAGAGAAGGGGGAGAGGAGAGAGGGGGAGGAGAGGAGAGAGAAGGGGAGAGAGTGGGGAGAGGAGAGAGAGATGGGGGAGAGGAGAGAGAGATGGGGGAGAGGAGAGAGAGATGGGGGAGAGGAGAGAGAGATGGGGGAGGAGAGATAAGGGGGAGAGGAGAGAGAAGGGGGAGGAGAGAAAGGGGGAAAGGCAGAGGAGAGAGAGAGAGAGAGCGAGAAGGAAGGAAGACTTACATGCATTTCTTAGGGAGGGTTTAGACTAGAGGATTTCTGCTGTCTAGTCTGGTATTTCACTTCACTCTGAATTTGTTGCCATTTCAGCACCCTTGACCTCTGACCTCTCCTCTGTCTGTCCCCTCACACACACGCCATGAGCTCACTCAGCGGTCCCCGGGGTAACCCCGGATTGCTCCCGGTAAGGGCGTATTATCCTCCGGACAAAACAACTATAAAAGTTAAAGCACTTTACTACCCGGTCCCCTGTGGTGCCGCGCTGTGAAAAGGCTTGGCCAGAGGGGGCGCTGCTAGTGACCCCCCACATAGCACTGGCACAGAACCTATTCATACCGTTGATATGAAACCATCTCATTCTGCGTGAGGACTGTCTTTAGTTAGTGATTAGACCGTGTGATGCTGTGAGACGGTCTATGCTTAGTGATTAGACCGTGTGATGCTGTGAGACGGTCTATGCTTAGTGATTAGACCGTGTGATGCTGTGAGACGGTCTATGCTTAGTGATTAGACCGTGTGATGCTGTGAGACGGTCTATGCTTAGTGATTAGACCGTGTGATGCTGTGAGACGGTCTATGCATAGTGATTAGACCGTGTGATGCTGTGAGACGGTCTATGCTTAGTGATTAGACCGTGTGCTGCTGTGAGACGGTCTATGCTTAGTGATTAGACCGTGTGATGCTGTGAGACGGTCTATGCTTAGTGATTAGACCGTGTGATGCTGTGAGACGGTCTATGCTTAGTGATTAGACCGTGTGATGCTGTGAGTGCCATTGGAAAAATTAATCTTCCTCCATCTCTTTGACTATAAAACATAGAAACGCGCCATTTTCACATATGTTGATGTTGGGGTGGTGCTGGAGCTGATGAATATGCAGACCGGAACTGTGACCATTTCTTTCAATGGTAACGACCTGAGTAAGACATCTTCATTATCCACCATCTTTGTCAGTCCGGGTTCAGTTCATCTTGGGTTTCCATGGTAATGTTTGAATGTGGAAAGCAGAGAACTATTCACTGAGCTTTGAATGTCAGGTGAGAGAGAGAGAGGGGGAGCTTTGAATGTCAGGTGAGAGAGAGAGAGAGGGGGAGCTTTGAATGTCAGGTGAGAGAGAGACAGAACGAGAGAGAGAGAGAACGAGAGAGAGAGAGAACGAGAGAGAGAGAGAACGAGAGAGAGAGAGAGAACGAGAGAGAGAAACTGCCTCTTGGTAAGAGATTATCCCTAGGTCATCCAGAGCTGGGTTCAGGGCAGGGGTGTCCTGGATAACTGCAACCCCAGAGAGTGCATCGTAGCCCGGCTAGAGGGCACCGCCCGGGGGTATCTCTCTTTTAACTAACCTTACAACTCTATGCAGAAGGGCTACTTTTAACAATTTACAGTTCAGTACAGTTCAGTACAGTAGAGTTCAGTATAGTTCAGTAGAGTTCAGTACAGTATAGTTCAGTTCAGTATAGTTCAGTATAGTTCAGTAGAGTTCAGTACAGTATAGTTCAGTTCAGTATAGTTCAGTATAGTTCAGTAGAGTTCAGTAGAGTAGAGTTCAGTAGAGTTCAGTTCAGTAGCCTACTTGGAGTGTGAATTAAACTGCTGACTGCTCATAACTTGCAGATTGTTGACACACCAACCAGGATCAAGGGGCAGGGCAATTTGTGACTGTTGTGGTTTTGGTAATCAGTGTCAGCGGCGGTCCCGTTGTCAAAACAAAGTCGGTTCTGCCAAGTGACTGGAGGAAGGAGAGAGGGGGAAGACTCCACTATCTTTATTTATTTATCTACAGATGATCTCATTTTGCTCCTCTGTAGCTTTGGCAGCTGTGTGTGTTCTCTTTCCCAGTCCGCTCCTCTCCCTGTAGGCTCTACAGACGTTCCCCACCCCTTGACCGCAACCCTTCTAGTGTAGTGTACCCTGTGCACAACCCCATGTGGAAATTCCTGGTCTCCGCCAGCGTTTGGAACGACTGATCTAAGTTCATCTCAGCCTATGCTGCTCTCCCCTTGTCCCATCAAACCCCTGCAACTTATCCAGAACGCTGCATCCCGCCTGGTGTTCAACCTTCCCAAGTTCTCTCACGTCACCCCGCTCCTCCGCACACGCACACTGGCTTCCAGTCAAAGCTCACATCCACTGCAAGACCATGGTGCTTACCTACGGAACAGCAAGAGGAACTTCCCCTTCCTACCTTCAGGCTATGCTCCATCCCTACACCCCAACCCGAGCACTCTGTTCTGCCAAATCTGGTCTCTTGGCCCTCCCACTCAGCCCAGTCCAAGCTCTTCTCTGTCCCGGCACCCTAATGGTGGAACCAGCTTCCCCCTGAAGCTATGACAGCAGAGTCCCTGCCCATCTTCCGGAACCATCTGAAACCCTACCTCTTCAAACCGTCTCTTACATAATCCCACAGCATGTCCCCCCCCCCTCCCTGTAGTTTCTGACTACTATGAATTCCAATTGTAACGAGTTATTATTTCGAAAAAGCTGTTTTTGCTTTGTCATTATGAGGTATTGTGTGTAGATTGAAGAGGGGGAAAAAAAAAACAATTTAATCCACTTTTAGAATAAGGCTGTAACGTAACAAAATGTGGAAAAAAGTCAAGGGGTCTGAATACTTTCCGAATGAACGGTTTGGCGGTCAACAGTAAAATGGTTCAGTTGCGTAAAAAACAACATCCTGTTGCAATTTCTTTATCTTTGCAAAGGCACAGTCATTGAATTTCAGTTTGTCTATTTCGATTCCTAGGTATTTCTTTATATGTGGTGACTATCGACTGATTCCCCATTGGTCTTCATAGTGGAGTACTATCGACTGATTCCCCATTGGTCTTCATAGTGGAGTACTATCGACTGATTCCCCATTGGTCTTCATAGTGGAGTACTATCTACTGATTCCCCATTGGTCTTCATAGTGGAGTACTATCGACTGATTCCCCATTGGTCTTCATAGTGGAGTACTATCTACTGATTCCCCATTGGTCTTCATAGTGGAGTACTATCTACTGATTCCCCATTGGTCTTCATAGTGGAGTACTATCGACTGATTCCCCATTGGTCTTCATAGTGGAGTACTATCTACTGATTCCCCATTGGTCTTCATAGTGGAGTACTATCGACTGATTCCCCATTGGTCTTCATAGTGGAGTTTTATTCCTTCTGAAACCAATTTTCATCTCCATTTCAAGAAAGTTATCTGCGCACCACTGGACGAATTTTGCAGTTTCTGTCAAAACCTTGAAGAGAGGCTTGGTCTGGGGTGGAAGAAACCCACAACGGTGTCATCTGGGTATCTTAAAGAATATGTGGGCTGAGTCAGAGGCTTGACAATCGTTTGTGTCCAGTATCGGTGAAAGTACGCAACCTTGAGGGTCTCCCGTATTGACGGTTCTAGATGTAGAGATGGAGGAGTTCAACTTCACTTGTTGAGTACGGTTCACAAGGAAACTATTAATCCACTTGATCAGTAGAGAGTAGACACCAAAAATTCACCAGCCTGTCCACCAGTAGGTGAGGTTGGATGGTGTTAAACGCGTCACTGAAGTCAACGAATACAATTCTAATTCTAGGCTATTTGCCTGTTCTACGTGTTCTTAGATATTGTTCAGCATGACCAGTGACGCATCATCAACACCCCTAGAGGCACGGTGAATTGGTTTGGATCTAGCTGAGAGAATTTGTTTTTTGAATTATTTTTTCAAAACATTTAAATTAGGTACAGATGTCAGGGCTACAGGGCAGCATACCACCCTACAGGGCAGCATACCACCCTACAGGGCAGCATACCACCCTACAGGGCAGCATACCACCCTACAGGGCAGCATACCACCCTACAGGGCAGCATACCACCCTACAGGGCAGCATACCACCCTACAGGGCAGCATACCACCCTACAGGGCAGCATACCACCCATGAGGCCAAATGGTGACTTTAAAACAGTTAGAGTTATACACAAAAATGTATGCACGCATGACTGTAAGTCGCTTTGGATAAAAGCGTCTGCTAAATGGCATATTATTATTTTTTTATTTAGGGCATTAACTCCATCCAGAGCCTGTCCTGCCGATCTCACAGCAGGTTTAGGGCATTAACTTACAGGGCCGGCGCCAGAACGAATCAGTTGGACGGGCATTTGATTTCAAAAAGGTCAACGGTCAAATGGGGGGTGCATATATTTGTCCTGTTTCACTGCATGTACAAGTGGGTCACCTGTACGAGTGTGAGGTGTGAAATGCAAATTCCTCTCCAAGAATGAGAACAGTAAATGAGTAATTACTACATAAAAAAATTAGTGTTACCAAATGACGGGGATTAACGGTACATTTACTAGGCTACTGGTGACATATGAAATGGGGAACTGATCAAACATTTACAATCAAACGGCAAACAAGTGCTCATGTCTCCGCTCTAACAATGGGAGATGTTGTCCCAAAGGTAGGAAGGCAGGCGACAAGTTTAGGTCTGATTTTATTATGATAGAAATGCATTGGGATTATTCTGGAGAGATTTAGGGGAGAGTGAGCCCTCTCGCGTCGCCTCTTCCTCTCTGCTGAAACGATCTCATCGGAGAAAGCATCCGAGCGAACGAAACAGCGCCCCTCTCTATACGTAGCCCATGTATCTGATGCCGTCTGGCCAGAAATAGTATAACATGCAATACTCTTTTGGTCCAGACAGCATCAGATAAATT
The DNA here is from genome assembly GCF_964263955.1 of Coregonus lavaretus. Classification (NCBI taxonomy): domain Eukaryota; kingdom Metazoa; phylum Chordata; class Actinopteri; order Salmoniformes; family Salmonidae; genus Coregonus; species Coregonus lavaretus. Next base: position 1,485,680 of record NC_140026.1, on the reverse strand, counting down.
GTCTAAACATAGTCAGACAGAGGGGCGCTGTTTTGCTCTTATCTGAGATTGATGTGTTTTCTGTCGGGGCGCGTCTCGGTCAAATAGATGATCAATATTTCATTATTTGATTTGGACGGGGGCAAGGCGGTACGGTAGAGCGGGCCAGGCCTCCTAAGCCCTGCCCATAACGTTGGCCCTGTTTACTCCATATAGGAGGTTGTTCGTTGACAACAATATTACAGTCAGATCAAATCATTCATATACACTAGATGACTAACAGGGAGCCACCATTGTAAAACATTTTGGAAGCTATAGAAATGCATTTATTAAAATGTCTACATTCGTTTTTGACACGTTTATTCTATTACAGACACCTAAATGCATACTTTTAAATTATATTATGTGAGCAAAAAAAACAAAAAACAAAAAACAAAAATTACAAAAATTCCTTAAAGTATACTTTTTTGAAAGTTCTAATGTTACTGTCCCCACCATAACAAAAAAAATACTTAAACACATTTACATTTTGTCTACATTTAATTGAAATACTGTATAATTCCATTCATTCCTATGGAGGACTGCTCCTACTGGGGAGTGGCAATATGGCCGACCGGCGGCTTCAAAGCCTCTCATTGGCCAATACATAGCATCAGGAATCCAGGGTTTATATACATCATTGGTCAGATCCTTCTCAGACCAGCAAGAAGGGTGTAATTGCAGACCCCAATTAGGGACGCTTTCTGATATCGGCGTTTATTGATGTCAAGTTACACCCATTGATGCTCGCCATTGGTCAGTGGCCGTTTCTTTCCTGTAGGATTGTAGCTAAGCCTAACCCTTTTCCTAACTTTAACCTCATCCATCTAACCTGCCATGTTAATGATCCTAACCTGCTACGTAAACAAATCATCTGTGTCGAGAAACAATCAGTCAAATAACACCGGAACTAACGGATGGCAGTCACCAATGGACTGACCGATGGCAGGCGCCAATGGTTGTTCCCTGATATCAAGAAACGCCCCGAATTACGGTCTGCAATTACACCATATTGAGACCTGTGATGGCAATTATTTTACAAGAAAAATAAAATAAAAATGGAGCTAATCAAACAAACGCAGATCACCGCAACTAGAGCAGGAGGATGGAAATCCGGCTGCACATTGTCGTCAGTATTATTGAACCAAATTAGCGCCGAAAGGCCAGCTGAGGATGACAGTTTGGTTACTAGCAGTAGGTATGCTACAATTCCCTGAAGTGTCTTATCATTTTATGACATGGTAGGCACAGCCAACCACATGACCGAGTGTGAGAAAAAAGTCCTTCCAATTCCAAACCGTTGGCGACAAAAATTGCAAATACCGTTTATGTCCAAAACTTACCGTTAAACCGGAGCATGCACGCGCAGATATATTCCTAGTCAAACCGAAGAGAATGGAGTTTGGTATAGCAGGAGAGGAGAAGTAGAGGAAACGGATCCTTCGCCAGCGTACACCGCGAACAGCGCAGACCTCTCCCACGGACCTGCCAGTACAACTGGCACGAGCTTCTCTGCCACCGGCTGAGCGCGACCGAGTAGGGAGAGTGGAGCGCATGCGTGGACACCCGGGTGCTGCTCGCTCAGGTGTAACGCGACAAAAGCCCCATCTCTGTGTAGTCACCTGCTGTGAATGGGACTCTGCTTCTCACAGAGTTGGAGTAGATCAGAGAGGAATGATTGTTAATAGACTATATTGACTGTAGAATAGAATACAGTACAGAGGAAAAGCAATATCAAATTCATGGAGAGGGTAGCCATGATGTCATGCACAGGCCATGTGTGTGAAGGGAGTGTGTTAGGGGTAGATAACAGCTCAGCCTGTCCCTCCCTTGGCGCAATGGCTCTAGTCTTTGAATTAAAGTGGTTTCCCTCCCAGTAATTAGCTGAAGTGTGTGCCACACTATCTGTCGCAATTAAAAGGGGCAATCTGCTTTTTGTACTTTTAAATTACTAAAAATAGCCATTGATTGTTAAATAATATAACTTATGAATGCCTCGTGAGCTTAGTTAAACTGCCGCACCACAGATTGTCCCTTTAATGAATCTTGAAAACACTTAGCAGGGTAAAGCCGGGTGGAGTCAGTGTAGAAAATAGTTGCCAGTATCCTAGATTAGTCTGCCAGTGAGTCAGTCCTCGCTGCCCAGTGGACAGAGCTCCTGCCCTCTGCAGAGATTTGGCAAAATGACCATGGATAAGGACCCACACAGCAGATCTTCAAAAACAGGTTTAGCAGTGAAGACATGTTCTCAATTGGCCAATCAACTCTCCAATTACTATGTCATTTGAATGTTTCTAATGGCAGTTTTTATACTATGGGAAATAACTTGACAGCGAAAAATAATAGACTGGGGCTGAAACCAGACCTTACCCACTTGGCACAGACATCAATTCAACGTCTATTCCACGTTGTATTGAAATGACGTGGAAACAACATCCTCCACCCTTCTCCCAAAGTTTGCACACTCCCAACCATGGATTTAAAAGCATTGGATTGGTGTAAGTATTGGCTGGAGGGAGTTTCCACCATTGTTAAATCCACGACGGGAAGTCTGCAAGTGTACACTTTGGGAGAAGGGTGGAGAAACGGGATGAAGCCTTGGCAATAGTTTGAAGCGGTGGGAACTAGCTGGCTGAAACCAGACCGTTAGCTCTGTGGAGAGGAGAGCCCCTAACCTCTTTGTTCAGGCATCTGATGGTTGCTAAGTAAACACACAGTACAATGAGACATTCTAGAACACTGCTTATGGAACCGGGAGAAGGAAAAGTGATGTCATAGTGAGTGATGTCATAAAGGCTGTCCTAAAAATATATATATATCATTATGTTATGTTAATGAGCTGATCACATGACCTGAAAAAAAATCACTGACTGGTACTCTTAAAAAGTGAGAGAAAAAAAAACATTAACATTCGACACTCCGAGACAACCACAATTTTCTGACATGCTAAGACATGATAAAACAATTGTTCACAACATTTTAATGGGCAAGATTCAAAACACACAAAAACCTCTGAGGAAGGCCAACAGGCCCATACGTGGACCCCATGCACCTGCAACAAGTGCTTTCCCTATTTTAAGATTCAAAACACAGACACAAATACCATACATACAGAATCATGTTGATCTCGATTACAATATTTGGCATTAAAATGTGTTTATATTCAAGATGATAAAAAACACACAATTATACATTTGTTCTTTTTGGTAGATAGAAAAGTGCAAAAGATGCATTTGGAATTACACTGAACAAAAATATAAACGCAACAAAAAGTGTTGGTCCCATGTTTCATAAGCTGAAATAAAAGATCCCAGAAATGTTCCATACGCACAAAAAGCTTATTTCTCTCAAATGTTGTGGATATATTTGTTTATAAGAGATGGGGAAAACAACAGAGTAAGAGGTATTACAGGAAGAGATGGGGGAAAACAAAAGAGTAAGAGGTATTACAGGAAGAGATGGGGAAAACAACAGAGTAAGAGGTATTACAGGAAGAGATGGGGGAAACAACAGAGTAAGAGGTATTACAGGAAGAGATGGGGAAAACAACAGAGTAAGAGGTATTACAGGAAGACAAGGGGAAAACAACAGAGTAAGAGGTATTACAGGAAGAGATGGGGAAAACAACAGAGTAAGGGGTATTACAGGAAGAGATGGGGGAAACAACAGAGTAAGAGGTATTACAGGAAGAGATGGGGAAAACAACAGAGTAAGAGGTATTACAGGAAGACAAGGGGAAAACAACAGAGTAAGGGGTATTACAGGAAGAGATGGGGAAAACAACAGAGTAAGAGGTATTACAGGAAGAGATGGGGAAAACAACAGAGTAAGAGGTATTACAGGAAGAGATGGGGAAAACAACAGAGTAAGGGGTATTACAGGAAGACAAGGGGAAAACAACAGAGTAAGAGGTATTACAGGAAGACAAGGGGAAAACAACAGAGTAAGAGGTATTACAGGAAGAGATGGGGAAAACAACAGAGTAAGGGGTATTACAGGAAGAGATGGAGGAAACAACAGAGTAAGAGGTATTACAGGAAGAGATGGGGAAAACAACAGAGTAAGGGGTATTACAGGAAGAGATGGGGAAAACAACAGAGTAAGAGGTATTACAGGAAGAGATGGGGAAAACAACAGAGTAAGGGGTATTACAGGAAGAGATGGGGAAAACAACAGAGTAAGAGTTATTACAGTTCAAACAGAGAGACTAAAAGGATATAATGGCTTTTACTCCAAAACAGAGGTTGAGGCCCCAGCCACCCCACTATACATCCTACTGGGTAAGAGGAGAACCTATAGGTCATATTGGGCAAGAGGAGAACCTATAGGTCATATTGGGCAAGAGGAGAACCTATAGGTCATATTGGGCAAGAGGAGAACCTATTGGTCATATTGGGCAAGAGGAGAACCTATAGGTCATATAGGTTAAGAGAACGGGAGTGTTGACAATACCCTCTGTTTTGGCCCACAGAGGTGGCAGTTGAGAGGTCCCCAGACATGGTGGATGGTTATTGGGGTGATTAGCTCTCCTCTAGCCAGGAAGGAGGCTCTGTGCCGGGCATGGGTAGCTTGGTGCTTGCCTCCAGGTGCTGGTGGTTGGAGGTGTTGTAGGAGGCTACAGCACCATGGAACAATACCAAATGATGGTGGAGCACCTTTACCTGGGGGGGGGGGGGGGGGGGGGGGGAGGAGGGGAGAGAGAGGATGGGAGGGAGGGGGGAGAGAGGGTGGGGGGGAGGGGGAGAAAGGGTGGGAGGAGGGGAGAGAGAGGATGGGAGGGAGGGGAGAGAGAGGATGGGAGGGAGGGGAGAGAGAGGATGGGAGGGAGGGGGGAGAGAGAGGATGGGAGGGAGGGGGGAGAGAGAGGATGGGAGGGAGGGGGGAGAGAGGGAGGGAGGGAGGGGGGAGAGAGAGGGAGGGAGGGAGGGAGGGAGGGAGGGAGAGGGGAGAGAGAGGATGGGAGGGAGGGGGAGAGAGGATGGGATGGAGGGGGGAGAGAGGGAGGGAGGGAGGGGGGAGAGAGGGAGGGGGGAGATAGGGAGAGAGGGAGGGGGGAGATAGGGAGGGAGGGAGGGGGGAGATAGGGAGGGAGGGAGGGGGGAGAGAGGGAGGGAGGGAGGGAGAGGGGAGAGAGAGGGTGGGAGGATGGGAGAGAGAGGATGGGATGGAGGGGGGAGAGAGGGAGGGAGGGAGGGGGGAGAGAGGGAGGGGGGAGAGAGGGAGGGAGGGAGGGGGGAGAGAGAGGGAGGGAGGGAGGGGGGAGAGAGAGGGAGGGAGGGAGGGGGGAGAGAGAGGGAGGGAGTGAGGGAGAGAGAGAGAGAGAGAGAGAGAGATAGAGAGAGAGAGGGAGGGAGGGAGGGAGGGAGGGAGGGAGGAGAGAGAGAGAGAGAGAGAGAGGGAGGGAGGGAGGGAGGGAGGGAGGGAGGGAGGGAGGGAGGGAGGGAGAGAGAGAGAGAGAGAGGGGGGGTTAATGAGTGTGTTCCATCCCACTTCTACATCCAGTGAAACAGGACTAATACATTCCATCTCTTCTCCTAATACATTCCATCTCTTCTCCTAATACATTCCATCTCTTCTCCTAATACATTCCATCTCTTCTCCTAATACATTCCATCTCTTCTCCTAATACATTCCATCTCTTCTCCTAATACATTCCATCTCTTCTCCTAATACATTCCATCTCTTCTCCTAATACATTCCATCTCTTCTCCTAATACATTCCATCTCTTCTCCTAATACATTCCATCTCTTCTCCTAATACATTCCATCTCTTCTCCTAATACATTCCATCTCTTCTCCTAATACATTCCATCTCTTCTCCTAATACATTCCATCTCTTCTCCTAATACATTCCATCTCTTCTCCTAATACATTCCATCTCTTCTCCTAATACATTCCATATCTTCTCCTAATACATTCCATATCTTCTCCTAATACATTCCATCTATTCTCCTAATACATTCCATCTCTTCTCCTAATACATTCCATCTCTTCTCCTAATACATTCCATATCTTCTCCTAATACATTCCATATCTTCTCCTAATACATTCCATCTATTCTCCTAATACATTCCATCTCTTCTCCTAATACATTCCATCTCTTCTCCTAATACATTCCATCTCTTCTCCTTACCTTATTCTCCTCTAGTAGTTTGAGTTTGACTGACAGGTCGTTTCGGCTCTTCTCATATTTCTCTCTCTGGTTCTGGAAGGTTCTCTGGGCCTGCTCAAGTTTGACGAGGGTGGCGGTGTCTCGAGCTCCCAGGTTCAACTCCTCCAGGTCACAACGGTATGCATCGTACTCTACCCTGTAAGACACTAAATCTGTTGAATTTCCAAATCCCGATGTGGCCCTCGAGCCAAAATGACCCCTGGCCTAGTGAGATGACAGAAAGGCTTCTGTGTTGCATGCTCTGCGTGTGCTACCTGGCTGTCTCGTAGTGTTGGACGTTGACCATGGTGTCTTCTATAGTTTTGTTAACCAGTGTGTTCATATCGGAGGTGAAGGAGTTCATAGCCGAGACCAGAACCTCTCCGCTCTTAGACAGGAACCTCTGGGTGTCCCCGTTCAGACCAAACTCCACCTGAGATAAGCAGACCAGAGGAAGACAGTTACAACACAAAAACTGTTTAAAACATTCCCGCCTGTGGCCTAGGGTGGTCAGAGATGATTTGATCCTGTATTTTTAAGCCTCATCCAGAAATGAAAATTACACTAAAAAATAAAAGCAGTTGTCTGAGGATGGTACTGGCTCATCTGAAAACACAAGGGGACCGTTGGATGAAAAAGCTTTCAATAAAGATTAAAATCTAACTATTAATACAATCTAATCTATCTAATTTAAATAAAAAGGTTACAATCCAGGTCAATAAAGTAATGAAATAATGAATGGTCATGTGACATGATTGCACAAAACACAGAGCCCATGAAGAGGCTTTGAAGTGAACGAGCCTAAATAATATTATCCTTATCCATATTATAACCATATTATATCATATGATCCTTATCCATATTATAACCATATTATATCATATGATCCTTATCCATATTATAACCATATTATCCTTATCCATATTATAACTATATTATATCATATGATCCTTATCCATATAACAACCATATCCTTTCTTCAACATACGGTGAGATCACCTCATACCACTTATCCATATTATAACCATATTATATAATATGATCCTTATCCATATTATAACCATATTATATAATATTATCCTTATCCATATTATAACCATATTATATAATATGATCCTTATCCATATTATAACCATATTATATCATATTATCCTTATCCATATTATAACCATATCCTTATCCATATAACAACCATATCCTTTCTTCAACATACGGTGAGATCACCTCATACCACATCCATATTATATAATATTATCCTTATCCATATTATAACCATATTATATCATATGATCCTTATCCATATTATAACCATATTATATAATATTATCCTTATCCATATTATAACCATATTATATCATATTATCCTTATCCATATTATAACCATATTATATCATATGATCCTTATCCATATTATAACCATATCCTTATCCATATAACAACCATATCCTTTCTTCAACATACGGTGAGAGCACCTTATACCACTAAGAAGAGGAGTGGAAAATCACCTGATATTCTTGATTGTTCTATAACTGGGTACCAGACTGTTCTGCTGTCATGCCACTCCTGTCATGCTAAATTTGGCATAAGACACAGAGTACACGGGGTGGAAAATGAGGGCCGAGCACGCCCCCATTCACATCGACGGGGCTGTAGTGGAGCAGGTTGAGAGGTTCAAGTTCCTTGGTGTCCACATCACCAACAAACTATCATGGTCCAAACACACCAAGACAGTTGTGAAGAGGGCACGACAAAGCCTATTCCCCTTCAGGAGACTGAAAAGATTTAGCATTTGTCCTCAGATCCTCAAAAAGTTCTACAGCTGCACCATCGAGAGCATCCTGACTGGTTGCATCACCGCCTGGTATGGCAACTGCTCGGCCTCCGACCGCAAGGCACTACAGAGGGTAGTGCGTACGGCCCAGTACATCACCAGGGCCAAGCTTCCTGCCATCCAGGACCTCAATACCAGGTGGTGTCAGAGGAAGGACCTAAAAATTGCCCACCCTAGTCATAGACTGTTCGCTCAGCCACCGCACGGAAAGCGGTACCGTAGTGCCGAGTCTATGTTCAAAAGGCTCCTTAACAGATTCTACCCCCAAGCATAAGACTCCTGAACAATTAATCAAATGGCCACCCGGACTATTTACATTGACATCCCCCCTTTGTTTTTACACTGCTGCTACTCACTGTTTATTATCTATGCATAGTCACTTTACCCCTACCGACATGTACAAATTACCTGAACTAACCTGTACCCCCGCACATTGACTCGGTACCGGTACCCCCTGTATATAGCCTCGTTATTACCTGGACTAACCTGTACCCCCGCACATTGACTCTGTACCGGTATCTCCTGTATGTAGCCTCGTTATTGTTATTTTATTGTGTTACTTTTTATTTTATTTTTTACTTCAGTTTATTTAATAAATATTTTCTTAACTCTTATTTTTCTTAAAACTGCGTTGTTGGTTAAGGGCTTGTCAGTAAGCATTTCACGGTTGTATTCGGCAAATGTGACAAATAACATTTGATTTGATTTGATTGTTAGCAGAGAGAGACTGGTATCCAGGCTAGAGGAATGTGATCTAAACAGACTGGTACCCAGGCTAGAGGAATGTGATCTAAACAGACTGGTACCCAGGCTAGAGGAATGTTATCTAAACAGACTGGTACCCAGGCTAGAGGAATGTGATCTAAACAGACTGGTACCCAGGCTAAGGGAATGTGATCTAAACAGACTGGTACCCAGGCTAGAGGAATGTGATCTAAACAGACTGGTACCCAGGCTAGAGGAATGTGATCTAAACAGACTGGTACCCAGGCTAGAGGAATGTGATCTAAACAGACTGGTACCCAGGCTAGAGGAATGTGATCTAAACAGACTGGTACCCAGGCTAGAGGAATGTGATCTAAACAGACTGGTACCCAGGCTAGAGGAATGTTAGGTTTTACTGTTAACCTATAAAGCGTTACATGGGCTTGCTCCTACCTATCTTTCCGAGTTGGTCCTGCCGTACATACCAATACGTACGCTACGGTCACAAGACGCAGGCCTCCTAATTGTCCCTAGAATTTCTAAGCAAACAGCGGGAGGCAGGGCTTTCTCCTATAGATCTCCATTTTTATGGAACAGTCTGCCTACCCATGTGAGAGACGCAGACTCAGTCTCAACCTTTAAGTCTTTACTGAAGACTTATCTCTTCAGTAGGTCATATGATTGAGTGTAGTCTGGCCCAGGAGTGTGAAGGTGAACGGAAAGGCTGGAGCAACGAACAGCCCTTGCTGTCTCTGCCAGGCCGGTTCCCCTCTCCACTGGGGTTCTCTGCCTCTAACCCTGTTGCAGGGGCTGAGTCACTGGCTTGCTGGTGCTCTTTCATGCCGTCCCTGGGAGGGGTGCGTCACTTGAGTGGGTTGAGTTACTGACGTGATCTTCCTGTCTGGGTTGGCGCCCCCCCCTTGGTTTGTGCTGTGGTGGAGACCTCTGTGGGCTATACTCGGCCTTGTCTCAGGATTGTAAGTTGGTGGTTGGGGATATTCCTCTAGTGGTGCGGGGGCTGTGCTTTGGCGGAGTGGGTGGGGTTATATCCTTCCTGTTTGGCCCTGTCCGGGGGTTTCTTCGGATGGGGCCACAGTGTCTCCGGACCGCTCCTGTCTCAGCCTCCAGTATTTATGCTGCAGTAGTTTATGTGTCGGGGGGCTGGGGTTAGTTGGTTATACCTGGAGTACTTCTCCTGTCTTATCCAGTGTCCTGTGTGAATTTAAGTATGCTCTCTCTAATTCTCTCGTTCTCTCTTTCTCTCTGAGAACCTGAGCCCTAGGACCATACGTCAGGACTACCGGGCATGATGACACCTTGCTGTCCCCAGTCCGCCTGGCCTTGCTGCTATTCCAGTTTCAACTGTTCTGCCTGCGGCTACGAAACCCCTACCTGTCCCAGACCTGCTGTTTTCAACTCTTAATGATCGGCTATGAAAAGCCAACTGAGAGACCTGAGCCCTAGGACCATACGTCGGGACTACCGGCCGTGGTGACTCCTTGCTGTCCCCAGTCTGCCTGGCCTTGCTGCTATTCCAGTTTAAACTGTTCTGCCTGCGGTTATGGAACCCCTACCTGTCCCAGACCTGCTGTTTTCAAACTCTTAATGATCGGCTATGAAAAGCCAACTGAGATTTATTCCTGATTACTATTTGACCATGCTTGTCACTTATGAACATTTTTGAACATCTTGGCATGGTTCTGTTATAATCTCCACCCGGCACAGCCAGAAGAGGACTGGCCACCCCTCATAGCCTGGTTCCTCTCTAGGTTTCTTCCTAGGTTTTCGCCTTTCTAGGGAGTTTTTCCTAGCCACCGTGCTTCTACACCTGCATTACTAGCTGTTTGGGGTTTTAGGCTGGGTTTCTGTACAGCACTTCGAGATATTAGCTGATGTAAGAAGGGCTATATAAAATAAAATTGATTGATTGATTGATCTAAACAGACTGGTATCCAGGCTAGAGGAATGTGATCTAAACAGACTGGTACCCAGGCTAGAGGAATGTTATCTAAACAGACTGGTACCCAGGCTAGAGGAATGTTATCTAAACAGACTGGTACCCAGGCTAGAGGAATGTTATCTAAACAGACTGGTACCCAGGCTAGAGGAATGTGATCTAAACAGACTGGTACCCAGGCTAGAGGAATGTTATCATCTAAACAGACTGGTACCCAGGCTAGGGGAATGTGATCTAAACAGACTGGTACCCAGGCTAGAGGAATGTGATCTAAACAGACTGGTACCCAGGCTAGAGGAATGTGATCTAAACAGACTGGTACCCAGGCTAGAGGAATGTGATCTAAACAGACTGGTACCCAGGCTAGAGGAATGTCATCTAAACAGACTGGTACCCAGGCTAGGGGAATGTGATCTAAACAGACTGGTACCCAGGCTAGAGGAATGTGATCTAAACAGACTGGTACCCAGGCTAGAGGAATGTTATCTAAACAGACTGGTACCCAGGCTAGAGGAATGTATTTAAATCTCTCACGTGTAGCGGCGGCGTTTTGAGGCTGAGGTCGGCGAAGGCATCGCCCAGAGTCCTTTGCGTTAGCGTGACCTGGGCGAGCTGCGTGGCAAGCGTCTGGGCCAGGCAGGTCACGTGATCATAACGGCGGCGGTCATCACGGAGAATGTCGATGCGGGCCTCGAGTTCCGGGTCGACCGTACGGGATCCACGACCCATCTTCTCTGACAGAACCTGCTTAGTACACTGGGGAGGGAGAGAGGGACAGTGGAAGGGGAGAGGAGGGAGGAGAGGAATGGAGAGGGAGGAGAGGAGAGAGGAGAGGAGAGGAGAGGAGAGGAGAGGAGAGGAGAGGAGAGGAGAGGAGAGGAGAGGAGAGGAGAGGAGAGGAGGAATAGAAAGAGATGTAACATGTAGGACAAGCAGAGAACGGAGTTTCTTAAAGAGTCTTTAACTTGCTCTCCCCCCCTCCCCCTCTCATCCCCCCTCCCTCTCTCTCTCTCTCTCTCTCCCCCCTTCCCCCTCTCTCATCCCCCCTCCCTCTCTCTCTCTCTCTCTCTCTCTCCCCCTCCCTCTCTCTCTCCCCCCCTTCCCCCCCCCTCTCTCTCTCTCTCCCCCCCTTCCCCCGTCCCCCGTCCCTCTCCCCCCCTCCCTCTCTCTCTCTCTCTCCCCCCCTTCCCCCCCCTCTCTCTCTCTCTCTTCCCCCCCTTCCCCCGTCCCCCGTCCCTCTCCCCCCCTCCCTCTCTCTCTCTCTCTCCCCCCTTCCCCGTCCCCCGTCCCTCTCCCCCCTCCCTCTCTCTCTCTCTCCCCCCCTTCCCCCCCTTTCTCTCTCTCTCCCCCCTTCCCCCGTCCCTCTCCCCCCCTCCCTCCCTCTCTCACCTTATAGGTAGTGATGCTCCATTTGCGGACCTGTTGCAGTTTCTCGATGGCGGGCATTTTCTGGTTTCCCGTGACAACCACTGGTCCTGTGGTTGGCTTCCGTGAACCTATTGGGTAGGGATCAACAACTAGAAGGCAAATTGACCTCAAGAAGCCCAAACAGATTTAATATTGGACTAAAACAATCATTTCAAACCTTGCTTCCATACTGTATACGATAACATATCTCTAACGCGTGGGAATACTTTTGGAACAGATTTCCAAAATTAAAAGCACTTGGAGCTGATTTGCTGGTGTACATTTTACATTTACATTTAAGTCATTTAGCAGACGCTCTTATCCAGAGCGACTTACAGTATATATATATATATATATAGCCAAGTTATCGTTACTCATTGTTATTATTACGTGTTCTACTGTTCTATTAATTCTCTATTTTCTCTCTCTCTGTATTTTTTGGACATAAGACTGTAAAAATCTGATGTTATTTGTCACATGCTTCGTAAACAACAGGTGTCAGTAAACATTCCACTGTTAGTCCACACCTGTTGTTTACCAAGCATGTGACAAATAACATCTGATTTTTACAGTCTTATGTCCAAAAAAAATAAATTTAATATTATTATCTTTGCTTAGAAAACTTGAGGTCAAATAAAAAAAAAATCACCGACGGGCCACTAGTTGGGGAACACTGCTATAGGGTCTGGGGTGATAGGTCAGAGGTCAGGGGTGATCGATTGATTTCATTGCTGCCTTACCCTCATCCGGTTCTGTCTCTGAGTTGCCCTCGACAACCGACTCCTCCTGGTAGGAAGTAAAAAAAAAACAGACAAACACGAATTGGTCTTTTGACTAATCTCATCAGATCGTTTCTCATCAGATCGTTTCTCATCAGATCGTTTCTCATCAGATCGTTTCTCATCAGATCGTTTCTCATCAGATCGTTTCTCATCAGATCGTTTCTCATCAGATCGTTTCTCATCAGATCGTTTCACATCAGATCGTTTCTCATCAGATCGTTTCTCATCAGATCGTTTCTCATCAGATCGTTTCTCATCAGATCGTTTCTCATCAGATCGTTTCTCATCAGATCTTTTTTCAGAGCTGATCTTATCGGTCAAAAGACCAGTTTTAAGTAAAAGATCAGAATTGTGCTGCCTGTGTAAACGCAGCCTGAGGGGCCCCAGGGTTGGAGACCGATACTGTAGGGAGAATCAGAACTCTTCAGCCAATCACACCACTGGGGCTCTGAGATCAAAGGGTTAGAAGGGTCGTCATGGAGACTACAGTCTGGGCTTGTGACAGCATGGGATAACCCCCGGCCACTTCCTCTCCAGTCGCTAGGTAGATGTCAGACGTCAGGGCAGTGATCAGATGGACCAAATGTCTCTACACACACACACACACACACACACACACACACACACACACACACGCACACACACAAAGGGGGGGGTGGGGGAATACTTGTGTCATATTCCGACCCCAGATCCTGCATTTCTATACAATCGAAAAACTTCTAAATGCTATTTGGAGAACAGCAAAAACAAGTTAAAATGCCCCCAGACATTATGACCTGACTGCTGTAGGTTCATTCACCTCAGTGGATCTACAAACACACAGCCTATTAGCTATACCGTTGTAATGTTGAAAGAGGGGAGATATGAGACATGATTCACACTGACACGTAGCATCACACCACCACCACCACCACGCTTGACCTTTGGTATGATGTTCTTACTGTGAAATGCAGTGTTTGGTTTTCGCCAGGCATAATGGGACTCATCTCGTCCAAAAAGTTGACTCAAGTTTGCCAAAAAAGCACCTGGATGATCATCAAGAACGTTCTATGGACAGATGATTCAAAAGTATAACTTTTTGGACGACATGGTTCCAGTAATGCCTGGCGAAAACCAAACACTGCATTCCACAGTAAGTACATCATACCAAAGGTCAAGCATGGTGGTGGTGGTGTGATGGTTTGGGGATGCTTTGCTGCATCAGGACCTGGACGACTTGCCTTAATAGAAGGAACCATGAATTCTGCTCTGTATCAGAGAATTCTACAGGAGAATGTCAGACCATCCGTCTGTGAGCTGAAGCTGAAGCGCAGCTGGGTCATGCAGCAAGACAGTGATCCAAAACACACAATCAAGTCTACATGAATATTGCTAAAAAGCAACAAATTGGAAGTTTTGGAATGGCCTAGTCAAAGTCCAGACCTAATCCCAATTGAGATGTTGTGGCAGGACGTGAAACGAGCAGTTAATGCTTGAAAACCCACACGTCACTGAGTTAAAGCAGTTCTGCATGGAAGAGTGGGCCAAAATTCCTCCACAGCGACATGAGAGACTGATCAACAACTACAGGAAGCATTTGGTTGGAGTCATTGCAGCTAAAGGTGGCACAACCAGTTATTGAGTGTAAGGGGGCAATTACTTTTTCACACAGGGGAATTGGGTGTTGCACAACTTTGTTTATGAAATAAATGAAATAAATATGTAATTGTTGTGTTATTTGTTCACTTATGTTCCCTTTATCTAATATTAGGTTTTGGTTGAAGATCTGATAACATTCAGCATCACAAATATGCAAAGTAGAGAAAATTTGAAAGGGGGCAAATACTTTTTCATAGCACTGTATGTCAACGAATTGGCGAGGGCACTAGAACAGTCTGCAGCACCCGGCCTCACCCTACTAGAATCTGAAGTCAAATGTCTACAGTTTGCTGACGATCTGGTGCTTCTGTCACCAACCAAGGAGGGCCTACAGCAGCACCTAGATCTTCTGCACAGATTCTGTCAGACCTGGGCCCTGACAGTAAATCTCAGTAAGACAAAAATAATGGTGTTCCAAAAAAGGTCCAATTGCCATGACCACAAATACAAATTCCATCTAGACACACAAAAAACTATACATACCTCGGCCTAAACATCAGCGCCACAGGTAACTTCCACAAAGCTGTGAACGATCTGAGAGACAAGGCAAGAAGGGCCTTCTATGCCATCAAAAGGAACATAACATTTGACATACCAATTAGGATCTGGCTAAAAATGCTTGAATCAGTTATAGAACCCATTGCCCCTTTATGGTTGTGAGGTCTGGGGTCCGCTCACCAACCAAGAATTCACAAAATGGGACTAACACCAAATTGAGACTCTGCATGCAGAATTCTGCAAAAATATATTCAGTGTACAACGTAAAACACCAAATAATGCATGCAGAGCAGAATTAGGCCAATACTCGCTAATTATCAAAATCCAGAAAAGAGCCGTTAAATTCTATAACCACTTAAAAGGAAGCGATTCCCAAACCTTCCATAACAAAACCATCACCTAAAGAGAGATGAACTTGGAGAAGAGTCCCCTAAGCAAGCTGGTCCTGGGCCTATGTTCACAAACACAAACAGACCCCACACAGCCCCAGGACAACAACAACACATTTAGATCCAACCAAATCATGAGAAAACAAAAAGATAATTGCTTGACACATTGGAAAGTATTAACAAAAAAACAGAGCAAACTGGAATGCTATTTGGCTCTAAACAGAGAGTACACAGTGGCAGAATGCCTGACCACTGTGACTGACCCAAACTTAAGGAAAGCTTTGACTATGTACAGACTCAGTGAGCATAGACTTGCTATTGAGAAAGGCCGCCGTAGGCAGACCTGGCTCTCAAGAGAAGACAGGCTATGTGCACACTGCCCACAAAATGAGGTGGAAACTGAGCTGCACCTCCTAACCATATTAGAGACACATATTTCCCTCAGATTACACAGACGCACAAAGAATTAAAAAACAAATCCAATTTTGATAAACTCCCTTATCTACTGGGTGAAAAACCACAGTGTGCCATCACAGCAGCAAGATTTGTGACCTGTTGCCACAAGAAAAGGGCAACCAGTGAAGAACAAACCCCATTGTAAATACAACCCATATTTATGTTAATTTATTTTCCCTTTTGTACTTTAACTATTTGCACATCGTTACAACACTGTATATATACATAATATGACATTTGAAATGTCTTTATTCTTTTAGAACTTTTGTGATTTTAATGTTTACTGTTAATTTGGTTTTGTTTATTATCTATTTCACTTGCTTTGGCAATGTACAAATATGTTTCCCATGCTAATAAAGCCCTTAAATTGGAGCGCGAGAAAGAAAGAAAGAAAGAAAGAAAGAAAGAAAGAAAGAAAGAATAGAACACCTGTGCTGAGTCACCTTACAGTCCGGACACACTGAGTCATTTCTACCTGCTGCACACAGTAACGTCACCTTGGACAAACACTGCTGTGTGTCTGTGTGTGTTTGTGTGTGTCTGTGTGTGTGTGTGTTAGCAAAAATAGTAAAGAGAACAGAGAGAGAACATGAGAGAGTAGACAGAGAGACAGGGAGGTTAGTAGACAGAGAGACAGGGAGGTTAGTAGACAGAGAGGTTAGTAGACAGAGAGACAGAGAGGTTAGTAGACAGAGAGACAGAGAGGTTAGTAGACAGAGAGACAGAGAGGTTAGTAGACAGAGAGGTTAGTAGACAGAGAGACAGAGAGGTTAGTAGACAGAGAGGTTAGTAGACAGAGAGGTTAGTAGACAGAGAGACAGAGAGGTTAGTAGACAGAGAGGTTAGTAGACAGAGAGGTTAGTAGACAGAGAGGTTAGTAGACAGAGAGACAGAGAGGTTAGTAGACAGAGAGGTTAGTAGACAGAGAGACAGGGAGGTTAGTAGACAGAGAGACAGAGAGGTTAGTAGACAGAGAGACAGGGAGGTTAGTAGACAGAGAGACAGAGAGGTTAGTAGACAGAGAGACAGAGAGGTTAGTAGACAGAGAGACAGGGAGGTTAGTAGACAGAGAGACAGAGAGGTTAGTAGACAGAGAGACAGAGAGGTTAGTAGACAGAGAGACAGAGAGGTTAGTAGACAGAGAGACAGAGAGGGTAGTAGACAGAGAGGTTAGTAGACAGAGAGACAGAGAGGTTAGTAGACAGAGAGACAGGGAGGTTAGTAGACAGAGAGACAGGGAGGTTAGTAGACAGAGAGACAGAGAGGTTAGTAGACAGAGAGACAGGGAGGTTAGTAGACAGAGAGACAGAGAGGTTAGTAGACAGAGAGACAGGGAGGTTAGTAGACAGAGAGACAGAGAGGTTAGTAGACAGAGAGACAGAGAGGTTAGTAGACAGAGAGGTTAGTAGACAGAGAGACAGAGAGGTTAGTAGACAGAGAGACAGAGAGGTTAGTAGACAGAGAGACAGAGAGGTTAGTAGACAGAGAGACAGGGAGGTTAGTAGACAGAGAGACAGGGAGGTTAGTAGACAGAGAGACAGGGAGGTTAGTAGACAGAGAGACAGAGAGGTTAGTAGACAGAGAGACAGAGAGGTTAGTAGACAGAGAGACAGAGAGGTTAGTAGACAGAGAGACAGGGAGGTTAGTAGACAGAGAGACAGGGAGGTTAGTAGACAGAGAGGTTAGTAGACAGAGAGACAGAGAGGTTAGTAGACAGAGAGACAGAGAGGTTAGTAGACAGAGAGACAGAGAGGTTAGTAGACAGAGAGGTTAGTAGACAGAGAGACAGAGAGGTTAGTAGACAGAGAGACAGAGAGGGTAGTAGACAGAGAGGTTAGTAGACAGAGAGACAGAGAGGTTAGTAGACAGAGAGACAGGGAGGTTAGTAGACAGGGAGGTTAGTAGACAGAGAGACAGAGAGGTTAGTAGACAGAGAGACAGGGAGGTTAGTAGACAGAGAGACAGGGAGGTTAGTAGACAGAGAGACAGAGAGGTTAGTAGACAGAGAGGTTAGTAGACAGAGAGACAGAGAGGTTAGTAGACAGAGAGACAGAGAGGTTAGTAGACAGAGAGGTTAGTAGACAGAGAGACAGAGAGGTTAGTAGACAGAGAGGTTAGTAGACAGAGAGACAGGGAGGTTAGTAGACAGAGAGACAGGGAGGTTAGTAGACAGAGAGACAGAGAGGTTAGTAGACAGAGAGGTTAGTAGACAGAGAGACAGAGAGGTTAGTAGACAGAGAGACAGAGAGGTTAGTAGACAGAGAGGTTAGTAGACAGAGAGACAGAGAGGTTAGTAGACAGAGAGACAGAGAGGTTAGTAGACAGGGAGGTTAGTAGACAGAGAGACAGAGAGGTTAGTAGACAGAGAGGTTAGTAGACAGAGAGACAGAGAGGTTAGTAGACAGAGAGACAGAGAGGTTAGTAGACAGGGAGGTTAGTAGACAGAGAGACAGAGAGGTTAGTAGACAGAGAGGTTAGTAGACAGAGAGACAGAGAGGTTAGTAGACAGGGAGACAGAGAGGTTAGTAGACAGAGAGACAGGGAGGTTAGTAGACAGAGAGGTTAGTAGACAGAGAGACAGAGAGGTTAGTAGACAGAGAGACAGAGAGGTTAGTAGACAGAGAGACAGGGAGGTTAGTAGACAGAGAGGTTAGTAGACAGAGAGGTTAGTAGACAGAGAGGTTAGTAGACAGAGAGACAGGGAGGTTAGTAGACAGAGAGGTTAGTAGACAGAGAGACAGAGAGGTTAGTAGACAGAGAGACAGAGAGGGTAGTAGACAGAGAGACAGAGAGGTTAGTAGACAGAGAGACAGAGAGGTTAGTAGACAGAGAGGTTAGTAGACAGAGAGACAGAGAGGTTAGTAGACAGAGAGGTTAGTAGACAGAGAGACAGAGAGGTTAGTAGACAGAGAGACAGAGAGGGTAGTAGACAGAGAGGTTAGTAGACAGAGAGGTTAGTAGACAGAGAGGTTAGTAGACAGAGAGGTTAGTAGACAGAGAGGTTAGTAGACAGAGAGGTTAGTAGACAGAGAGGTTAGTAGACAGAGAGACAGAGAGGTTAGTAGACAGAGAGACAGAGAGGTTAGTAGACAGAGAGACAGGGAGGTTAGTAGACAGAGAGACAGGGAGGTTAGTAGACAGAGAGACAGAGAGGTTAGTAGACAGAGAGACAGAGAGGTTAGTAGACAGAAAGGTTAGTAGACAGAGAGACAGAGAGGTTAGTAGACAGAGAGACAGAGAGGTTAGTAGACAGAGAGACAGAGAGGTTAGTAGACAGAGAGACAGAGAGGTTAGTAGACAGAGAGACAGAGAGGTTAGTAGACAGAGAGACAGAGAGGTTAGTAGACAGAAAGGTTAGTAGACAGAGAGACAGAGAGGTTAGTAGACAGAGAGACAGAGAGGTTAGTAGACAGAGAGACAGGGAGGTTAGTAGACAGAGAGGTTAGTAGACAGAGAGACAGGGAGGTTAGTAGACAGGACAGAGGTTAGTAGACAGAGAGACAGAGAGGTTAGTAGACAGAGAGACAGAGAGGGTAGTAGACAGAGAGGTTAGTAGACAGAGAGACAGAGAGGTTAGTAGACAGAGAGGTTAGTAGACAGAGAGACAGAGAGGTTAGTAGACAGAGAGACAGGGAGGTTAGTAGACAGAGAGACAGAGAGGTTAGTAGACAGAGAGGTTAGTAGACAGAGAGACAGAGAGGTTAGTAGACAGAGAGGTTAGTAGACAGGGAGGTTAGTAGACAGAGAGGTTAGTAGACAGAGAGGTTAGTAGACAGAGAGACAGAGAGGTTAGTAGACAGAGAGACAGAGAGGGTAGTAGACAGAGAGACAGAGAGGTTAGTAGACAGAGAGACAGAGAGGTTAGTAGACAGAGAGGTTAGTAGACAGAGAGACAGAGAGGTTAGTAGACAGAGAGGTTAGTAGACAGAGAGACAGAGAGGTTAGTAGACAGAGAGACAGAGAGGGTAGTAGACAGAGAGGTTAGTAGACAGAGAGGTTAGTAGACAGAGAGGTTAGTAGACAGAGAGGTTAGTAGACAGAGAGGTTAGTAGACAGAGAGGTTAGTAGACAGAGAGGTTAGTAGACAGAGAGACAGAGAGGTTAGTAGACAGAGAGACAGAGAGGTTAGTAGACAGAGAGACAGGGAGGTTAGTAGACAGAGAGACAGGGAGGTTAGTAGACAGAGAGACAGAGAGGTTAGTAGACAGAGAGACAGAGAGGTTAGTAGACAGAAAGGTTAGTAGACAGAGAGACAGAGAGGTTAGTAGACAGAGAGACAGAGAGGTTAGTAGACAGAGAGACAGAGAGGTTAGTAGACAGAGAGACAGAGAGGTTAGTAGACAGAGAGACAGAGAGGTTAGTAGACAGAGAGACAGAGAGGTTAGTAGACAGAAAGGTTAGTAGACAGAGAGACAGAGAGGTTAGTAGACAGAGAGACAGAGAGGTTAGTAGACAGAGAGACAGGGAGGTTAGTAGACAGAGAGGTTAGTAGACAGAGAGACAGGGAGGTTAGTAGACAGGGAGGTTAGTAGACAGAGAGACAGAGAGGTTAGTAGACAGAGAGACAGAGAGGGTAGTAGACAGAGAGGTTAGTAGACAGAGAGACAGAGAGGTTAGTAGACAGAGAGGTTAGTAGACAGAGAGACAGAGAGGTTAGTAGACAGAGAGACAGGGAGGTTAGTAGACAGAGAGACAGAGAGGTTAGTAGACAGAGAGGTTAGTAGACAGAGAGACAGAGAGGTTAGTAGACAGAGAGACAGAGAGGGTAGTAGACAGAGAGGTTAGTAGACAGAGAGACAGAGAGGTTAGTAGACAGAGAGACAGGGAGGTTAGTAGACAGAGAGACAGAGAGGTTAGTAGACAGAGAGGTTAGTAGACAGAGAGACAGAGAGGTTAGTAGACAGAGAGACAGAGAGGTTAGTAGACAGAGAGGTTAGTAGACAGAGAGACAGAGAGGTTAGTAGACAGAGAGACAGAGAGGTTAGTAGACAGAGAGACAGAGAGGTTAGTAGACAGAGAGGTTAGTAGACAGAGAGACAGAGAGGTTAGTAGACAGAGAGACAGAGAGGGTAGTAGACAGAGAGGTTAGTAGACAGAGAGACAGAGAGGTTAGTAGACAGAGAGACAGGGAGGTTAGTAGACAGAGAGACAGAGAGGTTAGTAGACAGAGAGACAGAGAGGTTAGTAGACAGAGAGACAGAGAGGTTAGTAGACAGAGAGACAGAGAGGTTAGTAGACAGAGAGACAGAGAGGTTAGTAGACAGAGAGACAGAGAGGGTAGTAGACAGAGAGACAGGGAGGTTAGTAGACAGAGAGACAGAGAGGTTAGTAGACAGAGAGGTTAGTAGACAGAGAGACAGAGAGGTTAGTAGACAGAGAGGTTAGTAGACAGGGAGGTTAGTAGACAGAGAGGTTAGTAGACAGAGAGGTTAGTAGACAGAGAGGGTAGTAGACAGGGAGGTTAGTAGACAGAGAGGTTAGTAGACAGAGAGGGTAGTAGACAGGGAGGTTAGTAGACAGAGAGGGTAGTAGACAGGGAGACAGAGAGGTTAGTAGACAGAGAGACAGGGAGGTTAGTAGACAGAGAGGTTAGTAGACAGAGAGGGTAGTAGACAGGGAGGTTAGTAGACAGAGAGGTTAGTAGACAGAGAGGGTAGTAGACAGGGAGGTTAGTAGACAGGGAGGTTAGTAGACAGAGAGGTTAGTAGACAGAGAGGGTAGTAGACAGGGAGGTTAGTAGACAGAGAGGTTAGTAGACAGAGAGACAGGGAGGTTAGTAGACAGAGAGACAGGGAGGTTAGTAGACAGAGAGACAGAGAGGTTAGTAGACAGAGAGACAGAGAGGTTAGTAGACAGAGAGACAGAGAGGTTAGTAGACAGAGAGACAGAGAGGTTAGTAGACAGAGAGACAGAGAGGTTAGTAGACAGAGAGGTTAGTAGACAGAGAGACAGGGAGGTTAGTAGACAGAGAGACAGAGAGGTTAGTAGACAGAGAGGTTAGTAGACAGAGAGACAGGGAGGTTAGTAGACAGAGAGGTTAGTAGACAGAGAGACAGAGAGGTTAGTAGACAGAGAGACAGAGAGGTTAGTAGACAGAGAGGTTAGTAGACAGAGAGACAGAGAGGTTAGTAGACAGAGAGGTTAGTAGACAGAGAGACAGAGAGGTTAGTAGACAGGGAGACAGGGAGGTTAGTAGACAGAGAGACAGGGAGGTTAGTAGACAGAGAGGTTAGTAGACAGAGAGACAGGGAGGTTAGTAGACAGAGAGGTTAGTAGACAGAGAGGTTAGTAGACAGAGAGGTTAGTAGACAGAGAGGTTAGTAGACAGAGAGACAGGGAGGTTAGTAGACAGAGAGACAGAGAGGTTAGTAGACAGAGAGACAGAGAGGGTAGTAGACAGAGAGGTTAGTAGACAGAGAGACAGAGAGGTTAGTAGACAGAGAGACAGGGAGGTTAGTAGACAGAGAGACAGAGAGGTTAGTAGACAGAGAGGTTAGTAGACAGAGAGACAGAGAGGTTAGTAGACAGAGAGACAGAGAGGTTAGTAGACAGAGAGGTTAGTAGACAGAGAGACAGAGAGGTTAGTAGACAGAGAGACAGAGAGGTTAGTAGACAGAGAGACAGAGAGGGTAGTAGACAGAGAGGTTAGTAGACAGAGAGACAGAGAGGGTAGTAGACAGGGAGGTTAGTAGACAGAGAGACAGAGAGGTTAGTAGACAGAGAGACAGAGAGGTTAGTAGACAGAGAGGTTAGTAGACAGAGAGACAGGGAGGTTAGTAGACAGAGAGACAGAGAGGTTAGTAGACAGAGAGACAGAGAGGGTAGTAGACAGAGAGGTTAGTAGACAGAGAGACAGAGAGGTTAGTAGACAGAGAGACAGGGAGGTTAGTAGACAGAGAGACAGAGAGGTTAGTAGACAGAGAGACAGAGAGGTTAGTAGACAGAGAGAAAGTGCAGCATGTGTTTGCTACTACAGTGCCACAGGGGAGTCACCTGTTGATGACATCATTGTGCCACACCCTTTACCCGTCACATCACTGGACAATCACTCAGTCAGCTGGACAATGGTAGTCTTAGCTCATAAATACACTCATCAGAACAGTAGACAGGCTGAAGGAACTAGCGATATAACTAATCTGTTCTAGATATTATGAAGTTGATTAAGAACTAAATGCGGATATCCTTGACAGGATAAAGTGTCGTCTAATATCATTATTGTACATTACATACTATATATTTAACATATAACATGATTGATATTCTCAAAGTAGAGTCAGGGATCTGGAAACCTCTCCAATGGTCACTTTAATCTTTCTATCTACCCAAATTGATTATTGAAAAATATCCGTGGAGGAGACCATAGAGATATTCAATTACTATCTGTAATTCTATGGTGGGGACCCATTCTGTTGTTTTTCCAAATCCCAGAATGCAGTTTTAATGTGTTCTCCTCTCATCCCAAACATATCATCATCATCATCTTCTTCAACACCCAGTAGTGTCCTGGAGATCTGGTAGTTCTTACCCTGTGGATGGCCTCCTGTCCACCAGACCCCTCTCCCTCACTGGGTATGGAGGTCTCAGCTGGCCCCCCTCTCTGGTCCTCCCCCTCCACCATCATCCTCCCTCTCCCTGTACAGAATACACACTTTACAGACAGTCAAACCGGAGAAGTTGAAACATGGAAATATAAATATTAGATTCTACCTTTCATTATGAGCTGAACACTTCCTTTTGAGTGCCGTACCACTCCTCCCCTCCTCCTCTACCACTCCTCCTCCTCTCCTCTCCTCCTCCACTCCTCCTCCTCCTCCTCTCCTCCTCCTCTACCACTCCTCCTCCTCCTCCTCTACCACTCCTCTCCTCCTCCACTCCTCCTCTCCTCTCCTCTCCTCTCCTCTCCTCCTCCTCTCCTCTCCTCTACCACTCCTCTCCTCCTCCTCTACCACTCCTCTCCTCCTCCTCTCCTCTACCACTCCTCTCCTCTCCTCTCCTCCTCCTCTACCACTCCTCTCCTCCTCCTCTACCACTCCTCTCCTCCTCCTCTACCACTCCTCCTCCTCCTCCTCTACCACTCCTCTCCTCCTCTCCTCCTCTACCACTCCTCTCCTCTCCTCCTCCTCTACCACTCCTCTACCACTCCTCTCCTCCTCCTCTACCACTCCTCCTCCTCCTCCTCCTCCTCCTCCTCTACCACTCCTCTCCTCTCTGACTGAGTTTTACTCCTCTCCTCCTCCTTCTCCTCCTCCTCCTCCTCCTCTCTGACTGAGTTTTACTCCTTTCCAGTCCTCCAGCATTCCAACTACCACAGGGTCGCTCTGGTTTGGTGAGCATACACTGCCCCCTGTGGTTACTCACCAATACTACAAACACACACATAAACTAGTTCTGTTGCTTCTGTTGTTGTCATTCAATGACAGAATAGTTGTCTCGTAAATAATTAGCATAACAAACAGGCAAATGTCTATAATTCTACTATAATAAGCTGGGCCTATTGCAAATAGCCCCCCCAAAAAATTCACAACACACATAGTTACCGGCCATTCATATTATACAACAAGTAGGCCAGGGCAGTGAGAAGTTTCATAATCTTCCTCTCATCTAACTACTAGTCACACGACCGCGAAGACAGACAGTCATATCAATTCATAAGTTTCTATACCACATCTTCTGTTTCCGTGATTAGAAGTGTAGGCCTACTTAAAGTAAAACATGTAGGCTACCTTTGTTAGTTATGAACGTCTCCAGCAAACAAAACGTAAACAACGCCCGGAAGGTTTGCAAAGTTTTACCTTCTATTTATTTCTGATGTATTTCTTCGTCCGTTTCCTATGGATGTAATCTCTATATCAAACTAAAGATGCGCCAGGAAACTATTAGAGACTTTGGGAGAAAAGTACAATTTAAACTTTTCTGACAACCGGAACGCGGAAAAAAAGATCAAAACTACATTCAAATCCCGGAAGTATTTCTGCCTTGCTGTGTGTAAGGTCGTAACTACTTAACACAGCCACAGAGTCATTAACACCCGCCTATTTCTACAATTGATCTTCTTAAAATCGGATTTTAAACCTAACCTTAACCACACTGCTAACCCTAACCTTAAATTCAGACCAAAAAAGCTACTGTCGCCAATTATGACTTTGTGGCTGCGTTATCTAGTGGGAATCTGTGTGTAGAGATACATTGTAGCCACAGATTGTAGAATAATCTTAAACTGTGTTCCAATTCTCATACTAACCGCAATAACCGTACTATTTGTGACGGACTTTGAGTATGTAGTATGCGTCTTCTTCTTCTTCTATGACATCATGGCGGTCCGCAAACAATCGTTGAAGTGCATGTCGCCACCTACTGTGCTGGAATGTACGATCAATCATGATCTGCCCAATTCTGTACTGCCATGAAAATAAAATTCTCTACCAAATAAATCCCTGACTTCTACCACACCCTCCAAGAAAATGGCTTTTAAGAAAATGGCAGAAAATTTGCAGCCGAAGTCCAGAACGAGAGCGGATATACAAATTCATTGCATTTAACTAATTATGACAAATGGTAAGAAAAATGTTGAGCGATGTAATAAAGTAATGACTTTTCAAATAAGTTACGCTACACGTTATATGTTGGCTGACAATTTCTTAGCTACGCTAGCCTTACGAACAGCATAGCACGTCATCACAGCAGTTGTTTGTGTGTACAAGTATGTTAGCTACTGTAGCTACCTTACGCTAGTTGGCTACTAATACATATTAACTCTATGCTATCTAACTAACAGCCCAACGTTCATTAACTTGATTATTCAAGTCATTCTTAGCTAAGCTAAGTGGTATAGTTGTTGTGCGTTCTCAATGGACATTGCTAATGAAGTCACGAGATGTCTAGCTAGTAATTTGTTATGCTAACAAGCTAGCAAGAAGTTGCATAGCAACAGCATCAACTTCCGGTAGACAGGTGTAGCTCTAGCACACTGAACTGAAAGGATACCGTTCGTTTACAGTATTACTACAATGAACTATTAGTACATATAGTATTTACACTCATTAAGTATGTAGTATACAGTATTGTCACACCTGCGCCCACTCCCCCTCCCTGGTGCTCGAGGGCGCCAGGTTGCCCATCATAACACACACCTGTTACCATCATTACACACACCTGTTACCATCATTACACACACCTGTTACCATCATTACACACACCTGTTACCATCATTACACACACCTGTTACCATCACTACACACACCTGTTACCATCATTACACACACCTGTTACCATCATTACACACACCTGTTACCACCATTACACACACCTGTTACCACCATAATAAACACACGTTACCATCACTACACACACCTGTTACCATCATTACACACACCTGTTACCATCATTACACACACCTGTTACCATCATTACACACACCTGTTACCACCATTACACACACCTGTTACCATCATTACACACACCTGTTACCATCATTACACACACCTGTTACCATCATTACACACACCTGTTACCATCATTACACACACCTGTTACCATCATTACACACACCTGTTACCATCATTACACACACCTGTTACCATCATTACGCGCCCCTCATTGGACTCACCTGGACTCCTTCCCTTTGTTCATTTACCCCTTCTGTGTATGTCTGTTCCCCAGGTTGATCCCCGTCTCTGTATCTGTCTGTTCCCCAGGTTGATCCCCGTCTCTGTGTCTGTCTGTTCCCCAGGTTGATCCCCGTCTCTGTGTCTGTCTGTTCCCCAGGTTGATCCCCGTCTCTGTGTCTGTCTGTTCCCCAGGTTGATCCCCGTCTCTGTGTCTGTCTGTTCCCCAGGTTGATCCCCGTCTCTGTGTCTGTCTGTTCCCCAGGTTGATCCCCGTCTCTGTATCTGTCTGTTCCCCAGGTTGATCCCCGTCTCTGTATCTGTCTGTTCCCCAGGTTGATCCCCGTCTCTGTATCGGTCTGTTCCCCAGGTTGATCCCCGTCTCTGTATCTGTCTGTTCCCCAGGTTGATCCCCGTCTCTGTATCGGTCTGTTCCCCAGGTTGATCCCCGTCTCTGTATCTGTCTGTTCCCCAGGTTGATCCCCGTCTCTGTGTCTGTCTGTTCCCCAGGTTGATCCCCGTCTCTGTATCTGTCTGTTCCCCAGGTTGATCCCCGTCTCTGTGTCTGTCTGTTCCCCAGGTTGATCCCCGTCTCTGTGTCTGTCTGTTCCCCAGGTTGATCCCCGTCTCTGTGTCTGTCTGTTCCCCAGGTTGATCCCCGTCTCTGTGTCTGTCTGTTCCCCAGGTTGATCCCCGTCTCTGTGTCTGTCTGTTCCCCAGGTTGATCCCCGTCTCAGTGTCTGTCTGTTCCCCAGGTTGATCCCCGTCTCTGTGTCTGTCTGTTCCCCAGGTTGATCCCCGTCTCTGTATCTGTCTGTTCCCCAGGTTGATCCCCGTCTCTGTATCTGTCTGTTCCCCAGGTTGATCCCCGTCTCTGTGTCTGTCTGTTCCCCAGGTTGATCCCCGTCTCTGTATCTGTCTGTTCCCCAGGTTGATCCCCGTCTCTGTGTCTGTCTGTTCCCCAGGTTGATCCCCGTCTCTGTATCTGTCTGTTCCCCAGGTTGATCCCCGTCTCTGTATCTGTCTGTTCCCCAGGTTGATCCCCGTCTCTGTGTCTGTCTGTTCCCCAGGTTGATCCCCATCTCTGTGTCTGTCTGTTCCCCAGGTTGATCCCAGTCTCTGTGTCTGTCTGTTCCCCAGGTTGATCCCCATCTCTGTGTCTGTCTGTTCCCCAGGTTGATCCCAGTCTCTGTGTCTGTCTGTTCCCCAGGTTGATCTCCGTCTCTGTATCTGTCTGTTCCCCAGGTTGATCCCCGTCTCTGTGTCTGTCTGTTCCCCAGGTTGATCCCCGTCTCTGTATCTGTCTGTTCCCCAGGTTGATCCCCGTCTCTGTGTCTGTCTGTTCCCCAGGTTGATCCCCGTCTCTGTGTTGATGTTGTTTTGTTTCCCCAGACGCTGTCTGTGTTTTGTTCCTCTTCTGTTGTTCACTTCCTGTACGTGTTTCTCCTCTCCCAGCGTCTGTCCTCACGAGTGTGTTTAGTATGGGTATTCGAACACAGCTTTAGACTACATTTCTGATTCTTCTTCTTCAAATCATCCTAATCATCATCATCATCATCATTACCATCACGTGAGAACACTCAAAGGTTCACCTCTGGGCCCAGTCTTTCAAAAGTTTTCTATCTGGATTTTGCCTATTAAAAATACGATAAAATACATAGAAATAGAATGAATAGGAACAGGAGTCCCCATTCAGTTCAATGATTCATCAGTTCTATTCATTCTATTTCTGTGCATTTAATGCTATAGGATAGGCGAAATCCCAGATACTTTTTTGAAAAACTGGGCCCAGAGGTGATCGATTCCCTATCACAGGACCACGTGTGTCACCATGTTTCAATAAATAAATGTTGTTATTCTTCCTGTAATATAATACAACAGCTAATCTCCCAACCTAGACGGGTTATTAGCAGAATACTGTCAATAACTCATAAAGAAAGATATTAATCTGAAAGGTATTTACCCCCATACAGATCTGAAAGGTATTTACCCCCATACGGATCTGAAAGGTATTTACCCCCATACAGATCTGAAAGGTATTTACCCCCATACAGATCTGAAAGGTATTTACCCCCATACGGACCTGAAAGGTATTTACCCCCATACAGATCTGAAAGGTATTTACCCCCATACAGATCTGAAAGGTATTTACCCCATACAGATCTGAAAGGTATTTACCCCCATATAGATCTGAACGGTATTTACCCCCATACAGATCTGAACGGTATTTACCCCCATACAGATCTGAACGGTATTTACCCCCATACAGATCTGAACGGTATTTACCCCCATACAGATCTGAAAGGTATTTACCCCCATACAGATCTGAAAGGTATTTACCCCCATATAGATCTGAAAGGTATTTACCCCATACAGATCTGAAAGGTATTTACCCCCATACAGATCTGAACGGTATTTACCCCCATACAGATCTGAACGGTATTTACCCCCATATGGATCTGAAAGGTATTTACCCCCATACAGATCTGAACGGTATTTACCCCCATACAGATCTGAACGGTATTTACCCCCATATGGATCTGAAAGGTATTTACCCCCATACGGATCTGAAAGGTATTTACCCCCATATGGATCTGAAAGGTATTTACCCCCATACAGATCTGAACGGTATTTACCCCCATATGGATCTGAAAGGTATTTACCCCCATACAGATCTGAACGGTATTTACCCCCATACAGATCTGAACGGTATTTACCCCCATATGGATCTGAAAGGTATTTACCCCCATACGGATCTGAAAGGTATTTACCCCATACAGATCTGAAAGGTATTTACCCCCATACAGATCTGAACGGTATTTACCCCCATACAGATCTGAACGGTATTTACCCCCATACAGATCTGAACGGTATTTACCCCCATACAGATCTGAAAGGTATTTACCCCCATACAGATCTGAAAGGTATTTACCCCATACAGATCTGAAAGGTATTTACCCCCATACGGATCTGAAAGGTATTTACCCCATACAGATCTGAAAGGTATTTACCCCCATACAGATCTGAACGGTATTTACCCCCATACAGATCTGAACGGTATTTACCCCCATACAGATCTGAAAGGTATTTACCCCCATACAGATCTGAACGGTATTTACCCCCATACAGATCTGAACGGTATTTACCCCATACAGATCTGAAAGGTATTTACCCCCATACAGATCTGAAAGGTATTTACCCCCATACAGATCTGAACGGTATTTACCCCCATACAGATCTGAAAGGTATTTACCCCCATACAGATCTGAAAGGTATTTACCCCCATACAGATCTGAAAGGTATTTACCCCCATACAGATCTGAACGGTATTTACCCCCATACAGATCTGAACGGTATTTACCCCCATACAGATCTGAAAGGTATTTACCCCCATACAGATCTGAACGGTATTTACCCCCATACAGATCTGAAAGGTATTTACCCCCATATAGATCTGAACGGTATTTACCCCCATACAGATCTGAACGGTATTTACCCCCATACAGATCTGAACGGTATTTACCCCCATACAGATCTGAACGGTATTTACCCCCATACAGATCTGAAAGGTATTTACCCCCATACAGATCTGAAAGGTATTTACCCCCATATAGATCTGAAAGGTATTTACCCCATACAGATCTGAAAGGTATTTACCCCCATACAGATCTGAACGGTATTGACCCCCATACAGATCTGAACGGTATTTACCCCCATATGGATCTGAAAGGTATTTACCCCCATACAGATCTGAACGGTATTTACCCCCATACAGATCTGAACGGTATTTACCCCCATATGGATCTGAAAGGTATTTACCCCCATACGGATCTGAAAGGTATTTACCCCCATATGGATCTGAAAGGTATTTACCCCCATACAGATCTGAACGGTATTTACCCCCATATGGATCTGAAAGGTATTTACCCCCATACAGATCTGAACGGTATTTACCCCCATACAGATCTGAACGGTATTTACCCCCATAAGGATCTGAAAGGTATTTACCCCCATACGGATCTGAAAGGTATTTACCCCATACAGATCTGAAAGGTATTTACCCCCATACAGATCTGAAAGGTATTTACCCCCATACAGATCTGAACGGTATTTACCCCCATACAGATCTGAACGGTATTTACCCCCATACAGATCTGAACGGTATTTACCCCCATACAGATCTGAACGGTATTTACCCCCATACAGATCTGAACGGTATTTACCCCCATACAGATCTGAACGGTATTTACCCCCATACAGATCTGAACGGTATTTACCCCCATACAGATCTGAACGGTATTTACCCCCATACAGATCTGAACGGTATTTACCCCCATACAGATCTGAACGGTATTTACCCCCATACAGATCTGAACGGTATTTACCCCCATACAGATCTGAACGGTATTTACCCCCATACAGATCTGAACGGTATTTACCCCCATACAGATCTGAAAGGTATTTACCCCCATACAGATCTGAACGGTATTTACCCCATACAGATCTGAACGGTATTTACCCCCATACAGATCTGAACGGTATTTACCCCCATACAGATCTGAACGGTATTTACCCCCATACAGATCTGAACGGTATTTACCCCCATACAGATCTGAACGGTATTTACCCCCATACAGATCTGAAAGGTATTTACCCCCATACAGATCTGAACGGTATTTACCCCCATACAGATCTGAACGGTATTTACCCCCATACAGATCTGAAAGGTATTTACCCCCATACAGATCTGAAAGGTATTTACCCCATACAGATCTGAAAGGTATTTACCCCATACAGATCTGAAAGGTATTTACCCCCATACAGATCTGAACGGTATTTACCCCCATACAGATCTGAAAGGTATTTACCCCATACAGATCTGAAAGGTATTTACCCCATACAGATCTGAAAGGTATTTACCCCATACAGATCTGAAAGGTATTTACCCCATACAGATCTGAAAGGTATTTACCCCCATACAGATCTGAACGGTATTTACCCCCATACAGATCTGAAAGGTATTTACCCCATACAGATCTGAAAGGTATTTACCCCATACAGATCTGAAAGGTATTTACCCCCATACGGATCTGAAAGGTATTTACCCCATACAGATCTGAAAGGTATTTACCCCATACAGATCTGAAAGGTATTTACCCCATACAGATCTGAAAGGTATTTACCCCATACAGATCTGAAAGGTATTTACCCCCATACAGATCTGAACGGTATTTACCCCCATACAGATCTGAACGGTATTTACCCCCATACAGATCTGAACGGTATTTACCCCCATACAGATCTGAGAGGTATTTACCCCCATACAGATCTGAACGGTATTTACCCCATACAGATCTGAAAGGTATTTACCCCCATACAGATCTGAACGGTATTTACCCCATACAGATCTGAACGGTATTTACCCCCATACAGATCTGAAAGGTATTTACCCCCATACAGATCTGAACGGTATTTACCCCCATACAGATCTGAACGGTATTTACCCCCATACGGATCTGAGACCAGCCGAACACTTCTGACTTCAATGGGACTTCCTGTTTTAATAAAGGTTAAGTAAAATGAAGTAAAAAACGGCTGTTGAAATGCAATTTTTTGGTCGTCTAAGTAAGAAGTTGAACACAATGGGATAAATTGTTGAGTGTAGGGGTGGCAAAACGTAGTTCCTGGAGGGCCGAGTGTCTGCGGGTTTTCACTCCTCCCTTGTAGTTGATTGATCAATTAAGGTAATTGATTAGTTAGGGACTCCTTTCACCTGGTTGTCGAAAGGGCTAGTGTTATGGCGTTGTGTGTGTAGTTTTGTTAGTAGTATTGGGTTGTGTGTGTAGTTGTATTAGTAGTATGGGGCTGTATGTGTAGTTGTATTAGTAGTATAGGGCTGTGTGTGTAGTTTTATTAGTAGTATGGGGCTGTGTGTGTAGTTGTATTAGTAGTATAGGGTTGTGTGTAGTTGTGTTAGTAGTATAGGGTTGTGTGTAGTTGTGTTAGTAGTTTAGGGCTGTGTGTATAGTTGTGTTAGTAGTATAGTGCTGTGTGTGTAGTTGTGTTAGTAGTATAGGGCTGTGTGTGTAGTTGTATTAGTAGTATAGGGCTGTGTGTGTAGTTGTATTAGTAGTATGGGGCTGTGTGTGTAGTTGTATTAGTAGTATGGGGCTGTGTGTGTAGTTGTATTAGTAGTATGGTGCTGTGTGTGTAGTTGCGTTAGTAGTTTAGGGCTGTGTGTGTAGTTGTATTAGTAGTATGGGGCTGTGTGTAGTTGTGTTAGTAGTACGGGGCTGTGTGTGTAGTTGTATTAGTAGTATGGGGCTGTGTGTAGTTGTATTAGTAGTATAGGTCTGTGTGTGTAGTTGTATTAGTAGTATGGGGCTGTGTGTATAGTTTTATTATGTATGTAGTTGTATTAGTAGTATAGTTGTGTCACCTGAATAAAGATGTCGTGCTTGTCCTCCGTAGCTCTATCTAGGTTATGATGAGTAAACAATCCCAATTGTATCAGGATGTTTGATGTGTTAGTTTTGTCGTCGTCAGGTCGTTGCCAAGGCTGGAACATCGGGTCCTGTGCTCCAAGGGAATGGAGGCGTCAGAACCAAAACAATGAGGTCCTTGATCCCATTGCGGTCAGATTCCACTGTTCAGGCTCTGCATTGAAATTATCTAACGTCTGGTGTAATGTGACTGGTTTTTAGCTTGCTTGCATTGATGATTACATTTATCTTCCAGTTTGACATTTGATTGCATTCAGTACTTATGAGCTGCCAATACACTCACTGAAGATCTGGGCCCTTATTCACAAAGTGTCTGTTCTGTTACATTCCTTCAGTAGTATATTAAGCATAAGGGTGATTTCCTACAAACTTCATGTTATACAATACAGGTGATTATATTGATAAAAGTCACATTGTCCAGAGAGATTGACATGGTTATCAAAACGTCACACCAAGGTAAGCCAACATTAAACACAGCCCTTATTTTAAGTGTTTCTAAAAACCCCTTATGGGAAAAATGCATGGTGGAAAAACGATTGGAAGAAATGTCCATGTTTGACCGCTAGGTTTTATGGGTATTATGACTCATACTGTGGTACTCTATGGAACGCTGCATTGCAGAGGCAGTTGCAGTGTGTTCTGTGTGGTGCATAGGTTGGATTTATCGAATTTACACCTTGAATACACCTATAGCATTATTATTATTATTATTTTTTTTTGGGGGGGGGGGATGGATCAGCTTAATATTGCAGATAGATTGTCTGCATCACTTCCAATCCCCCATGTTTTTTATATATATACATTCTCCCCTTTATTACTTTTCAACCCCGCCATCCTTTCCCTACTTGGAGTACATTAGTGAACAACAATGCCCAGGCCTCTACTTACTATCTACACCTTATGGAAACAGTTTATTTTTTATTTTTATATTTTTTTGGTATTTTCGTTATTTTTTAATCCACATTTTTATTATTATTTTTTGTCATTTTTTGTTGTTGTCATTTAGCAGACGCTCTTATCCAGAGCGACTTACAGTTAGTGCATACATATTTTTTTCATACTGGCCCCCCGTGGGAATCAAACCCACAACCCTGGCGTTGCAAACGCCATGCTCTACCAATTGAGCTACATCCCCTGCCGGCCATTCCCTCCCCTACTCTGGACGACGCTGGGCCAATTGCGCGCCGCCCCATGGGTCTCCCGGTCGCGGCCGGCTACGACAGAGCCTGGATTCGAACCAGGATCTCTAGTGGCACAGCTAGCACTGCGATGCAGCGCCTTAGACCACTGCGCCACTCGGGAGTTAATTTTACAATAATTCCATTATATATATATATAGATATTTTTTTTTGCTCCTGAACTTCTTCTACTCTCAACCTCTCCCTCTACATCATTATTTCTCAAAATGGTACACAGCATTGTCTGGATATGTGTGCAACAAAAGTTCAACATTCACCCTCTGCTACCATTTCTGTCAAGCCGTCTATACAGGTTAGAGTTAGGGGAAGGGTTGGCTAAAAGGGTTAAGGTTAGAGTTAGGGGAAGGGTTGGCTAAAAGGGTTAAGGTTAGAGTTAGGGGAAGGGTTAGCTAAAAGAGTTAAGGTTAGAGTTAGGGGAAGGCTGCAACTACACATGAAAACATGAAATGATCCTGGGAATCAATAGAACATCACTCAGAGATGCACAAAAACGATATATATTATTCAAAATGGGTGAATCTTTCCTTTACAAACCATAAAATCTGTGAGCTACCTTGGAACACATAAAATACTACAACATGGTAAATTAATAAGCAGGAGTAAGAATTATATAGAAAATGATGTTTTTCAAAAGGAGAAGTTTATCTTGGGAAGTGACAGATGCTATCTCCTGTGTGAGCACTAGTTCTCAAAAAGAGTGATAATTCCTCATGGTTATATTGGGCTACATTTTTAGACTTCAAAGACAACGTTGGTAGTTTATTAACCTTAAAATATCTGGTTTCTAGTAGGCTACAGCGTTATTGAAGGGCTGTTTCTCTGAACCTCAGGCAGTAGGCTGAAACAAGCTTGTTTCTCTGATCCTCAGGCAGTAGGCTGAAACAAGCTTGTTTCTCTGAACCTCAGGCAGTAGGCTGAAACAAGCTTGTTTCTCTGAACCCCAGGCAGTAGGCTGAAACAAGCTTGTTTCTCTGAACCTCAGGCAGTAGGCTGAAACAAGCTTGTTTCTCTGAACCTCAGGCAGTAGGCTGAAACAAGCTTGTTTCTCTGAACCTCAGGCAGTAGGCTGAAACAAGCTTGTTTCTCTGAACCTCAGGCAGTAGGCTGAAACAAGCTTGTTTCTCTGAACCTCAGGCAGTAGGCTGAAACAAGCTTGTTTCTCAGATTCTGACCAGCAACAGCAACCTATTCCTTATTTATGTTTGATAGGGAAAGTAAGTCTTCATTAATAGGGATGTGACGCCACGGCAGTAAGTCTTCATTGATAGGGATGTGACACCACGGCAGTAAGTCTTCATTGATAGGGATGTGACACCACGGCAGTAAGTCTTCATTAATAGGGATGTGACACCACGGCAGTAAGTCTTCATTGATAGGGATGTGACGCCACGGCAGTAAGTCTTCATTGATAGGGATGTGACACCACGTCAGTAAGTCTTCATTCATAGGGATGTGACGCCACGGCAGTAAACTGCTATATTTCTTCTTTATACATGTTTTCTCCTTGATTTCAATATGGAAACCAGGTGTTAGTAGTTACTGATTCTTGATGAGTAAAATACGAATATATTAACGAAATGTGTTATTCTCATACCATATTGTTGTGTAACGATAGTATCACTTCATTCATTTGGGGGAGATGAGGGGGCATCTGCTATGGGTGATCATGCTGAATAACAGATGGGCTATGGGTTACAGGTGATCATGCTGAATAACAGATGGGCTATGGGTTACAGGTGATTATGCTGAATAACAGATGGGCTATGGGTTACAGGTGATCATGCTGAATAACAGATGGGCTATGGGTTACAGGTGATCATGCTGAATAACAGATGGGTTACAGGTGATCATGCTGAATAACAGATAGGCTATGGGTTACAGGTGATCATGCTGAATAACAGATGGGCTATGGGTTACAGGTTATCATGCTGAATAACAGATGGGGTATGGGTTACAGGTTATCATGCTGAATAACAGATGGGCTATGGGTTACAGGTGATCATGCTGAATAACAGATGGGCTATGGGTTACAGGTTATCATGCTGAATAACAGATGGGTTACAGGTGATCATGCTGAATAACAGATAGGCTATGGGTTACAGGTGATCATGCTGAATAACAGATGGGCTATGGGTTACAGGTTATCATGCTGAATAACAGATGGGGTATGGGTTACAGGTTATCATGCTGAATAACAGATGGGTTACAGGTGATCATGCTGAATAACAGATAGGCTATGGGTTACAGGTGATCATGCTGAATAACAGATGGGCTATGGGTTACAGGTTATCATGCTGAATAACAGATGGGGTATGGGTTACAGGTGATCATGCTGAATAACAGATGGGCTATGGGTTACAGGTGATCATGCTGAATAACAGATGGGCTATGGGTTACAGGTGATCATGCTGAAAAACAGATGGGCTATGGGTTACAGGTGATCATGATGAATAACAGATGGGCTATGGGTTACAGGTGATCATGCTGAATAACAGATGGGCTATGGGTTACAGGTGATCATGCTGAATAACAGATGGGCTATGGGATACAGGTGATCATGATGAATAACAGATGGGCTATGGGTTACAGGTGATCATGCTGAATAACAGATGGGCTATGGGTTACAGGTTATCATGCTGAATAACAGATGGGCTATGGGTTACAGGTTATCATGCTGAATAACAGATGGGCTATGGGTTACAGGTTATCATGCTGAATAACAGATGGGCTATGGGTTACAGGTTATCATGCTGAATAACAGATGGGCTATGGGTTACAGGTGATCATGATGAATAACAGATGGGCTATGGGTTACAGGTTATCATGCTGAATAACAGATGGGCTATGGGTTACAGGTGATCATGCTGAATAACAGATGGGCTATGGGTTACAGGTTATCATGCTGAATAACAGATGGGCTATGGGTTACAGGTTATCATCCTGAATAACAGATGGGTTATGGGTTACAGGTGCTGAATAACAGATGGACTATGGGTTACAGGTGATCATGCTGAATAACAGATGGGTTACAGGTGATCATGCTGAATAACAGATAGGCTATGGGTTACAGGTGATCATGCTGAATAACAGATGGGCTATGGGTTACAGGTTATCATGCTGAATAACAGATGGGGTATGGGTTACAGGTTATCATGCTGAATAACAGATGGGTTACAGGTGATCATGCTGAATAACAGATAGGCTATGGGTTACAGGTGATCATGCTGAATAACAGATGGGCTATGGGTTACAGGTTATCATGCTGAATAACAGATGGGCTATGGGTTACAGGTGCTCATGCTGAATAACAGATGGGTTATGGGTTACAGGTGCTGAATAACAGATGGGCTATGGGTTACAGGTGATCATGATGAATAACAGATGGGCTATGGGTTACAGGTGATCATGCTGAATAACAGATGGGCTATGGGTTACAGCTGATCATGCTGAATAACAGATGGGCTATGGGTTACAGGTGATCATGCTGAATAACAGATGGGTTACAGGTGATCATGCTGAATAACAGATGGGCTATGGGTTACAGGTGATCATGCTGAATAACAGATGGGCTATGGGTTACAGGTGATCATGCTGAATAACAGATGGGCTATGGGTTACAGCTGATCATGCTGAATAACAGATGGGCTATGGGTTACAGGTGATCATGCTGAATAATAGATGGGCTATGGGTTACAGGTGATCATGCTGAATAACAGATGGGCTATGGGTTACAGGTGATCATGCTGAATAACAGAGTGGCTATGGGTTACAGGTGATCATGCTGAATAACAGATGGGTTACAGGTGATCATACTGAACAACAGATGGGCTATGGGTTACAGGTGATCATGATGAATAACAGATGGGCTATGGGTTACAGGTGATCATGCTGAATAACAGATGGGCTATGGGTTACAGGTGATTATGCTGAATAACAGATGGGCTATGGGTTACAGGTGATCATGCTGAATAACAGATGGGCTATGGTTTACAGGTGATCATGCTGAATAACAGATGGGCTATGGGTTACATGTTATCATGCTGAATAACAGATGGGTTACAGGTGATCATGCTGAATAACAGATGGGCTATGGGTTACAGGTGATCATGTTGAATAACAGATGGGCTATGGGTTACAGGTGATCATGCTGAAAAACAGATGGGCTATGGGTTACAGGTGATCATGATGAATAACAGATGGGCTATGGGTTATAGGTGATCATGCTGAATAACAGATGGGCTATGGGTTACAGGTGATCATGCTGAACAACAGATGGGCTATGGGTTACAGGTGATCATGCTGAACAACAGATGGTCTATGGGTTACAGGTGATCATGCTGAATAACAGATGGGCTATGGGTTACAGGTGATCATGCTGAACAACAGATGGTCTATGGGTTACATGTGGTCATGCTGAATAACAGATGGGCTATGGGTTACAGGTGATCATGCTGAATAACAGATGGGCTATGGGTTACAGGTGATCATGCTGAATAGCA
This sequence comes from Coregonus lavaretus, assembly GCF_964263955.1. Classification (NCBI taxonomy): domain Eukaryota; kingdom Metazoa; phylum Chordata; class Actinopteri; order Salmoniformes; family Salmonidae; genus Coregonus; species Coregonus lavaretus. The sequence continues at coordinate 1,447,043 of NC_140026.1, read as the reverse complement.
GATGGGCTATGGGTTACATGTGATCATGATGAATAACAGATGGGCTATGGGTTACAGGTGATCATGATGAATAACAAATGGGCTATGGGTTACAGGTGATCATGATGAATAACAGATGGGCTATGGGTTACAGGTTATCATGATGAATAACAGATGGGCTATGGGTTACAGGTTATCACGCTGAATAACAGATGGGCTATGGGTTACAGGTGATCATGCTGAACAACAGATGGTCTATGGGTTACATGTGGTCATGCTGAATAACAGATGGGCTATGGGTTACAGGTGATCATGCTGAATAACAGATGGGCTATGGGTTACAGGTGATCATGCTGAATAGCAGATGGGCTATGGGTTACATGTGATCATGATGAATAACAGATGGGCTATGGGTTACAGGTGATCATGATGAATAACAAATGGGCTATGGGTTACAGGTGATCATGATGAATAACAGATGGGCTATGGGTAACAGGTTATCATGATGAATAACAGATGGGCTATGGGTTACAGGTTATCACGCTGAATAACAGATGGGCTATGGGTTACAGGTGATCATGCTGAATAACAGATGGGCTATGGGTTACAGGTGATCATGCTGAATAACAGATGGGCCATGGGTTACAGGTGATCATGCTGAATAACAGATGGGCTATGGGTTACAGGTTATCATGCTGAATAACAGATGGGTTATGGGTTACAGGTGATGAATAACAGATGGGCTATGGGTTACAGGTGATCATGCTGAATAACAGATGGGCTATGGGTTACAGGTGCTGAATAACAGATGGGCTATGGGTTACAGGTGATCATGCTGAATAACAGATGGGTTACAGGTGATCATGCTGAATAACAGATGGGCTATGGGTTACAGGTGATCATGCTGAATAACAGATGGGCTATGGGTTACAGGTGATCATGCTGAATAACAGATGGGCTATGGGTTACAGCTGATCATGCTGAATAACAGATGGGCTATGGGTTACATGTTATCATGCTGAATAACAGATGGGCTATAGGTGATCATGCTGAATAACAGATGGGTTACAGGTGATCATGCTGAATAACATATGGGCTACAGGTGATCATGCTGAATAACAGATTGGCTACAGGTGATCATGCTGAATAACAGATGGGTTACAGGTGATCATGCTGAATAACAGATGGGCTACAGGTGATCATTCTGAATAACAGATGGGTTACAGGTGATCATGCTGAATAACAGATGGGCTACAGGTGATCATGCTGAATAACAGATGGGTTACATGTTATCATACTGAATAACAGACGGGCTATGGGTTATAGGTGATCATGCTAAATAACAGATGGGCTATGGGTTACAGGTGATCATGCTGAATAACAGATGGGTTATAGGTGATCATGCTGAATAACAGATGGGTTACAGGTGATCATGCTGAATAACAGATAGGTTACAGGTGATCATGCTGAATAACAGATGGGCTATGGGTTACAGGTGATCATGCTGAATAACAGATGGGCTATGGGTTATAGGTGATCATGCTGAATAACAGATGGGCTATGGGTTACAGGTGATCATGCTGAATAACAGATGGGCTATGGGTTACAGGTGATCATGATGAATAACAGATGGGCTACAGGTGATCATGCTGATTAACAGATGGGTTACAGGTGATCATGATGAATAACAGATGGGCTACAATTTCGAGTCTCATAGTAAAGGGTCTGAATACTTAAGTAAATAAGGTATTTCTGTTTTTTTTGGGGGGGGGGGAGCATGCCAAGCGTAGTGAAGGGTACACAAATAGACAGGTTATGAAAACTTAAATTCAGTTAAAGCAGGGGTTTGCAGGGGTTATGGCACTTACATTGAGTTAAATTTAAATGTAGTTAAAGCAGGGGTTTGGTGGTGGCTTTCTGAACTATTAGAGTTAGACCAACAGTTTAAAGTAATACAGATATTGTTGGTATTTCAGTTGAGTTTCGTATATATTGACCAAATTATCAGGAAAGTTCTGGACATATTTCCCATTCAAAATGCACCAGAAACAGCTATTTCACAGCTATTTCTTTTAAAAGAACCCCCCAATATGCAACACAAAGTTATGCCCTTGCTTGTAAGAAGTCAAAACAGAAAGCAGTAACTTAATTTGACGCCTGCTACAAAATTACACAGTGTTCAGAGACAATAATAATAATCAGGGTCCTCTGTCCTTGTACCTCCCGTCTGGCGTCAATCACTATCAACAGATATGAGTTTAATCCATAACATTCAGCTTCTAGTCTAGTGACCATCAACCCAAGTGTCACAAACAGAACAGTGGAAATCATGTGTTTCACAGAAAGGAAAACATATAAATATTCTAAACATTGTGTGAATCTCTAAACTGATTATGAACTTTATTTATCTTAAATATTCCCATTACAAAGTCAATTCAGGAAGTGAACTTCAATTCCAATTCAATTTAAAGAACGATACAGAGAGATAGAGAGAAAGAGAGGGAGGGGTCTGACTGGACGGATCCTTAAATAGGAGAGTTGGGAGAGGTAGAACTCAACTCACAGGCAGGACAGAGAGAGAGAGAGAGAGAGAGACCCAGTGAAGACCTTTGAAGATCTCTGAAGAAGTGAAGCTACAACTGAAGATTTCAGAAGGTGAGATTTCAACATCTGTTCATCTAATACTGTACCTGAGTGCATCCCAAATGGCACCCTTTTCCCTTTGTAGTGCACTACTTTTGACAAGGGCCCATAGTGAATCATATGTAGTATGTAGTTCTGGTCAAAAGTAGTGCACTACTTAGGGAAAAGGGTGCTATTTGGAAACTCGGTCCTGTGGACCCCAATGGGTGCACGTGTTGGACCGAGTTTGGGAAACACTGTGCTAAGGAATTCAAGTCTGCTGCCAAAACTCAGGTCTCATGTCTTCAACCAAGTACACTAGATTATCCTAGCACACAGGAATATGTACGCTCCGCTTGGGGTCCCCAGGACCGAGTTTAGAAAACGCTGCCTTAGCAGTTGCATACGTTATATACATAGCATAGGGTTTCCCTGACCTCCCAAGTACCCCCAGCCGCTCCACTGATTTGATATATTCCAGTACAAGCACAGCTGATTCAGCCCTCTGTGGAAAGGGTTCTACATCGAACCCAACAGGTTTCTTCCTGGAATGAAAAAGTTTATACCTGGAGCCAAAAAGGGTTCTTCAAGTGGTTCTCCAACAGGGACAGTCAAAGAACACCCTTTAGGTTTCTAGATATCACCTTTTTTTCTAACAGTGTACTCAACTACAGGTTAGGGGAACACTGCACTCCCCTAATCTCTGAAGTACTCTCTGAATTGGTATTGACGGCTTCTCTCTCTGACTGTCTTGTTGTCTTGTTGTCTGTGTGTCTGTCTCTGTCTGTAATCTCTCACTCACTCTCTCTCACTCTCTCTCTCTCTCTCTCTCTCTCTCTCTCTCTCTCTCTCTCTCTCTCTCTCTCTCTCTCTCTCTCTCTCTCTCTCTCTCTCTCTCTCTCTCTCTCTCTCTCTCTCTCTCTCTCTCTGTCTCTCACTCACTCTCTCTCTCTCACTCACTCTCTCTCTCTCTCTCTGTCTCTCACTCTCTCTCTCTCTCTCTCTCTCTCTCTCTCTCTCTCTCTCACTCTCTCTCTCTCTCTCTCTCTCTCTCTCTCTCTCTCTCAGGAGACTATCACCATGGCGATGTTGACCACTCTTCTGCTTCTCAGCGCTCTCTTTGCTCTGGGAGATGCAAGGGGTAGCAGAGGTATTCTGATCAAAGGTTTTAGTGACCTTAACACAACACCTAGTGACCTAGGTTTTGGGGTGAGAGTCACTGGACCCAGGTTCCTGGTTGGGGCTCCCCCTGTATTCACTAAAATATAATTCTATACAGGTCTGTTGTGGTTTCATAGCTCTGAAACTGATCTAGGGCTCTATTCAATCCGCATCGTTCAGCTTTACAGAGTGATTGAAATTTAAAGGCAATGTTCCCTCTTTAGCAGAGACTGCATTCACGGTTAACGCTGCAATCTGAAATTACTTTTAATTTTCTATCACGTAATCTGTAACGCTTCAGCTTTACAGATTGAATCGAGACCCAAGTATTTTTAAAAAGCATGTCTCAATCTTCCCTCTGTCCTTGTCTCTCTTTTGTTGTAGGGGATCAGCATGATCGGGGTAAATGCTGTGACTCGGAGGAACACAGTTCTCCTCCGAAGGATCAGCATCATCATTCTTCCTCGGAGGAACACATTTCTCCTCCCAAGGATCAGCATCATCATTCTTCCTCGGAGGAACACATTTCTCCTCCCAAGGATCAGCATCATCATTCTTCCTCGGAGGAACACATTTCTCCTCCCAAGGATCAGCATCATCATTCTTCCTCGGAGGAACACATTTCTCCTCCCAAGGATCAGCATCATCATTCTTCCTCGGAGGAACACAGTTCTCCTCCGAAAGGTGAGAAACATATTATGGAGAACCTGATATGCAAACTGCCAACCGATAAAACTTTCAGTTTATGTGATAAAACAAGCAAGCAAAGTGTAGAGAATCATTGTAACATCTTAACCACTGTGAAATATATTTTCCATAACCAAAAACAATGTATTTTCAGCTGCTTGAAGCCGTCATACAAAACCGAAAGTTAAAGACGAAAAATTGAAATGTAAGAATAGAAGCATAGAAATAGCGCACATAGAACAGATATACTGCTTCTTAGACTTGACTTCAATGAGAATGATAGATCCATAACTCACATTTCTATGTGAATTTAGTCAGGTCGCCCAAAAAGTTACATATTGCAGATATAACGGCCTCAAAGTGAATCGGTCATTTTTCAACAACACGTGGTTAGCCATGGGGTTTTGTTCAGTAACATCACAGCTGGAACGCACTTTTGACCAATCAGATTGTCTGGTGGGAACTAACCATTTCATAATGTTATTTAATGTGATCTCTCCCCCCTACAGAGTGTCATCGCAGAGTCTGCCCACATGGCTGGCCCAGATATAAGACACACTGCTATCGCTACGTCCCCCTCGTGACCACATGGCCAGAGGCAGAGGTACCTGGACGTTTGCTGTAGATAATTGAGATCAGCTGTGTGGGTGATTTTAAGTATTGATGGTTTAATGAGAGATCATCCGCTTATTTAAGGATTTTGGACACTGGCCAGCCGGGCTCAATTTCTACAAGCCAGGGTCCAAAATGTGCTATGTGATAATGGAAAAGATAATAATTGACCTGCATCTTGGGCTAGTTGGAAACATTTTCTACAAGCCTGGTCTGAAAAGCACTAGCCTTGGGCTAGCTGGGATGCTATCTCCATCCCTGTCTGGTGGCCATACATTGTTGCAGTTGACTCTGTAGGTTTAGTCTGTGTTCAACAGGGTTGAGAAACTATAACATGATGTGCTAGTCCTTCTGTTTACCCTTACATTCTACCTCTGTTTAATTCTCTCTCTCTCCTCTCTTTCTCTGTCTCTCTCTCTCTCTCTCTCTGTCTCTCTCTCCCTCTCCTCTCTCCCCGTCTCTCTCTCGCTCTCTCTCTCTGTCTCTCTCTCTCCAGAGGAAATGTTTGCTCTTGGGAGGTAATCTGGCATCGGTGCACAGCCTTCCCCAGTATCATTTTCTTCAGTCTGTCATCAAGAAGAGTACCAAGAAAGCGCAGCGCACCTGGATTGGAGCCAACGATGCCATCAAGGTCTGTTCAACCCTCATGAAACATATAGGATGCATTGATTCTTGATGAATTCCATCTATAAAGGCCTAGTGGTGCCTCAACCCTCATATCAGTTTGTTTTCTGATATTACAAACACTGTATAGCTTCAAGCATTTTACATTTTAGTCATTTAGCAGACTCTCTTATCCAGTGCGACTTACAGGAGCAATTAGGGTTAAGCGCCTTGCTCAAGGGTACATCGACAGATTTTTCTCCTAGTCGACTCGGGGATTAGAACCAGCGACCTTTCGGTTACTGTCACAATGCTCTTAACCACTAAGCTACCTGCCGAGATCATATTGATCTCATAGATGGTCAGTCCTGGCATCCACAGCTCTGTCTAGGAATCTGAGAATGGCCTGGAGAAATGGTTACATTTCTCCAGGCCCATTCCTCAGCGATTTACCCAAACAGTGGTGGGTTGCCAATTAGTTATTTTCCAATTCCCAGATTGCCCCTTTAAAGACAGTAATTACAGTGTAAATATATAGTGTTTACTGTGTGCTGGTGATGCATCCTCCTGTGTGCTCTGTAGGAGGGTCTTTGGCTGTGGAGTGACGGGTCCAGGTTTAACTACCAGAACTGGGCCCCGGGGCAACCCTCTAACTACAACCATGGTGTTGTGATGGACAACACAAACGGCCGGGAGCATTGCATGGAGATGAACTACGGAGGTACAATGCTGTCACCAGAGTACTCTCCCTCTCATTATACATCAAACATTTGGATAGTTGTAAAATGCATCTGAAAGGGAATTTGTTAGTTTATTAGCTACATATTTATAAAACCAACATAGATACAATACCTACCTTTCTGTGTTTCTCTCTTTCCCAGCTTCCCACCGCCAGAATGATGCCCCCTGCTGGTTTAAATTTCCCTTCCTGTGTTCCATAAAGCGGTGATGGCTACATTTTAGGAGAGAATACATTGGAGAGGCTCTCAGCATATGAGATTGTTTTAAATAAAGGCACAGTCTGCAATATTACCTTTTGTTCAGTGGTCATTTATATAAAACACCAGCTGGAGATAATTATGAAACTCTGTGGTGTGAAGGTCCAAATAACATACTTGGTAAATGAAATGTTAAACAGTTGCTTCTCACTTTGTAATACTTTTGATTTTCATCAACATGTTGTACAATTTACAGTTAAGTCATTTAGCAGACGCTCTTATCCAGAGCGACTTACAGATAGTGAGTTTTCATACTGGCCCCCCGTGGGAATCGAACCCACAACCCTGGTGTTGCAAACTCCATGCTCTACCAACTGAGCTACACAGGACCATTTTGTACATTTTCATAGTCAAACCAGAGATGACCAATTCCACACTAACACAATTGATATAAATCACCATCATCATCACCATCATCATCATCACCATTATCATTACTACCATCTTCATGTTTAAAGGTCAATGAGGGGTTAATGGTTACTGAACTGTAGTCCACTCCAGCCAAACTAGAGGATAGATTTAGAATGGGGCCAGGGTTAATGGTTACTGAACTGTAGTCCACTCCAGCCAAACTAGAGGATAGATTTAGAATGGGGCCAGGGTTAATGGTTACTGAACTGTAGTCCACTCCAGCCAAACTAGAGGTTAGATTTAGAATGGGGCCAGGGTTAATGGTTACTGAACTGTAGTCCACTCCAGCCAAATTAGAACAGGGAGGTTCTGATTTGGGGAGCATATACTGCCACCTAGTGGTCATTCACAAGTCCTACAAATGCACACACTCAAACACACCCACAAACACACAAACACACACTACTGTTGCTTCTACTGGTATTCAATGACAGAATAGTTGGCTGGTATGGAGAGGAGAGGAGAGGAGAGGAGAGGAGAGGAGAGGAGAGGAGAGGAGAGGAGAGGAGAGGAGAGGAGAGGAGAGGAGAGGAGAGGAGAGGAGAGGAGAGGAGAGGGGTAGGGTGGAGAGGAGAGGATAGGAGAGGAGAGGAGAGGAGAGGAGAGGAGAGGAGAGGAGAGGAGAGGAGAGGAGAGGAGAGGAGAGGAGAGGAGAGGAGAGGAGAGGAGAGGAGAGGAGAGGAGAGGGGTAGGGTGGAGAGGAGAGGATAGGAGAGGAGAGGAGAGGAGAGGAGAGGAGAGGAGAGGAGAGGAGAGGAGAGGAGAGGAGAGGAGAGGAGAGGAGAGGAGAGGAGAGGAGAGGAGTAGGGTGGAGAGGAGAGGAGAGGAGAGGAGAGGAGAGGAGAGGAGAGGAGAGGAGAGGAGAGGAGAGGAGAGGAGAGGAGAGGAGAGGAGAGTTGAGGAGAGGAGAGGAGAGGAGAGGAGAGGAGAGGAGAGGAGAGGAGAGGAGAGGAGAGGAGAGGAGAGGAGAGGGGTAGGGTGGAGAGGAGAGGATAGGAGAGGATAGGAGAGGATAGGAGAGGAGAGGAGAGGAGAGGAGAGGAGAGGAGAGGAGAGGAGAGGAGAGGAGAGGAGAGGAGAGGAGAGGAGAGGAGAGGAGTAGGGTGGAGAGGAGAGGAGAGGAGAGGAGAGGAGAGGAGAGGAGAGGAGAGGAGAGGAGAGGAGAGGAGAGGAGAGGAGAGGAGAGGAGAGGAGAGTTGAGGAGAGTTGAGGAGAGGAGAGGAGAGGAGAGGAGAGGAGAGGAGAGGAGAGGGGTAGGGTGGAGAGGAGAGTAGAGGAGAGGAGAGGAGAGGAGAGGAGAGGAGAGGAGAGGAGAGGAGAGGAGAGGAGAGGAGAGGAGAGGAGAGGAGAGGAGTAGGGTGGAGAGGAGAGGAGAGGAGAGGAGAGGAGATGAGAGGAGAGGAGAGGAGAGTTGAGTTGAGTTGAGTTGAGTTGAGTTGAGTTGAGTTGAGTTGAGTTGAGTTGAGTTGAGTTGAGTTGAGTTGAGTTGAGTTGAGGAGAGGAGAGGAGAGGAGAGGAGAGGAGAGGAGAGGAGAGGAGAGGAGAGGAGGGGAGAGGAGAGGAGAGGAGAGGAGAGGAGAGGAGAGGAGAGGAGAGGAGAGGAGAGGAGAGGAGAGGAGAGGAGAGGAGAGGGGTAGGGTGGAGAGGAGAGGATAGGAGAGGATAGGAGAGGATAGGAGAGGAGAGGAGAGGAGAGGAGAGGAGAGGAGAGGAGAGGAGAGGAGAGGAGAGGAGAGGAGAGGAGAGGAGAGGAGAGGAGAGGAGAGGGGTAGGGTGGAGAGGAGAGTAGAGGAGAGGAGAGGAGAGGAGAGGAGAGGAGAGGAGAGGAGAGGAGAGGAGAGGAGAGGAGAGGAGAGGAGTAGGGTGGAGAGGAGAGGAGAGGAGAGGAGAGGAGATGAGAGGAGAGGAGAGGAGAGTTGAGTTGAGTTGAGTTGAGTTGAGTTGAGTTGAGTTGAGTTGAGTTGAGTTGAGTTGAGTTGAGTTGAGTTGAGGAGAGGAGAGGAGAGGAGAGGAGAGGAGAGGAGAGGAGAGGAGAGGAGAGGAGAGGAGAGGAGAGGAGAGGAGAGGAGAGGAGAGGAGAGGAGAGGAGAGGAGAGGAGAGGAGAGGAGAGGAGAGGAGAGGAGAGGAGAGGAGAGGAGAGGAGAGGAGAGGGGTAGGGTGGAGAGGAGAGGATAGGAGAGGATAGGAGAGGATAGGAGAGGAGAGGAGAGGAGAGGAGAGGAGAGGAGAGGAGAGGAGAGGAGAGGAGAGGAGAGGAGAGGAGAGGAGAGGAGAGGAGAGGAGAGGAGAGGAGAGGAGAGGAGAGGAGAGGAGAGGGGTAGGGTGGAGAGGTAAGCAAAATTAGGAAAATAGTATGAATTAAAATGAATGAATGAAGAGAACTTGATAGTTCAATTGTAGACTAGGCTATAGATATTGTAGCCAACTCAAACCACCGTGTCGGCTGTAGCTTAACCTACTGGTTTTCCTTTCTCCTCCCTGGAAATTAACTGTACAAATATAGTTGATAAATTGTGTTGTTGATTAGTTGATAAAACTGCATAACTACGTTGTTGATTAGTTAATAAAACTGCATAACTACGTCGTTGATTAGTTGATAAAACTGCATAACTACGTTGTTGATTAGTTGATAAAACTACATAACTACACTTTTGATTAGTTGATAATACTGCATAACTACGTTGTTGATTAGGTGATAAAACTGCATAATTACGTTGTTGATTAGTTGATAAAACTGCTTAACAATGTTGTTGATTAGTTGATAAATATGCATAACTACGTTGTTGATTAGTTGATAAAACTGCATAACAACGTTGTTGATTAGTTGATAAAACTACATAACTACACTTTTGATTAGTTGATAATACTGCATAACTACACTGTTGATTAGTTGATAAAACTGCATAACTAAGTTGTTGATTAGTTGATAAAACTGCATAATGACTCTGTTGATTAGTTGATAAAACTGCATAATAACGTTGTTGATTAGGTGATAAAACTGCATAACTACGTTGTTGATTAGTTGATAAAACTGCATAACATCGTTGTTGATTAGTTGATAAAACTGCTTAACAATGTTGTTGATTAGTTGATAAATATGCATAACTACGTTGTTGATTAGTTGATAAAACTGCATAACAACGTTGTTGATTAGTTGATAAAACTACATAACTACACTTTTGATTAGTTGATAATACTGCATAACTACACTGTTGATTAGTTGATAAAACTGCATAACTAAGTTGTTGATTAGTTGATAAAACTGCATAATGACTCTGTTGATTAGTTGATAAAACTGCATAACAACGTTGTTGATTAGGTGATAAAACTGCATAACTACGTTGTTGATTAGTTGATAAAACTGCATAACATCGTTGTTGATTAGTTGATAAAACTGCATAATTACTCTGTTGATTAGTTGATAAAACTGCATAACAACATTGTTGATTAGTTGAAAAAACTGCATAACAACGTTGTTGATTAGTTGATAAAACTGCATAATTAATCTGTTGATTAGTTGATAAAGCTGCATAACTGTGGTTTTGATTAGTTGATAAAACCGCATAAATGTGTTATTGATTAGTTGATAAAACTGCATAACTAAGTTGTTGATTAGTTGATAAAACTGCATAATGACTCTGTTGATTAGTTGATAAAACTGCATAACAACGTTGTTGATTAGGTGATAATACTGCATAACTACGTTGTTGATTAGGTGATAAAACTGCATAATTACGTTGTTGATTAGTTGATAAAACTGCTTAACAATGTTGTTGATTAGTTGATAAATATGCATAACTACGTTGTTGATTAGTTGATAAAACTGCATAACAACGTTGTTGATTAGTTGATAAAACTACATAACTACACTTTTGATTAGTTGATAAAACTGCATAACAACGTTGTTGATTAGGTGATAAAACTGCATAACTACGTTGTTGATTAGTTGATAAAACTGCATAACATCGTTGTTGATTAGTTGATAAAACTGCATAATTACTCTGTTGATTAGTTGATAAAACTGCATAACAACATTGTTGATTAGTTGAAAAAACTGCATAACAACGTTGTTGATTAGTTGATAAAACTGCATAATTAATCTGTTGATTAGTTGATAAAGCTGCATAACTGTGGTTTTGATTAGTTGATAAAACCGCATAAATGTGTTATTGATTAGTTGATAAAACTGCATAACTACGTTGTTGATTAGTGATAAAAACTGCATAACAACGTTGTTGATTAGTTGATAAAACTGCATAACTACGTTGTTGATTAGTTGATAAAACTGCATAATTACTCTGTTGATTAGTTGATAAAACTGCATTACAACATTGTTGATTAGTTGAAAAAACTGCATAACAACGTTGTTGATTAGTTGATAAAACTGCATAATTAATCTGTTGATTAGTTGATAAAGCTGCATAACTGTGGTTTTGATTAGTTGATAAAACCGCATAAATGTGTTTTTGATTAGTTGATAAAACTGCATAACTACGTTGTTGATTAGTGATAAAAACTGCATAACAACGTTGTTGATTAGTTGATAAAACTGCATATCTACGTTGTTGATTAGTTGATAAAACTGCATAATTATTCTGTTGATGAGTTGATGAAACTGCATAAAAACGTTTTTGATTAGTTGATAAAGCTGCATAACTGTGGTTTTGATTAGTTGATAAAACCGCATAAATGTGTTATTGATTAGTTGATAAAACTGCATAACTACGTTGTTGATTAGGTGATAAAACTGCATAATTACGTTGTTGATTAGTTGATAAAACTGCTTAACAATGTTGTTGATTAGTTGATAAATATGCATAACTACGTTGTTGATTAGTTGATAAAACTGCATAACAACGTTGTTGATTCGTTGATAAAACTGCATAACTGTGTTGTTGATTAGTTGATAAAACTGCATAACTATGTAGTTGATTAGTTGTTAAAACTGCATAACTACGCTGTTGATTGGTTGAGAAAACTGCATAACTACGTTGTTGATTAGTTGATAAAACTGCATAATTACTCTGTTGATTAGTTGATAAAACTGCATTACAACATTGTTGATTAGTTGAAAAAACTGCATAACAACGTTGTTGATTAGTTGATAAAACTGCATAATTAATCTGTTGATTAGTTGATAAAGCTGCATAACTGTGGTTTTGATTAGTTGATAAAACCGCATAAATGTGTTTTTGATTAGTTGATAAAACTGCATAACTACGTTGTTGATTAGTGATAAAAACTGCATAACAACGTTGTTGATTAGTTGATAAAACTGCATATCTACGTTGTTGATTAGTTGATAAAACTGCATAATTATTCTGTTGATGAGTTGATGAAACTGCATAAAAACGTTTTTGATTAGTTGATAAAGCTGCATAACTGTGGTTTTGATTAGTTGATAAAACCGCATAAATGTGTTATTGATTAGTTGATAAAACTGCATAACTACGTTGTTGATTAGGTGATAAAACTGCATAATTACGTTGTTGATTAGTTGATAAAACTGCTTAACAATGTTGTTGATTAGTTGATAAATATGCATAACTACGTTGTTGATTAGTTGATAAAACTGCATAACAACGTTGTTGATTCGTTGATAAAACTGCATAACTGTGTTGTTGATTAGTTGATAAAACTGCATAACTATGTAGTTGATTAGTTGTTAAAACTGCATAACTACGCTGTTGATTGGTTGAGAAAACTGCATAACTACGTTGTTGATTAGTTGATAAAACTGCATAACTACGTTGTTGATTAATTGATAAAACTGCATAAATACGTTGTTGATTAGTTGATAAAACTGCATAACTGTGTTGTTGATTAGTTGATAAAACTGCATAACTACGTTGTTGATTAGTTGATAAAACTGCATAACTACGTTGTTGATTAATTGATAAAACTGCATAACAACGTTGTTGATTAGTTGATAAAACTGCATAACTGTGTTGTTGACTAGTTGATAAAACTGCATAACTGTGTTGTTGATTGGATGATAAAACTGCATAACAACGTTGTTTATTAGTTGATAAAACTGCATAACAACGTTGTTGATCAGTTGATAAAACTGCATAACTGTGTTGGTGATTAGTTGATAAAACTGCATAACTACGTTGTTGATTAGTTGATAAAACTGCATAACTACGTTGTTGATTAGGTGATAAAATTGCATAACTACGTTGTTGATTAGTTGATAAAACTGCATAACTACGTTGTTGATTAGTTGATAAAACTACATAACTACACTTTTGATTAGTTGATAATACTGCATAACTACGTTGTTGATTAGGTGATAAAACTTTATAATTACGTTGTTGATTAGTTGATAAAACTGCTTAACAATGTTGTTGATTAGTTGATAAATATGCATAACTACGTTGTTGATTAGTTGATAAAACTGCATAACAACGTTGTTGATTAGTTGATAAAACTACATAACTACACTTTTGATTAGTTGATAATACTGCATAACTACACTGTTGATTAGTTGATAAAACTGCATAACTAAGTTGTTGATTAGTTGATAAAACTGCATAATGACTCTTGATTAGTTGATAAAACTGCATAACAACGTTGTTGATTAGGTGATAAAACTGCATAACTACGTTGTTGATTAGTTGATAAAACTGCATAACATCGTTGTTGATTAGTTGATAAAACTGCTTAACAATGTTGTTGATTAGTTGATAAATATGCATAACTACGTTGTTGATTAGTTGATAAAACTGCATAACAACGTTGTTGATTAGTTGATAAAACTACATAACTACACTTTTGATTAGTTGATAATACTGCATAACTACACTGTTGATTAGTTGATAAAACTGCATAACTAAGTTGTTGATTAGTTGATAAAACTGCATAATGACTCTGTTGATTAGTTGATAAAACTGCATAACAACGTTGTTGATTAGGTGATAAAACTGCATAACTACGTTGTTGATTAGTTGATAAAACTGCATAACATCGTTGTTGATTAGTTGATAAAACTGCATAATTACTCTGTTGATTAGTTGATAAAACTGCATAACAACATTGTTGATTAGTTGAAAAAACTGCATAACAACGTTGTTGATTAGTTGATAAAACTGCATAATTAATCTGTTGATTAGTTGATAAAGCTGCATAACTGTGGTTTTGATTAGTTGATAAAACCGCATAAATGTGTTATTGATTAGTTGATAAAACTGCATAACTAAGTTGTTGATTAGTTGATAAAACTGCATAATGACTCTGTTGATTAGTTGATAAAACTGCATAACAACGTTGTTGATTAGGTGATAATACTGCATAACTACGTTGTTGATTAGGTGATAAAACTGCATAATTACGTTGTTGATTAGTTGATAAAACTGCTTAACAATGTTGTTGATTAGTTGATAAATATGCATAACTACGTTGTTGATTAGTTGATAAAACTGCATAACAACGTTGTTGATTAGTTGATAAAACTACATAACTACACTTTTGATTAGTTGATAAAACTGCATAACAACGTTGTTGATTAGGTGATAAAACTGCATAACTACGTTGTTGATTAGTTGATAAAACTGCATAACATCGTTGTTGATTAGTTGATAAAACTGCATAATTACTCTGTTGATTAGTTGATAAAACTGCATAACAACATTGTTGATTAGTTGAAAAAACTGCATAACAACGTTGTTGATTAGTTGATAAAACTGCATAATTAATCTGTTGATTAGTTGATAAAGCTGCATAACTGTGGTTTTGATTAGTTGATAAAACCGCATAAATGTGTTATTGATTAGTTGATAAAACTGCATAACTACGTTGTTGATTAGTGATAAAAACTGCATAACAACGTTGTTGATTAGTTGATAAAACTGCATAACTACGTTGTTGATTAGTTGATAAAACTGCATAATTACTCTGTTGATTAGTTGATAAAACTGCATAACAACATTGTTGATTAGTTGAAAAAACTGCATAACAACGTTGTTGATTAGTTGATAAAACTGCATAATTAATCTGTTGATTAGTTGATAAAGCTGCATAACTGTGGTTTTGATTAGTTGATAAAACCGCATAAATGTGTTATTGATTAGTTGATAAAACTGCATAACTACGTTGTTGATTAGTGATAAAAACTGCATAACAACGTTGTTGATTAGTTGATAAAACTGCATAACTACGTTGTTGATAAGTTGATAAAACTGCATAATTATTCTGTTGATGAGTTGATGAAACTGCATAAAAACGTTTTTGATTAGTTGATAAATCTGCATAACTGTGGTTTTGATTAGTTGATAAAACCGCATAAATGTGTTATTGATTAGTTGATAAAACTGCATAACTACGTTGTTGATTAGGTGATAAAACTGCATAATTACGTTGTTGATTAGTTGATAAAACTGCTTAACAATGTTGTTGATTAGTTGATAAATATGCATAACTACGTTGTTGATTAGTTGATAAAACTGCATAACAACGTTGTTGATTCGTTGATAAAACTGCATAACTGTGTTGTTGATTAGTTGATAAAACTGCATAACTATGTAGTTGATTAGTTGTTAAAACTGCATAACTACGCTGTTGATTGGTTGAGAAAACTGCATAACTACGTTGTTGATTAGTTGATAAAACTGCATAACTACGTTGTTGATTAATTGATAAAACTGCATAAATACGTTGTTGATTAGTTGATAAAACTGCATAACAACGTTGTTGATTAGTTGATAAAACTGCATAACTGTGTTGTTGACTAGTTGATAAAACTGCATAACTACGTTGTTGATTAATTGATAAAACTGCATAACAACGTTGTTGATTAGTTGATAAAACTGCATAACTACGTTGTTGATTAGTTGATAAAACTGCATAACTACGTTGTTGATTAATTGATAAAACTGCATAAATACGTTGTTGATTAGTTGATAAAACTGCATAACAACGTTGTTGATTAGTTGATAAAACTGCATAACTGTGTTGTTGACTAGTTGATAAAACTGCATAACTACGTTGTTGATTAATTGATAAAACTGCATAAATACGTTGTTGATTAGTTGATAAAACTGCATAACAACGTTGTTGATTAGTTGATAAAAGCGCATAACTGTGTTGTTGATTAGTTGATAAAACTGCATAACTACGTTGTTGATTAGTTGATAAAACTGCATAACTACGTTGTTGATTAATTGATAAAACTGCATAACAACGTTGTTGATTAGTTGATAAATATGCATAACTACGTTGTTGATTAGTTGATAAAACTGCATAACAACGTTGTTGATTAGTTGATAAAACTACATAACTACACTTTTGATTAGTTGATAAAACTGCATAACAACGTTGTTGATTAGGTGATAAAACTGCATAACTACGTTGTTGATTAGTTGATAAAACTGCATAACATCGTTGTTGATTAGTTGATAAAACTGCATAATTACTCTGTTGATTAGTTGATAAAACTGCATAACAACATTGTTGATTAGTTGAAAAAACTGCATAACAACGTTGTTGATTAGTTGATAAAACTGCATAATTAATCTGTTGATTAGTTGATAAAGCTGCATAACTGTGGTTTTGATTAGTTGATAAAACCGCATAAATGTGTTATTGATTAGTTGATAAAACTGCATAACTACGTTGTTGATTAGTGATAAAAACTGCATAACAACGTTGTTGATTAGTTGATAAAACTGCATAACTACGTTGTTGATTAGTTGATAAAACTGCATAATTACTCTGTTGATTAGTTGATAAAACTGCATAACAACATTGTTGATTAGTTGAAAAAACTGCATAACAACGTTGTTGATTAGTTGATAAAACTGCATAATTAATCTGTTGATTAGTTGATAAAGCTGCATAACTGTGGTTTTGATTAGTTGATAAAACCGCATAAATGTGTTATTGATTAGTTGATAAAACTGCATAACTACGTTGTTGATTAGTGATAAAAACTGCATAACAACGTTGTTGATTAGTTGATAAAACTGCATAACTACGTTGTTGATAAGTTGATAAAACTGCATAATTATTCTGTTGATGAGTTGATGAAACTGCATAAAAACGTTTTTGATTAGTTGATAAATCTGCATAACTGTGGTTTTGATTAGTTGATAAAACCGCATAAATGTGTTATTGATTAGTTGATAAAACTGCATAACTACGTTGTTGATTAGGTGATAAAACTGCATAATTACGTTGTTGATTAGTTGATAAAACTGCTTAACAATGTTGTTGATTAGTTGATAAATATGCATAACTACGTTGTTGATTAGTTGATAAAACTGCATAACAACGTTGTTGATTCGTTGATAAAACTGCATAACTGTGTTGTTGATTAGTTGATAAAACTGCATAACTATGTAGTTGATTAGTTGTTAAAACTGCATAACTACGCTGTTGATTGGTTGAGAAAACTGCATAACTACGTTGTTGATTAGTTGATAAAACTGCATAACTACGTTGTTGATTAATTGATAAAACTGCATAAATACGTTGTTGATTAGTTGATAAAACTGCATAACAACGTTGTTGATTAGTTGATAAAACTGCATAACTGTGTTGTTGACTAGTTGATAAAACTGCATAACTACGTTGTTGATTAATTGATAAAACTGCATAACAACGTTGTTGATTAGTTGATAAAACTGCATAACTACGTTGTTGATTAGTTGATAAAACTGCATAACTACGTTGTTGATTAATTGATAAAACTGCATAAATACGTTGTTGATTAGTTGATAAAACTGCATAACAACGTTGTTGATTAGTTGATAAAACTGCATAACTGTGTTGTTGACTAGTTGATAAAACTGCATAACTACGTTGTTGATTAATTGATAAAACTGCATAAATACGTTGTTGATTAGTTGATAAAACTGCATAACAACGTTGTTGATTAGTTGATAAAAGCGCATAACTGTGTTGTTGATTAGTTGATAAAACTGCATAACTACGTTGTTGATTAGTTGATAAAACTGCATAACTACGTTGTTGATTAATTGATAAAACTGCATAACAACGTTGTTGATTAGTTGATAAAACTGCATAACTGTGTTGTTGACTAGTTGATAAAACTGCATAACTGTGTTGTTGATTGGATGATAAAACTGCATAACAACGTTGTTTATTAGTTGATAAAACTGCATAACAACGTTGTTGATCAGTTGATAAAACTGCATAACTGTGTTGGTGATTATTTGATAAAACTGCATAACTACGTTGTTGATTAGTTGATAAAACTGCATAACTACGTTGTTGATTAGGTGATAAAATTGCATAACTACGTTGTTGATTAGTTGATAAAACTGCATAACTACGTTGTTGATTAGTTGATAAAACTACATAACTACACTTTTGATTAGTTGATAATACTGCATAACTACGTTGTTGATTAGGTGATAAAACTTTATAATTACGTTGTTGATTAGTTGATAAAACTGCTTAACAATGTTGTTGATTAGTTGATAAATATGCATAACTACGTTGTTGATTAGTTGATAAAACTGCATAACAACGTTGTTGATTAGTTGATAAAACTACATAACTACACTTTTGATTAGTTGATAATACTGCATAACTACACTGTTGATTAGTTGATAAAACTGCATAACTAAGTTGTTGATTAGTTGATAAAACTGCATAATGACTCTTGATTAGTTGATAAAACTGCATAACAACGTTGTTGATTAGGTGATAAAACTGCATAACTACGTTGTTGATTAGTTGATAAAACTGCATAACATCGTTGTTGATTAGTTGATAAAACTGCTTAACAATGTTGTTGATTAGTTGATAAATATGCATAACTACGTTGTTGATTAGTTGATAAAACTGCATAACAACGTTGTTGATTAGTTGATAAAACTACATAACTACACTTTTGATTAGTTGATAATACTGCATAACTACACTGTTGATTAGTTGATAAAACTGCATAACTAAGTTGTTGATTAGTTGATAAAACTGCATAATGACTCTGTTGATTAGTTGATAAAACTGCATAACAACGTTGTTGATTAGGTGATAAAACTGCATAACTACGTTGTTGATTAGTTGATAAAACTGCATAACATCGTTGTTGATTAGTTGATAAAACTGCATAATTACTCTGTTGATTAGTTGATAAAACTGCATAACAACATTGTTGATTAGTTGAAAAAACTGCATAACAACGTTGTTGATTAGTTGATAAAACTGCATAATTAATCTGTTGATTACTTGATAAAGCTGCATAACTGTGGTTTTGATTAGTTGATAAAACCGCATAAATGTGTTATTGATTAGTTGATAAAACTGCATAACTAAGTTGTTGATTAGTTGATAAAACTGCATAATGACTCTGTTGATTAGTTGATAAAACTGCATAACAACGTTGTTGATTAGGTGATAATACTGCATAACTACGTTGTTGATTAGGTGATAAAACTGCATAATTACGTTGTTGATTAGTTGATAAAACTGCTTAACAATGTTGTTGATTAGTTGATAAATATGCATAACTACGTTGTTGATTAGTTGATAAAACTGCATAACAACGTTGTTGATTAGTTGATAAAACTACATAACTACACTTTTGATTAGTTGATAATACTGCATAACTACACTGTTGATTAGTTGATAAAACTGCATAACTAAGTTGTTGATTAGTTGATAAAACTGCATAATGACTCTGTTGATTAGTTGATAAAACTGCATAACAACGTTGTTGATTAGGTGATAAAACTGCATAACTACGTTGTTGATTAGTTGATAAAACTGCATAACATCGTTGTTGATTAGTTGATAAAACTGCATAATTACTCTGTTGATTAGTTGATAAAACTGCATAACAACATTGTTGATTAGTTGAAAAAACTGCATAACAACGTTGTTGATTAGTTGATAAAACTGCATAATTAATCTGTTGATTAGTTGATAAAGCTGCATAACTGTGGTTTTGATTAGTTGATAAAACCGCATAAATGTGTTATTGATTAGTTGATAAAACTGCATAACTACGTTGTTGATTAGTGATAAAAACTGCATAACAACGTTGTTGATTAGTTGATAAAACTGCATAACTACGTTGTTGATTAGTTGATAAAACTGCATAATTACTCTGTTGATTAGTTGATAAAACTGCATAACAACATTGTTGATTAGTTGAAAAAACTGCATAACAACGTTGTTGATTAGTTGATAAAACTGCATAATTAATCTGTTGATTAGTTGATAAAGCTGCATAACTGTGGTTTTGATTAGTTGATAAAACCGCATAAATGTGTTATTGATTAGTTGATAAAACTGCATAACTACGTTGTTGATTAGTGATAAAAACTGCATAACAACGTTGTTGATTAGTTGATAAAACTGCATAACTACGTTGTTGATTAGTTGATAAAACTGCATAATTATTCTGTTGATGAGTTGATGAAACTGCATAAAAACGTTTTTGATTAGTTGATAAAACTGCATAACTACGTTGTTGATTAGGTGATAAAACTGCATAACAATGTTGTTGATTAGTTGATAAATATGCATAACTACGTTGTTGATTAGTTGATAAAACTGCATAACAACGTTGTTGATTCGTTGAAAAAACTGCATAACAACGTTGTTGATTAGTTGATAAAACTGCATAATTAATCTGTTGATTAGTTGATAAAGCTGCATAACTGTGGTTTTGATTAGTTGATAAAACCGCATAAATGTGTTATTGATTAGTTGATAAAACTGCATAACTAAGTTGTTGATTAGTTGATAAAACTGCATAATGACTCTGTTGATTAGTTGATAAAACTGCATAACAACGTTGTTGATTAGGTGATAATACTGCATAACTACGTTGTTGATTAGGTGATAAAACTGCATAATTACGTTGTTGATTAGTTGATAAAACTGCTTAACAATGTTGTTGATTAGTTGATAAATATGCATAACTACGTTGTTGATTAGTTGATAAAACTGCATAACAACGTTGTTGATTAGTTGATAAAACTACATAACTACACTTTTGATTAGTTGATAATACTGCATAACTACACTGTTGATTAGTTGATAAAACTGCATAACTAAGTTGTTGATTAGTTGATAAAACTGCATAATGACTCTGTTGATTAGTTGATAAAACTGCATAACAACGTTGTTGATTAGGTGATAAAACTGCATAACTACGTTGTTGATTAGTTGATAAAACTGCATAATTACTCTGTTGATTAGTTGATAAAACAGCATAACAACATTGTTGATTAGTTGAAAAAACTGCATAACAACGTTGTTGATTAGTTGATAAAACTGCATAATTAATCTGTTGATTAGTTGATAAAGCTGCATAACTGTGGTTTTGATTAGTTGATAAAACCGCATAAATGTGTTATTGATTAGTTGATAAAACTGCATAACTACGTTGTTGATTAGTGATAAAAACTGCATAACAACGTTGTTGATTAGTTGATAAAACTGCATAACTACGTTGTTGATTAGTTGATAAAACTGCATAATTACTCTGTTGATTAGTTGATAAAACTGCATAACAACATTGTTGATTAGTTGAAAAAACTGCATAACAACGTTGTTGATTAGTTGATAAAACTGCATAATTAATCTGTTGATTAGTTGATAAAGCTGCATAACTGTGGTTTTGATTAGTTGATAAAACCGCATAAATGTGTTATTGATTAGTTGATAAAACTGCATAACTACGTTGTTGATTAGTGATAAAAACTGCATAACAACGTTGTTGATTAGTTGATAAAACTGCATAACTACGTTGTTGATTAGTTGATAAAACTGCATAATTATTCTGTTGATGAGTTGATGAAACTGCATAAAAACGTTTTTGATTAGTTGATAAAACTGCATAACTACGTTGTTGATTAGGTGATAAAACTGCATAATTACGTTGTTGATTAGTTGATAAAACTGCTTAACAATGTTGTTGATTAGTTGATAAATATGCATAACTACGTTGTTGATTAGTTGATAAAACTGCATAACAACGTTGTTGATTCGTTGATAAAACTGCATAACTGTGTTGTTGATTAGTTGATAAAACTGCATAACTATGTAGTTGATTAGTTGTTAAAACTGCATAACTACGCTGTTGATTGGTTGAGAAAACTGCATAACTACGTTGTTGATTAGTTGATAAAACTGCATAACTACGTTGTTGATTAATTGATAAAACTGCTTAAATACGTTGTTGATTAGTTGATAAAACTGCATAACTACGTTGTTGATTAGTGATAAAAACTGCATAACAACGTTGTTGATTAGTTGATAAAACTGCATAACTACGTTGTTGATTAGTTGATAAAACTGCATAATTACTCTGTTGATTAGTTGATAAAACTGCATAACAACATTGTTGATTAGTTGAAAAAACTGCATAACAACGTTGTTGATTAGTTGATAAAACTGCATAATTAATCTGTTGATTAGTTGATAAAGCTGCATAACTGTGGTTTTGATTAGTTGATAAAACCGCATAAATGTGTTATTGATTAGTTGATAAAACTGCATAACTACGTTGTTGATTAGTGATAAAAACTGCATAACAACGTTGTTGATTAGTTGATAAAACTGCATAACTACGTTGTTGATTAGTTGATAAAACTGCATAATTATTCTGTTGATGAGTTGATGAAACTGCATAAAAACGTTTTTGATTAGTTGATAAAACTGCATAACTACGTTGTTGATTAGGTGATAAAACTGCATAATTACGTTGTTGATTAGTTGATAAAACTGCTTAACAATGTTGTTGATTAGTTGATAAATATGCATAACTACGTTGTTGATTAGTTGATAAAACTGCATAACAACGTTGTTGATTCGTTGATAAAACTGCATAACTGTGTTGTTGATTAGTTGATAAAACTGCATAACTATGTAGTTGATTAGTTGTTAAAAATGCATAACTACGCTGTTGATTGGTTGAGAAAACTGCATAACTATGTTGTTGATTAGTTGATAAAACTGCATAACTACGTTGTTGATTAATTGATAAAACTGCATAAATACGTTGTTGACTAGTTGATAAAACTGCATAACTGTGTTGTTGACTAGTTGATAAAACTGCATAACTGTGTTGTTGATTAGTTGATAAAACTGCTTAACAATGTTGTTGATTAGTTGATAAATATGCATAACTACGTTGTTGATTAGTTGATAAAACTGCATAACAACGTTGTTGATTCGTTGATAAAACTGCATAACTGTGTTGTTGATTGGATGATAAAACTGCATAACATCGTTGTTGATTAGTTGATAAAACTGCATAATTACTCTGTTGATTAGTTGATAAAACTGCATAACAACATTGTTGATTAGTTGAAAAAACTGCATAACAACGTTGTTGATTAGTTGATAAAACTGCATAATTAATCTGTTGATTAGTTGATAAAGCTGCATAATTGTGGTTTTGATTAGTTGATAAAACCGCATAAATGTGTTATTGATTAGTTGATAAAACTGCATAACTAAGTTGTTGATTAGTTGATAAAACTGCATAATGACTCTGTTGATTAGTTGATAAAACTGCATAACAACGTTGTTGATTAGGTGATAATACTGCATAACTACGTTGTTGATTAGGTGATAAAACTGCATAATTACGTTGTTGATTAGTTGATAAAACTGCTTAACAATGTTGTTGATTAGTTGATAAATATGCATAACTACGTTGTTGATTAGTTGATAAAACTGCATAACAACGTTGTTGATTAGTTGATAAAACTACATAACTACACTTTTGATTAGTTGATAATACTGCATAACTAAGTTGTTGATTAGTTGATAAAACTGCATAATGACTCTGTTGATTAGTTGATAAAACTGCATAACAACGTTGTTGATTAGGTGATAAAACTGCATAACTACGTTGTTGATTAGTTGATAAAACTGCATAACATCGTTGTTGATTAGTTGATAAATATGCATAACTACGTTGTTGATTAGTTGAAAAAACTGCATAACAACGTTGTTGATTAGTTGATAAAACTGCATAATTAATCTGTTGATTAGTTGATAAAGCTGCATAACTGTGGTTTTGATTAGTTGATAAAACCGCATAAATGTGTTATTGATTAGTTGATAAAACTGCATAACTACGTTGTTGATTAGTGATAAAAACTGCATAACAACGTTGTTGATTAGTTGATAAAACTGCATAACTACGTTGTTGATTAGTTGATAAAACTGCATAATTACTCTGTTGATTAGTTGATAAAACTGCATAACAACATTGTTGATTAGTTGAAAAAACTGCATAACAACGTTGTTGATTAGTTGATAAAACTGCATAATTAATCTGTTGATTAGTTGATAAAGCTGCATAACTGTGGTTTTGATTAGTTGATAAAACCGCATAAATGTGTTATTGATTAGTTGATAAAACTGCATAACTACGTTGTTGATTAGTGATAAAAACTGCATAACAACGTTGTTGATTAGTTGATAAAACTGCATAACTACGTTGTTGATTAGTTGATAAAACTGCATAATTATTCTGTTGATGAGTTGATGAAACTGCATAAAAACGTTTTTGATTAGTTGATAAAACTGCATAACTACGTTGTTGATTAGGTGATAAAACTGCATAACAATGTTGTTGATTAGTTGATAAATATGCATAACTACGTTGTTGATTAGTTGATAAAACTGCATAACAACGTTGTTGATTCGTTGAAAAAACTGCATAACAACGTTGTTGATTAGTTGATAAAACTGCATAATTAATCTGTTGATTAGTTGATAAAGCTGCATAACTGTGGTTTTGATTAGTTGATAAAACCGCATAAATGTGTTATTGATTAGTTGATAAAACTGCATAACTAAGTTGTTGATTAGTTGATAAAACTGCATAATGACTCTGTTGATTAGTTGATAAAACTGCATAACAACGTTGTTGATTAGGTGATAATACTGCATAACTACGTTGTTGATTAGGTGATAAAACTGCATAATTACGTTGTTGATTAGTTGATAAAACTGCTTAACAATGTTGTTGATTAGTTGATAAATATGCATAACTACGTTGTTGATTAGTTGATAAAACTGCATAACAACGTTGTTGATTAGTTGATAAAACTACATAACTACACTTTTGATTAGTTGATAATACTGCATAACTACACTGTTGATTAGTTGATAAAACTGCATAACTAAGTTGTTGATTAGTTGATAAAACTGCATAATGACTCTGTTGATTAGTTGATAAAACTGCATAACAACGTTGTTGATTAGGTGATAAAACTGCATAACTACGTTGTTGATTAGTTGATAAAACTGCATAATTACTCTGTTGATTAGTTGATAAAACAGCATAACAACATTGTTGATTAGTTGAAAAAACTGCATAACAACGTTGTTGATTAGTTGATAAAACTGCATAATTACTCTGTTGATTAGTTGATAAAACTGCATAACAACATTGTTGATTAGTTGAAAAAACTGCATAACAACGTTGTTGATTAGTTGATAAAACTGCATAATTAATCTGTTGATTACTTGATAAAGCTGCATAACTGTGGTTTTGATTAGTTGATAAAACCGCATAAATGTGTTATTGATTAGTTGATAAAACTGCATAACTAAGTTGTTGATTAGTTGATAAAACTGCATAATGACTCTGTTGATTAGTTGATAAAACTGCATAACAACGTTGTTGATTAGGTGATAATACTGCATAACTACGTTGTTGATTAGGTGATAAAACTGCATAATTACGTTGTTGATTAGTTGATAAAACTGCTTAACAATGTTGTTGATTAGTTGATAAATATGCATAACTACGTTGTTGATTAGTTGATAAAACTGCATAACAACGTTGTTGATTAGTTGATAAAACTACATAACTACACTTTTGATTAGTTGATAATACTGCATAACTACACTGTTGATTAGTTGATAAAACTGCATAACTAAGTTGTTGATTAGTTGATAAAACTGCATAATGACTCTGTTGATTAGTTGATAAAACTGCATAACAACGTTGTTGATTAGGTGATAAAACTGCATAACTACGTTGTTGATTAGTTGATAAAACTGCATAATTACTCTGTTGATTAGTTGATAAAACAGCATAACAACATTGTTGATTAGTTGAAAAAACTGCATAACAACGTTGTTGATTAGTTGATAAAACTGCATAATTAATCTGTTGATTAGTTGATAAAGCTGCATAACTGTGGTTTTGATTAGTTGATAAAACCGCATAAATGTGTTATTGATTAGTTGATAAAACTGCATAACTACGTTGTTGATTAGTGATAAAAACTGCATAACAACGTTGTTGATTAGTTGATAAAACTGCATAACTACGTTGTTGATTAGTTGATAAAACTGCATAATTACTCTGTTGATTAGTTGATAAAACTGCATAACAACATTGTTGATTAGTTGAAAAAACTGCATAACAACGTTGTTGATTAGTTGATAAAACTGCATAATTAATCTGTTGATTAGTTGATAAAGCTGCATAACTGTGGTTTTGATTAGTTGATAAAACCGCATAAATGTGTTATTGATTAGTTGATAAAACTGCATAACTACGTTGTTGATTAGTGATAAAAACTGCATAACAACGTTGTTGATTAGTTGATAAAACTGCATAACTACGTTGTTGATTAGTTGATAAAACTGCATAATTATTCTGTTGATGAGTTGATGAAACTGCATAAAAACGTTTTTGATTAGTTGATAAAACTGCATAACTACGTTGTTGATTAGGTGATAAAACTGCATAATTACGTTGTTGATTAGTTGATAAAACTGCTTAACAATGTTGTTGATTAGTTGATAAATATGCATAACTACGTTGTTGATTAGTTGATAAAACTGCATAACAACGTTGTTGATTCGTTGATAAAACTGCATAACTGTGTTGTTGATTAGTTGATAAAACTGCATAACTATGTAGTTGATTAGTTGTTAAAACTGCATAACTACGCTGTTGATTGGTTGAGAAAACTGCATAACTACGTTGTTGATTAGTTGATAAAACTGCATAACTACGTTGTTGATTAATTGATAAAACTGCTTAAATACGTTGTTGATTAGTTGATAAAACTGCATAACTACGTTGTTGATTAGTGATAAAAACTGCATAACAACGTTGTTGATTAGTTGATAAAACTGCATAACTACGTTGTTGATTAGTTGATAAAACTGCATAATTACTCTGTTGATTAGTTGATAAAACTGCATAACAACATTGTTGATTAGTTGAAAAAACTGCATAACAACGTTGTTGATTAGTTGATAAAACTGCATAATTAATCTGTTGATTAGTTGATAAAGCTGCATAACTGTGGTTTTGATTAGTTGATAAAACCGCATAAATGTGTTATTGATTAGTTGATAAAACTGCATAACTACGTTGTTGATTAGTGATAAAAACTGCATAACAACGTTGTTGATTAGTTGATAAAACTGCATAACTACGTTGTTGATTAGTTGATAAAACTGCATAATTATTCTGTTGATGAGTTGATGAAACTGCATAAAAACGTTTTTGATTAGTTGATAAAACTGCATAACTACGTTGTTGATTAGGTGATAAAACTGCATAATTACGTTGTTGATTAGTTGATAAAACTGCTTAACAATGTTGTTGATTAGTTGATAAATATGCATAACTACGTTGTTGATTAGTTGATAAAACTGCATAACAACGTTGTTGATTCGTTGATAAAACTGCATAACTGTGTTGTTGATTAGTTGATAAAACTGCATAACTATGTAGTTGATTAGTTGTTAAAAATGCATAACTACGCTGTTGATTGGTTGAGAAAACTGCATAACTATGTTGTTGATTAGTTGATAAAACTGCATAACTACGTTGTTGATTAATTGATAAAACTGCATAAATACGTTGTTGACTAGTTGATAAAACTGCATAACTGTGTTGTTGACTAGTTGATAAAACTGCATAACTGTGTTGTTGATTAGTTGATAAAACTGCTTAACAATGTTGTTGATTAGTTGATAAATATGCATAACTACGTTGTTGATTAGTTGATAAAACTGCATAACAACGTTGTTGATTCGTTGATAAAACTGCATAACTGTGTTGTTGATTGGATGATAAAACTGCATAACATCGTTGTTGATTAGTTGATAAAACTGCATAATTACTCTGTTGATTAGTTGATAAAACTGCATAACAACATTGTTGATTAGTTGAAAAAACTGCATAACAACGTTGTTGATTAGTTGATAAAACTGCATAATTAATCTGTTGATTAGTTGATAAAGCTGCATAATTGTGGTTTTGATTAGTTGATAAAACCGCATAAATGTGTTATTGATTAGTTGATAAAACTGCATAACTAAGTTGTTGATTAGTTGATAAAACTGCATAATGACTCTGTTGATTAGTTGATAAAACTGCATAACAACGTTGTTGATTAGGTGATAATACTGCATAACTACGTTGTTGATTAGGTGATAAAACTGCATAATTACGTTGTTGATTAGTTGATAAAACTGCTTAACAATGTTGTTGATTAGTTGATAAATATGCATAACTACGTTGTTGATTAGTTGATAAAACTGCATAACAACGTTGTTGATTAGTTGATAAAACTACATAACTACACTTTTGATTAGTTGATAATACTGCATAACTAAGTTGTTGATTAGTTGATAAAACTGCATAATGACTCTGTTGATTAGTTGATAAAACTGCATAACAACGTTGTTGATTAGGTGATAAAACTGCATAACTACGTTGTTGATTAGTTGATAAAACTGCATAACATCGTTGTTGATTAGTTGATAAATATGCATAACTACGTTGTTGATTAGTTGAAAAAACTGCATAACAACGTTGTTGATTAGTTGATAAAACTGCATAATTAATCTGTTGATTAGTTGATAAAGCTGCATAACTGTGGTTTTGATTAGTTGATAAAACCGCATAAATGTGTTATTGATTAGTTGATAAAACTGCATAACTACGTTGTTGATTAGTGATAAAAACTGCATAACAACGTTGTTGATTAGTTGATAAAACTGCATAACTACGTTGTTGATTAGTTGATAAAACTGCATAATTACTCTGTTGATTAGTTGATAAAACTGCATAACAACATTGTTGATTAGTTGAAAAAACTGCATAACAACGTTGTTGATTAGTTGATAAAACTGCATAATTAATCTGTTGATTAGTTGATAAAGCTGCATAACTGTGGTTTTGATTAGTTGATAAAACCGCATAAATGTGTTATTGATTAGTTGATAAAACTGCATAACTACGTTGTTGATTAGTGATAAAAACTGCATAACAACGTTGTTGATTAGTTGATAAAACTGCATAACTACGTTGTTGATTAGTTGATAAAACTGCATAATTATTCTGTTGATGAGTTGATGAAACTGCATAAAAACGTTTTTGATTAGTTGATAAAACTGCATAACTACGTTGTTGATTAGGTGATAAAACTGCATAACAATGTTGTTGATTAGTTGATAAATATGCATAACTACGTTGTTGATTAGTTGATAAAACTGCATAACAACGTTGTTGATTCGTTGAAAAAACTGCATAACAACGTTGTTGATTAGTTGATAAAACTGCATAATTAATCTGTTGATTAGTTGATAAAGCTGCATAACTGTGGTTTTGATTAGTTGATAAAACCGCATAAATGTGTTATTGATTAGTTGATAAAACTGCATAACTAAGTTGTTGATTAGTTGATAAAACTGCATAATGACTCTGTTGATTAGTTGATAAAACTGCATAACAACGTTGTTGATTAGGTGATAATACTGCATAACTACGTTGTTGATTAGGTGATAAAACTGCATAATTACGTTGTTGATTAGTTGATAAAACTGCTTAACAATGTTGTTGATTAGTTGATAAATATGCATAACTACGTTGTTGATTAGTTGATAAAACTGCATAACAACGTTGTTGATTAGTTGATAAAACTACATAACTACACTTTTGATTAGTTGATAATACTGCATAACTACACTGTTGATTAGTTGATAAAACTGCATAACTAAGTTGTTGATTAGTTGATAAAACTGCATAATGACTCTGTTGATTAGTTGATAAAACTGCATAACAACGTTGTTGATTAGGTGATAAAACTGCATAACTACGTTGTTGATTAGTTGATAAAACTGCATAATTACTCTGTTGATTAGTTGATAAAACAGCATAACAACATTGTTGATTAGTTGAAAAAACTGCATAACAACGTTGTTGATTAGTTGATAAAACTGCATAATTAATCTGTTGATTAGTTGATAAAGCTGCATAACTGTGGTTTTGATTAGTTGATAAAACCGCATAAATGTGTTATTGATTAGTTGATAAAACTGCATAACTACGTTGTTGATTAGTGATAAAAACTGCATAACAACGTTGTTGATTAGTTGATAAAACTGCATAACTACGTTGTTGATTAGTTGATAAAACTGCATAATTATTCTGTTGATGAGTTGATGAAACTGCATAAAAACGTTTTTGATTAGTTGATAAAACTGCATAACTACGTTGTTGATTAGGTGATAAAACTGCATAACAATGTTGTTGATTAGTTGATAAATATGCATAACTACGTTGTTGATTAGTTGATAAAACTGCATAACAACGTTGTTGATTCGTTGAAAAAACTGCATAACAACGTTGTTGATTAGTTGATAAAACTGCATAATTAATCTGTTGATTAGTTGATAAAGCTGCATAACTGTGGTTTTGATTAGTTGATAAAACCGCATACATGTGTTATTGATTAGTTGATAAAACTGCATAACTAAGTTGTTGATTAGTTGATAAAACTGCATAATGACTCTGTTGATTAGTTGATAAAACTGCATAACAACGTTGTTGATTAGGTGATAATACTGCATAACTACGTTGTTGATTAGGTGATAAAACTGCATAATTACGTTGTTGATTAGTTGATAAAACTGCTTAACAATGTTGTTGATTAGTTGATAAATATGCATAACTACGTTGTTGATTAGTTGATAAAACTGCATAACAACGTTGTTGATTAGTTGATAAAACTACATAACTACACTTTTGATTAGTTGATAATACTGCATAACTACACTGTTGATTAGTTGATAAAACTGCATAACTAAGTTGTTGATTAGTTGATAAAACTGCATAATGACTCTGTTGATTAGTTGATAAAACTGCATAACAACGTTGTTGATTAGGTGATAAAACTGCATAACTACGTTGTTGATTAGTTGATAAAACTGCATAACATCGTTGTTGATTAGTTGATAAAACTGCATAATTACTCTGTTGATTAGTTGATAAAACTGCATAACAACATTGTTGATTAGTTGAAAAAACTGCATAACAACGTTGTTGATTAGTTGATAAAACTGCATAATTAATCTGTTGATTAGTTGATAAAGCTGCATAACTGTGGTTTTGATTAGTTGATAAAACCGCATAAATGTGTTATTGATTAGTTGATAAAACTGCATAACTACGTTGTTGATTAGTGATAAAAACTGCATAACAACGTTGTTGATTAGTTGATAAAACTGCATAACTACGTTGTTGATTAGTTGATAAAACTGCATAATTAC
Source organism: Coregonus lavaretus (assembly GCF_964263955.1). Taxonomy (NCBI): domain Eukaryota; kingdom Metazoa; phylum Chordata; class Actinopteri; order Salmoniformes; family Salmonidae; genus Coregonus; species Coregonus lavaretus. Next base: position 1,415,447 of record NC_140026.1, on the reverse strand, counting down.
TCTGTTGATTAGTTGATAAAACTGCATAACAACATTGTTGATTAGTTGAAAAAACTGCATAACAACGTTGTTGATTAGTTGATAAAACTGCATAATTAATCTGTTGATTAGTTGATAAAGCTGCATAACTGTGGTTTTGATTAGTTGATAAAACCGCATAAATGTGTTATTGATTAGTTGATAAAACTGCATAACTACGTTGTTGATTAGTGATAAAAACTGCATAACAACGTTGTTGATTAGTTGATAAAACTGCATAACTACGTTGTTGATTAGTTGATAAAACTGCATAATTATTCTGTTGATGAGTTGATGAAACTGCATAAAAACGTTTTTGATTAGTTGATAAAACTGCATAACTACGTTGTTGATTAGGTGATAAAACTGCATAATTACGTTGTTGATTAGTTGATAAAACTGCTTAACAATGTTGTTGATTAGTTGATAAATATGCATAACTACGTTGTTGAGTAGTTGATAAAACTGCATAACAACGTTGTTGATTCGTTGTTAAAACTGCATAACTGTGTTGTTGATTAGTTGATAAAACTGCATAACTATGTAGTTGATTAGTTGTTAAAACTGCATAACTACGCTGTTGATTGGTTGAGAAAACTGCATAACTACGTTGTTGATTAGTTGATAAAACTGCATAACTACGTTGTTGATTAATTGATAAAACTGCATAAATACGTTGTTGATTAGTTGATAAAACTGCATAACTACGTTGTTGATTAGTGATAAAAACTGCATAACAACGTTGTTGATTAGTTGATAAAACTGCATAACTACGTTGTTGATTAGTTGATAAAACTGCATAATTACTCTGTTGATTAGTTGATAAAACTGCATAACAACATTGTTGATTAGTTGAAAAAACTGCATAACAACGTTGTTGATTAGTTGATAAAACTGCATAATTAATCTGTTGATTAGTTGATAAAGCTGCATAACTGTGGTTTTGATTAGTTGATAAAACCGCATAATTGTGTTATTGATTAGTTGATAAAACTGCATAACTACGTTGTTGATTAGTGATAAAAACTGCATAACAACGTTGTTGATTAGTTGATAAAACTGCATAACTACGTTGTTGATTAGTTGATAAAACTGCATAATTATTCTGTTGATGAGTTGATGAAACTGCATAAAAACGTTTTTGATTAGTTGATAAAACTGCATAACTACGTTGTTGATTAGGTGATAAAACTGCATAATTACGTTGTTGATTAGTTGATAAAACTGCTTAACAATGTTGTTGATTAGTTGATAAATATGCATAACTACGTTGTTGATTAGTTGATAAAACTGCATAACAACGTTGTTGATTCGTTGATAAAACTGCATAACTGTGTTGTTGATTAGTTGATAAAACTGCATAACTATGTAGTTGATTAGTTGTTAAAACTGCATAACTACGCTGTTGATTGGTTGAGAAAACTGCATAACTATGTTGTTGATTAGTTGATAAAACTGCATAACTACGTTGTTGATTAATTGATAAAACTGCATAAATACGTTGTTGACTAGTTGATAAAACTGCATAACTGTGTTGTTGACTAGTTGATAAAACTGCATAACTGTGTTGTTGATTAGTTGATAAAACTGCTTAACAATGTTGTTGATTAGTTGATAAATATGCATAACTACGTTGTTGATTAGTTGATAAAACTGCATAACAACGTTGTTGATTCGTTGATAAAACTGCATAACTGTGTTGTTGATTGGATGATAAAACTGCATAACATCGTTGTTGATTAGTTGATAAAACTGCATAATTACTCTGTTGATTAGTTGATAAAACTGCATAACAACATTGTTGATTTGTTGAAAAAACTGCATAACAACGTTGTTGATTAGTTGATAAAACTGCATAATTAATCTGTTGATTAGTTGATAAAGCTGCATAACTGTGGTTTTGATTAGTTGATAAAACCGCATAAATGTGTTATTGATTAGTTGATAAAACTGCATAACTAAGTTGTTGATTAGTTGATAAAACTGCATAATGACTCTGTTGATTAGTTGATAAAACTGCATAACAACGTTGTTGATTAGGTGATAATACTGCATAACTACGTTGTTGATTAGGTGATAAAACTGCATAATTACGTTGTTGATTAGTTGATAAAACTGCTTAACAATGTTGTTGATTAGTTGATAAATATGCATAACTACGTTGTTGATTAGTTGATAAAACTGCATAACAACGTTGTTGATTAGTTGATAAAACTACATAACTACACTTTTGATTAGTTGATAATACTGCATAACTAAGTTGTTGATTAGTTGATAAAACTGCATAATGACTCTGTTGATTAGTTGATAAAACTGCATAACAACGTTGTTGATTAGGTGATAAAACTGCATAACTACGTTGTTGATTAGTTGATAAAACTGCATAACATCGTTGTTGATTAGTTGATAAAACTGCATAATTACTCTGTTGATTAGTTGATAAAACTGCATAACAACATTGTTGATTAGTTGAAAAAACTGCATAACAACGTTGTTGATTAGTTGATAAAACTGCATAATTAATCTGTTGATTAGTTGATAAAGCTGCATAACTGTGGTTTTGATTAGTTGATAAAACCGCATAAATGTGTTATTGATTAGTTGATAAAACTGCATAACTACGTTGTTGATTAGTGATAAAAACTGCATAACAACGTTGTTGATTAGTTGATAAAACTGCATAACTACGTTGTTGATTAGTTGATAAAACTGCATAATTACTCTGTTGATTAGTTGATAAAACTGCATAACAACATTGTTGATTAGTTGAAAAAACTGCATAACAACGTTGTTGATTAGTTGATAAAACTGCATAATTAATCTGTTGATTAGTTGATAAAGCTGCATAACTGTGGTTTTGATTAGTTGATAAAACCGCATAAATGTGTTATTGATTAGTTGATAAAACTGCATAACTACGTTGTTGATTAGTGATAAAAACTGCATAACAACGTTGTTGATTAGTTGATAAAACTGCATAACTACGTTGTTGATTAGTTGATAAAACTGCATAATTATTCTGTTGATGAGTTGATGAAACTGCATAAAAACGTTTTTGATTAGTTGATAAAACTGCATAACTACGTTGTTGATTAGGTGATAAAACTGCATAACAATGTTGTTGATTAGTTGATAAATATGCATAACTACGTTGTTGATTAGTTGATAAAACTGCATAACAACGTTGTTGATTCGTTGATAAAACTGCATAACTGTGTTGTTGATTAGTTGATAAAACTGCATAACTATGTAGTTGATTAGTTGTTAAAACTGCATAACTACGCTGTTGATTGGTTGAGAAAACTGCATAACTACGTTGTTGATTAGTTGATAAAACTGCATAACTACGTTGTTGATTCGTTGATAAAACTGCATAACTGTGTTGTTGATTAGTTGATAAAACTGCATAACTATGTAGTTGATTAGTTGTTAAAACTGCATAACTACGCTGTTGATTGGTTGAGAAAACTGCATAACTACGTTGTTGATTAGTTGATAAAACTGCATAACTACGTTGTTGATTAATTGATAAAACTGCATAAATACGTTGTTGATTAGTTGATAAAACTGCATAACTGTGTTGTTGACTAGTTGATAAAACTGCATAACTACGTTGTTGACTAGTTGATAAAACTGCATAACTGTGTTGTTGATTGGATGATAAAACTGCATAACAACGTTGTTTATTAGTTGATAAAACTGCATAACAACGTTGTTGATCAGTTGATAAAACTGCATAACTGTGTTGGTGATTAGTTGATAAAACTGCATAACTACGTTGTTGAATAGTTGATAAAACTGCATAACTACGTTGTTGATTAGGTGATAAAATTGCATAACTACGTTGTTGATTAGTTGATAAAACTGCTTAACAATGTTGTTGATTAGTTGATAAATATGCATAACTACGTTGTTGATTAGTTGATAAAACTGCATAACAACGTTGTTGATTCGTTGATAAAACTGCATAACTGTGTTGTTGATTAGTTGATAAAACTGCATAACTATGTAGTTGATTAGTTGTTAAAACTGCATAACTACGCTGTTGATTGGTTGAGAAAACTGCATGACTACGTTGTTGATTAGTTGATAAAACTGCATAACTACGTTGTTGATTAATTGATAAAACTGCATAAATACGTTGCTGATTAGTTGATAAAACTGCATAACTGTGTTGTTGATTAGTTGATAAAACTGCATAACAACGTTGTTGATTAGTTGATAAAACTGCATAACTGTGTTGTTGATTAGTTGATAAAACTGCATAACTGTGTTGTTGATTGGTTGATAAAACTGCATAACAACGTTGTTTATTAGTTGATAAAACTGCATAACAACGTTGTTGATCAGTTGATAAAACTGCATAACTGTGTTGGTGATTAGTTGAAAAACTGCATAACAACGTTGTTGATTAGTTGATAAAACTGCATAACAACGTTGTTCATTAGTTGATAAAACTGCATAACAACGTTGTTGATTAGTTGATAAAACTGCATAACAACATTGTTGATTAGTTGATAAAACTGCATAATGACTCTGTTGATTAGTTGATAAAACTGCATAACAACGCTGTTGATTAGGTGATAAAACTGCATAACTACGTTGTTGATTAGTTGATAAAACTGCATAACATCGTTGTTGATTAGTTGATAAAACTGCATAACTACGTTGTTGATTAGGTGATAAAACTGCATAATTACGTTGTTGATTAGTTGATAAAACTGCTTAACAATGTTATTGATTAGTTGATAAATATGCATAACTACGTTGTTGATTAGTTGATAAAACTGCATAACAACGTTGTTGATTCGTTGATAAAACTGCATAACTGTGTTGTTGATTAGTTGATAAAACTGCATAACTATGTAGTTGATTAGTTGTTAAAACTGCATAACTACGCTGTTGATTGGTTGAGAAAACTGCATAACTACGTTGTTGATTAGTTGATAAAACTGCATAACTAGGTTGTTGATTAATTGATAAAACTGCATAAATACGTTGTTGATTAGTTGATAAAACTGCATAACTGTGTTGTTGATTAGTTGATAAAACTGCATAACAACGTTGTTGATTAGTTGATAAAACTGCATAACTGTGTTGTTGACTAGTTGATAAAACTGCATAACTGTGTTGTTGATTGGATGATAAAACTGCATAACAACGTTGTTTATTAGTTGATAAAACTGCGTAACAATGTTGTTGATCAGTTGATAAAACTGCATAACTGTGTTGGTGATTAGTTGATAAAACTGCATAACTACGTTGTTGATTAGTTGATAAAACTGCATAACTACGTTGTTGATTAGGTGATAAAACTGCTTAACAATGTTGTTGATTAGTTGATAAATATGCATAACTACGTTGTTGATTAGTTGATAAAACTGCATAACAACGTTGTTGATTCGTTGATAAAACTGCATAACTGTGTTGTTGATTAGTTGATAAAACTGCATAACTATGTAGTTGATTAGTTGTTAAAACTGCATAACTACGCTGTTGATTGGTTGAGAAAACTGCATGACTACGTTGTTGATTAGTTGATAAAACTGCATAACTACGTTGTTGATTAATTGATAAAACTGCATAAATACGTTGTTGATTAGTTGATAAAACTGCATAACTGTGTTGTTGATTAGTTGATAAAACTGCATAACAACGTTGTTGATTAGTTGATAAAACTGCATAACTGTGTTGTTGATTAGTTGATAAAACTGCATAACTGTGTTGTTGATTGGTTGATAAAACTGCATAACAACGTTGTTTATTAGTTGATAAAACTGCATAACAACGTTGTTGATCAGTTGATAAAACTGCATAACTGTGTTGGTGATTAGTTGAAAAACTGCATAACAACGTTGTTGATTAGTTGATAAAACTGCATAACAACGTTGTTCATTAGTTGATAAAACTGCATAACAACGTTGTTGATTAGTTGATAAAACTGCATAACAACATTGTTGATTAGTTGATAAAACTGCATAATGACTCTGTTGATTAGTTGATAAAACTGCATAACAACGTTGTTGATCAGTTGATAAAACTGCATAACTGTGTTGGTGATTAGTTGAAAAACTGCATAAAAACGTTGTTGATTAGTTGATAAAACTGCATAACAACGTTGTTCATTAGTTGATAAAACTGCATAACAACGTTGTTGATTAGTTGATAAAACTGCATAACAACATTGTTGATTAGTTGATAAAACTGCATAATGACTCTGTTGATTAGTTGATAAAACTGCATAACAACGCTGTTGATTAGGTGATAAAACTACATAACTACGTTGTTGATTAGTTGATAAAACTGCATAACATCGTTGTTGATTAGTTGATAAAACTGCATAACTACGTTGTTGATTAGTTGATAAAACTGCATAATTATTCTGTTGATGAGTTGATGAAACTGCATAAAAACGTTTTTGATTAGTTGATAAAACTGCATAACTACGTTGTTGATTAGGTGATAAAACTGCATAATTACGTTGTTGATTAGTTGATAAAACTGCTTAACAATGTTGTTGATTAGTTGATAAATATGCATAACTACGTTGTTGATTAGTTGATAAAACTGCATAACAACGTTGTTGATTCGTTGATAAAACTGCATAACTGTGTTGTTGATTAGTTGATAAAACTGCATAACTATGTAGTTGATTAGTTGTTAAAACTGCATAACTACGCTGTTGATTGGTTGAGAAAACTGCATAACTACGTTGTTGATTAGTTGATAAAACTGCATAACTAGGTTGTTGATTAATTGATAAAACTGCATAAATACGTTGTTGATTAGTTGATAAAACTGCATAACTGTGTTGTTGATTAGTTGATAAAACTGCATAACAACGTTGTTGATTAGTTGATAAAACTGCATAACTGTGTTGTTGACTAGTTGATAAAACTGCATAACTGTGTTGTTGATTGGATGATAAAACTGCATAACAACGTTGTTTATTAGTTGATAAAACTGCATAACAACGTTGTTGATCAGTTGATAAAACTGCATAACTGTGTTGGTGATTAGTTGATAAAACTGCATAACTACGTTGTTGATTAGTTGATAAAACTGCATAACTACGTTGTTGATTAGGTGATAAAATTGCATAACTACGTTGTTGATTAGTTGATAAAACTGCTTAACAATGTTGTTGATTAGTTGATAAATATGCATAACTACGTTGTTGATTAGTTGATAAAACTGCATAACAACGTTGTTGATTCGTTGATAAAACTGCTTAACAATGTTGTTGATTAGTTGATAAATATGCATAACTACGTTGTTGATTAGTTGATAAAACTGCATAACAACGTTGTTGATTCGTTGATAAAACTGCATAACTGTGTTGTTGATTAGTTGATAAAACTGCATAACTATGTAGTTGATTAGTTGTTAAAACTGCATAACTACGCTGTTGATTGGTTGAGAAAACTGCATGACTACGTTGTTGATTAGTTGATAAAACTGCATAACTACGTTGTTGATTAATTGATAAAACTGCATAAATACGTTGTTGATTAGTTGATAAAACTGCATAACTGTGTTGTTGATTAGTTGATAAAACTGCATAACAACGTTGTTGATTAGTTGATAAAACTGCATAACTGTGTTGTTGATTAGTTGATAAAACTGCATAACTGTGTTGTTGATTGGTTGATAAAACTGCATAACAACGTTGTTTATTAGTTGATAAAACTGCATAACAACGTTGTTGATCAGTTGATAAAACTGCATAACTGTGTTGGTGATTAGTTGAAAAACTGCATAACAACGTTGTTGATTAGTTGATAAAACTGCATAACAACGTTGTTCATTAGTTGATAAAACTGCATAACAACGTTGTTGATTAGTTGATAAAACTGCATAACAACATTGTTGATTAGTTGATAAAACTGCATAATGACTCTGTTGATTAGTTGATAAAACTGCATAACAACGCTGTTGATTAGGTGATAAAACTGCATAACTACGTTGTTGATTAGTTGATAAAACTGCATAACATCGTTGTTGATTAGTTGATAAAACTGCATAATTACTCTGTTGATTAGTTGATAAAACTGCATAACAACATTGTTGATTAGTTGAAAAAACTGCATAACAACGTTGTTGATTAGTTGATAAAACTGCATAATTAATCTGTTGATTAGTTGATAAAGCTGCATAACTGTGGTTTTGATTAGTTGATAAAACCGCATAAATGTGTTATTGATTAGTTGATAAAACTGCATAACTACGTTGTTGATTAGTGATAAAAACTGCATAACAACGTTGTTGATTAGTTGATAAAACTGCATAACTACGTTGTTGATTAGTTGATAAAACTGCATAATTACTCTGTTGATTAGTTGATAAAACTGCATAACAACATTGTTGATTAGTTGAAAAAACTGCATAACAACGTTGTTGATTAGTTGATAAAACTGCATAATTAATCTGTTGATTAGTTGATAAAGCTGCATAACTGTGGTTTTGATTAGTTGATAAAACCGCATAAATGTGTTATTGATTAGTTGATAAAACTGCATAACTACGTTGTTGATTAGTGATAAAAACTGCATAACAACGTTGTTGATTAGTTGATAAAACTGCATAACTACGTTGTTGATTAGTTGATAAAACTGCATAATTATTCTGTTGATGAGTTGATGAAACTGCATGAAAACGTTTTTGATTAGTTGATAAAACTGCATAACTACGTTGTTGATTAGGTGATAAAACTGCATAATTACGTTGTTGATTAGTTGATAAAACTGCTTAACAATGTTGTTGATTAGTTGATAAATATGCATAACTACGTTGTTGATTAGTTGATAAAACTGCATAACAACGTTGTTGATTCGTTGATAAAACTGCATAACTGTGTTGTTGATTAGTTGATAAAACTGCATAACTATGTAGTTGATTAGTTGTTAAAACTGCATAACTACGCTGTTGATTGGTTGAGAAAACTGCATAACTACGTTGTTGATTAGTTGATAAAACTGCATAACAACATTGTTGATTAGTTGATAAAATTGCATAACTGCGTTGTTGATTGGTTCATAAAACTGCATAACTACGTTGTGGATTAGTTGATAAAACTGCATAACTAGTTATTGATTAGTTGAAAAAACTGCATAACAACGTTGTTGATTAGCTGATAAAACTGCATAACTACGTTGTTGATTAGTTGATAAAACTGCATAATTACTCTGTTGATTAGTTGATAAAATTGCATAACAACGTTGTTGATTAGTTGATAAAACTGCATAACAACGTTGTTGATTAGTTGATACAACTGCATAACTACGTTGTTGATTAGTTGATAAAACTGCATAACGGTGTTGTTGATTAGTTAATAAAACTGCATAATTACTCTTTTGATTAGTTGATGAAGCTGCATAACTGTGTTGTTGATTATTTGATAAAACTGCATAACGACGTTGTTGATTAGTTGATAAAACTGCATAACTACGTTGTTGATTAGTTGATAAAACTGCATAACTGTGTTGTTGATTAGTTGATAAAACTGCATAACAACTTTGTTGATTAGTTGATAAAACTGCATAACTGTGTTGTTGATTAGTTGATAAAACTGCATAACTGTGTTGTTGATTGGTTGATAAAACTGCATAACAACGTTGTTTATTAGTTGATAAAACTGCATAACAACGTTGTTGATCAGTTGATAAAACTGCATAACTGTGTTGGTGATTAGTTGAAAAACTGCATAACAACGTTGTTGATTAGTTGATAAAACTGCATAACTACGTTGTTGATTAGTTGATAAAACTGCATAACAACGTTGTTGATTAGTTGATAAAACTGCATAACAACATTGTTGATTAGTTGATAAAACTGCATAATGACTCTGTTGATTAGTTGATAAAACTGCATAACAACGTTGTTGATCAGTTGATAAAACTGCATAACTGTGTTGGTGATTAGTTGAAAAACTGCATAACAACGTTGTTGATTAGTTGATAAAACTGCATAACAACGTTGTTCATTAGTTGATAAAACTGCATAACAACGTTGTTGATTAGTTGATAAAACTGCATAACAACATTGTTGATTAGTTGATAAAACTGCATAATGACTCTGTTGATTAGTTGATAAAACTGCATAACAACTCTGTTGATTAGGTGATAAAACTGCATAACTACGTTGTTGATTAGTTGATAAAACTGCATAACATCGTTGTTGATTAGTTGATAAAACTGCATAACTACGTTGTTGATTAGTTGATAAAACTGCATAATTATTCTGTTGATGAGTTGATGAAACTGCATAAAAACGTTTTTGATTAGTTGATAAAACTGCATAACTACGTTGTTGATTAGGTGATAAAACTGCATAACTGTGTTGTTGATTAGTTGATAAAACTGCATAACTATGTAGTTGATTAGTTGTTAAAACTGCATAACTACGCTGTTGATTGGTTGAGAAAACTGCATAACTACGTTGTTGATTAGTTGATAAAACTGCATAACAACGTTGTTGATTCGTTGATAAAACTGCATAACTGTGTTGTTGATTAGTTGATAAAACTGCATAACTATGTAGTTGATTAGTTGTTAAAACTGCATAACTACGCTGTTGATTGGTTGAGAAAACTGCATAACTACGTTGTTGATTAGTTGATAAAACTGCATAACTAGGTTGTTGATTAATTGATAAAACTGCATAAATACGTTGTTGATTAGTTGATAAAACTGCATAACTGTGTTGTTGATTAGTTGATAAAACTGCATAACAACGTTGTTGATTAGTTGATAAAACTGCATAACTGTGTTGTTGACTAGTTGATAAAACTGCATAACTGTGTTGTTGATTGGATGATAAAACTGCATAACAACGTTGTTTATTAGTTGATAAAACTGCATAACAACGTTGTTGATCAGTTGATAAAACTGCATAACTGTGTTGGTGATTAGTTGATAAAACTGCATAACTACGTTGTTGATTAGTTGATAAAACTGCATAACTACGTTGTTGATTAGGTGATAAAACTGCTTAACAATGTTGTTGATTAGTTGATAAATATGCATAACTACGTTGTTGATTAGTTGATAAAACTGCATAACAACGTTGTTGATTCGTTGATAAAACTGCATAACTGTGTTGTTGATTAGTTGATAAAACTGCATAACTATGTAGTTGATTAGTTGTTAAAACTGCATAACTACGCTGTTGATTGGTTGAGAAAACTGCATGACTACGTTGTTGATTAGTTGATAAAACTGCATAACTACGTTGTTGATTAATTGATAAAACTGCATAAATACGTTGTTGATTAGTTGATAAAACTGCATAACTGTGTTGTTGATTAGTTGATAAAACTGCATAACAACGTTGTTGATTAGTTGATAAAACTGCATAACTGTGTTGTTGATTAGTTGATAAAACTGCATAACTGTGTTGTTGATTGGTTGATAAAACTGCATAACAACGTTGTTTATTAGTTGATAAAACTGCATAACAACGTTGTTGATCAGTTGATAAAACTGCATAACTGTGTTGGTGATTAGTTGAAAAACTGCATAACAACGTTGTTGATTAGTTGATAAAACTGCATAACAACGTTGTTCATTAGTTGATAAAACTGCATAACAACGTTGTTGATTAGTTGATAAAACTGCATAACAACATTGTTGATTAGTTGATAAAACTGCATAATGACTCTGTTGATTAGTTGATAAAACTGCATAACAACGTTGTTGATCAGTTGATAAAACTGCATAACTGTGTTGGTGATTAGTTGAAAAACTGCATAAAAACGTTGTTGATTAGTTGATAAAACTGCATAACAACGTTGTTCATTAGTTGATAAAACTGCATAACAACGTTGTTGATTAGTTGATAAAACTGCATAACAACATTGTTGATTAGTTGATAAAACTGCATAATGACTCTGTTGATTAGTTGATAAAACTGCATAACAACGCTGTTGATTAGGTGATAAAACTGCATAACTACGTTGTTGATTAGTTGATAAAACTGCATAACATCGTTGTTGATTAGTTGATAAAACTGCATAACTACGTTGTTGATTAGTTGATAAAACTGCATAATTATTCTGTTGATGAGTTGATGAAACTGCATAAAAACGTTTTTGATTAGTTGATAAAACTGCATAACTACGTTGTTGATTAGGTGATAAAACTGCATAATTACGTTGTTGATTAGTTGATAAAACTGCTTAACAATGTTGTTGATTAGTTGATAAATATGCATAACTACGTTGTTGATTAGTTGATAAAACTGCATAACAACGTTGTTGATTCGTTGATAAAACTGCATAACTCTGTTGTTGATTAGTTGATAAAACTGCATAACTATGTAGTTGATTAGTTGTTAAAACTGCATAACTACGCTGTTGATTGGTTGAGAAAACTGCATAACTACGTTGTTGATTAGTTGATAAAACTGCATAACTAGGTTGTTGATTAATTGATAAAACTGCATAAATACGTTGTTGATTAGTTGATAAAACTGCATAACTGTGTTGTTGATTAGTTGATAAAACTGCATAACAACGTTGTTGATTAGTTGATAAAACTGCATAACTGTGTTGTTGACTAGTTGATAAAACTGCATAACTGTGTTGTTGATTGGATGATAAAACTGCATAACAACGTTGTTTATTAGTTGATAAAACTGCATAACAACGTTGTTGATCAGTTGATAAAACTGCATAACTGTGTTGGTGATTAGTTGATAAAACTGCATAACTACGTTGTTGATTAGTTGATAAAACTGCATAACTACGTTGTTGATTAGGTGATAAAATTGCATAACTACGTTGTTGATTAGTTGATAAAACTGCTTAACAATGTTGTTGATTAGTTGATAAATATGCATAACTACGTTGTTGATTAGTTGATAAAACTGCATAACAACGTTGTTGATTCGTTGATAAAACTGCTTAACAATGTTGTTGATTAGTTGATAAATATGCATAACTACGTTGTTGATTAGTTGATAAAACTGCATAACAACGTTGTTGATTCGTTGATAAAACTGCATAACTGTGTTGTTGATTAGTTGATAAAACTGCATAACTATGTAGTTGATTAGTTGTTAAAACTGCATAACTACGCTGTTGATTGGTTGAGAAAACTGCATGACTACGTTGTTGATTAGTTGATAAAACTGCATAACTACGTTGTTGATTAATTGATAAAACTGCATAAATACGTTGTTGATTAGTTGATAAAACTGCATAACTGTGTTGTTGATTAGTTGATAAAACTGCATAACAACGTTGTTGATTAGTTGATAAAACTGCATAACTGTGTTGTTGATTAGTTGATAAAACTGCATAACTGTGTTGTTGATTGGTTGATAAAACTGCATAACAACGTTGTTTATTAGTTGATAAAACTGCATAACAACGTTGTTGATCAGTTGATAAAACTGCATAACTGTGTTGGTGATTAGTTGAAAAACTGCATAATAACGTTGTTGATTAGTTGATAAAACTGCATAACAACGTTGTTCATTAGTTGATAAAACTGCATAACAACGTTGTTGATTAGTTGATAAAACTGCATAACAACATTGTTGATTAGTTGATAAAACTGCATAATGACTCTGTTGATTAGTTGATAAAACTGCATAACAACGCTGTTGATTAGGTGATAAAACTGCATAACTACGTTGTTGATTAGTTGATAAAACTGCATAACATCGTTGTTGATTAGTTGATAAAACTGCATAATTACTCTGTTGATTAGTTGATAAAACTGCATAACAACATTGTTGATTAGTTGAAAAAACTGCATAACAACGTTGTTGATTAGTTGATAAAACTGCATAATTAATCTGTTGATTAGTTGATAAAGCTGCATAACTGTGGTTTTGATTAGTTGATAAAACCGCATAAATGTGTTATTGATTAGTTGATAAAACTGCATAACTACGTTGTTGATTAGTGATAAAAACTGCATAACAACGTTGTTGATTAGTTGATAAAACTGCATAACTACGTTGTTGATTAGTTGATAAAACTGCATAATTACTCTGTTGATTAGTTGATAAAACTGCATAACAACATTGTTGATTAGTTGAAAAAACTGCATAACAACGTTGTTGATTAGTTGATAAAACTGCATAATTAATCTGTTGATTAGTTGATAAAGCTGCATAACTGTGGTTTTGATTAGTTGATAAAACCGCATAAATGTGTTATTGATTAGTTGATAAAACTGCATAACTACGTTGTTGATTAGTGATAAAAACTGCATAACAACGTTGTTGATTAGTTGATAAAACTGCATAACTACGTTGTTGATTAGTTGATAAAACTGCATAATTATTCTGTTGATGAGTTGATGAAACTGCATGAAAACGTTTTTGATTAGTTGATAAAACTGCATAACTACGTTGTTGATTAGGTGATAAAACTGCATAATTACGTTGTTGATTAGTTGATAAAACTGCTTAACAATGTTGTTGATTAGTTGATAAATATGCATAACTACGTTGTTGATTAGTTGATAAAACTGCATAACAACGTTGTTGATTCGTTGATAAAACTGCATAACTGTGTTGTTGATTAGTTGATAAAACTGCATAACTATGTAGTTGATTAGTTGTTAAAACTGCATAACTACGCTGTTGATTGGTTGAGAAAACTGCATAACTACGTTGTTGATTAGTTGATAAAACTGCATAACAACATTGTTGATTAGTTGATAAAATTGCATAACTGCGTTGTTGATTGGTTCATAAAACTGCATAACTACGTTGTGGATTAGTTGATAAAACTGCATAACTAGTTATTGATTAGTTGAAAAAACTGCATAACAACGTTGTTGATTAGCTGATAAAACTGCATAACTACGTTGTTGATTAGTTTATAAAACTGCATAATTACTCTGTTGATTAGTTGATAAAATTGCATAACAACGTTGTTGATTAGTTGATAAAACTGCATAACAACGTTGTTGATTAGTTGATACAACTGCATAACTACGTTGTTGATTAGTTGATAAAACTGCATAACGGTGTTGTTGATTAGTTAATAAAACTGCATAATTACTCTTTTGATTAGTTGATGAAGCTGCATAACTGTGTTGTTGATTATTTGATAAAACTGCATAACGACGTTGTTGATTAGTTGATAAAACTGCATAACTACGTTGTTGATTAGTTGATAAAACTGCATAACTGTGTTGTTGATTAGTTGATAAAACTGCATAACAACGTTGTTGATTAGTTGATAAAACTGCATAACTGTGTTGTTGATTAGTTGATAAAACTGCATAACTGTGTTGTTGATTGGTTGATAAAACTGCATAACAACGTTGTTTATTAGTTGATAAAACTGCATAACAACGTTGTTGATCAGTTGATAAAACTGCATAACTGTGTTGGTGATTAGTTGAAAAACTGCATAACAACGTTGTTGATTAGTTGATAAAACTGCATAACTACGTTGTTGATTAGTTGATAAAACTGCATAACAACGTTGTTGATTAGTTGATAAAACTGCATAACAACATTGTTGATTAGTTGATAAAACTGCATAATGACTCTGTTGATTAGTTGATAAAACTGCATAACAACGTTGTTGATCAGTTGATAAAACTGCATAACTGTGTTGGTGATTAGTTGAAAAACTGCATAACAACGTTGTTGATTAGTTGATAAAACTGCATAACAACGTTGTTCATTAGTTGATAAAACTGCATAACAACGTTGTTGATTAGTTGATAAAACTGCATAACAACATTGTTGATTAGTTGATAAAACTGCATAATGACTCTGTTGATTAGTTGATAAAACTGCATAACAACTCTGTTGATTAGGTGATAAAACTGCATAACTACGTTGTTGATTAGTTGATAAAACTGCATAACATCGTTGTTGATTAGTTGATAAAACTGCATAACTACGTTGTTGATTAGTTGATAAAACTGCATAATTATTCTGTTGATGAGTTGATGAAACTGCATAAAAACGTTTTTGATTAGTTGATAAAACTGCATAACTACGTTGTTGATTAGGTGATAAAACTGCATAACTGTGTTGTTGATTAGTTGATAAAACTGCATAACTATGTAGTTGATTAGTTGTTAAAACTGCATAACTACGCTGTTGATTGGTTGAGAAAACTGCATAACTACGTTGTTGATTAGTTGATAAAACTGCATAACAACGTTGTTGATTCGTTGATAAAACTGCATAACTGTGTTGTTGATTAGTTGATAAAACTGCATAACTATGTAGTTGATTAGTTGTTAAAACTGCATAACTACGCTGTTGATTGGTTGAGAAAACTGCATAACTACGTTGTTGATTAGTTGATAAAACTGCATAACTAGGTTGTTGATTAATTGATAAAACTGCATAAATACGTTGTTGATTAGTTGATAAAACTGCATAACTGTGTTGTTGATTAGTTGATAAAACTGCATAACAACGTTGTTGATTAGTTGATAAAACTGCATAACTGTGTTGTTGACTAGTTGATAAAACTGCATAACTGTGTTGTTGATTGGATGATAAAACTGCATAACAACGTTGTTTATTAGTTGATAAAACTGCATAACAACGTTGTTGATCAGTTGATAAAACTGCATAACTGTGTTGGTGATTAGTTGATAAAACTGCATAACTACGTTGTTGATTAGTTGATAAAACTGCATAACTACGTTGTTGATTAGGTGATAAAATTGCATAACTACGTTGTTGATTAGTTGATAAAACTGCTTAACAATGTTGTTGATTAGTTGATAAATATGCATAACTACGTTGTTGATTAGTTGATAAAACTGCATAACAACGTTGTTGATTCGTTGATAAAACTGCTTAACAATGTTGTTGATTAGTTGATAAATATGCATAACTACGTTGTTGATTAGTTGATAAAACTGCATAACAACGTTGTTGATTCGTTGATAAAACTGCATAACTGTGTTGTTGATTAGTTGATAAAACTGCATAACTATGTAGTTGATTAGTTGTTAAAACTGCATAACTACGCTGTTGATTGGTTGAGAAAACTGCATGACTACGTTGTTGATTAGTTGATAAAACTGCATAACTACGTTGTTGATTAATTGATAAAACTGCATAAATACGTTGTTGATTAGTTGATAAAACTGCATAACTGTGTTGTTGATTAGTTGATAAAACTGCATAACAACGTTGTTGATTAGTTGATAAAACTGCATAACTGTGTTGTTGATTAGTTGATAAAACTGCATAACTGTGTTGTTGATTGGTTGATAAAACTGCATAACAACGTTGTTTATTAGTTGATAAAACTGCATAACAACGTTGTTGATCAGTTGATAAAACTGCATAACTGTGTTGGTGATTAGTTGAAAAACTGCATAACAACGTTGTTGATTAGTTGATAAAACTGCATAACAACGTTGTTCATTAGTTGATAAAACTGCATAACAACGTTGTTGATTAGTTGATAAAACTGCATAACAACATTGTTGATTAGTTGATAAAACTGCATAATGACTCTGTTGATTAGTTGATAAAACTGCATAACAACGCTGTTGATTAGGTGATAAAACTGCATAACTACGTTGTTGATTAGTTGATAAAACTGCATAACATCGTTGTTGATTAGTTGATAAAACTGCATAATTACTCTGTTGATTAGTTGATAAAACTGCATAACAACATTGTTGATTAGTTGAAAAAACTGCATAACAACGTTGTTGATTAGTTGATAAAACTGCATAATTAATCTGTTGATTAGTTGATAAAGCTGCATAACTGTGGTTTTGATTAGTTGATAAAACCGCATAAATGTGTTATTGATTAGTTGATAAAACTGCATAACTACGTTGTTGATTAGTGATAAAAACTGCATAACAACGTTGTTGATTAGTTGATAAAACTGCATAACTACGTTGTTGATTAGTTGATAAAACTGCATAATTACTCTGTTGATTAGTTGATAAAACTGCATAACAACATTGTTGATTAGTTGAAAAAACTGCATAACAACGTTGTTGATTAGTTGATAAAACTGCATAATTAATCTGTTGATTAGTTGATAAAGCTGCATAACTGTGGTTTTGATTAGTTGATAAAACCGCATAAATGTGTTATTGATTAGTTGATAAAACTGCATAACTACGTTGTTGATTAGTGATAAAAACTGCATAACAACGTTGTTGATTAGTTGATAAAACTGCATAACTACGTTGTTGATTAGTTGATAAAACTGCATAATTATTCTGTTGATGAGTTGATGAAACTGCATGAAAACGTTTTTGATTAGTTGATAAAACTGCATAACTACGTTGTTGATTAGGTGATAAAACTGCATAATTACGTTGTTGATTAGTTGATAAAACTGCTTAACAATGTTGTTGATTAGTTGATAAATATGCATAACTACGTTGTTGATTAGTTGATAAAACTGCATAACAACGTTGTTGATTCGTTGATAAAACTGCATAACTGTGTTGTTGATTAGTTGATAAAACTGCTTAACAATGTTGTTGATTAGTTGATAAATATGCATAACTACGTTGTTGATTAGTTGATAAAACTGCATAACAACGTTGTTGATTCGTTGATAAAACTGCATAACTGTGTTGTTGATTAGTTGATAAAACTGCATAACTATGTAGTTGATTAGTTGTTAAAACTGCATAACTACGCTGTTGATTGGTTGAGAAAACTGCATAACTACGTTGTTGATTAGTTGATAAAACTGCATAACAACATTGTTGATTAGTTGATAAAATTGCATAACTGCGTTGTTGATTGGTTCATAAAACTGCATAACAACGTTGTTGATCAGTTGATAAAACTGCATAACTGTGTTGGTGATTAGTTGATAAAACTGCATAACAACGTTGTTGATTAGTTTATAAACTGCATAATTACTCTGTTGATTAGTTGATAAAATTGCATAACAACGTTGTTGATTAGTTGATAAAACTGCATAACAACGTTGTTGATTAGTTGATACAACTGCATAACTACGTTGTTGATTAGTTGATAAAACTGCATAACGGTGTTGTTGATTAGTTA
This sequence comes from Coregonus lavaretus, assembly GCF_964263955.1. Taxonomy (NCBI): domain Eukaryota; kingdom Metazoa; phylum Chordata; class Actinopteri; order Salmoniformes; family Salmonidae; genus Coregonus; species Coregonus lavaretus. The sequence continues at coordinate 1,396,439 of NC_140026.1, read as the reverse complement.
ATAAAACTGCATAATTACTCTTTTGATTAGTTGATGAAGCTGCATAACTGTGTTGTTGATTATTTGATAAAACTGCATAACGACGTTGTTGATTAGTTGATAAAACTGCATAACTACGTTGTTGATTAGTTGATAAAACTGCATAACTGTGTTGTTGATTAGTTGATAAAACTGCATAACAACGTTGTTGATTAGTTGATAAAACTGCATAACTGTGTTGTTGATTAGTTGATAAAACTGCATAACTGTGTTGTTGATTGGTTGATAAAACTGCATAACAACGTTGTTTATTAGTTGATAAAACTGCATAACAACGTTGTTGATCAGTTGATAAAACTGCATAACTGTGTTGGTGATTAGTTGAAAAACTGCATAACAACGTTGTTGATTAGTTGATAAAACTGCATAACTACGTTGTTGATTAGTTGATAAAACTGCATAACAACGTTGTTGATTAGTTGATAAAACTGCATAACAACATTGTTGATTAGTTGATAAAACTGCATAATGACTCTGTTGATTAGTTGATAAAACTGCATAACAACGTTGTTGATCAGTTGATAAAACTGCATAACTGTGTTGGTGATTAGTTGAAAAACTGCATAACAACGTTGTTGATTAGTTGATAAAACTGCATAACAACGTTGTTCATTAGTTGATAAAACTGCATAACAACGTTGTTGATTAGTTGATAAAACTGCATAACAACATTGTTGATTAGTTGATAAAACTGCATAATGACTCTGTTGATTAGTTGATAAAACTGCATAACAACTCTGTTGATTAGGTGATAAAACTGCATAACTACGTTGTTGATTAGTTGATAAAACTGCATAACATCGTTGTTGATTAGTTGATAAAACTGCATAACTACGTTGTTGATTAGTTGATAAAACTGCATAATTATTCTGTTGATGAGTTGATGAAACTGCATAAAAACGTTTTTGATTAGTTGATAAAACTGCATAACTACGTTGTTGATTAGGTGATAAAACTGCATAACTGTGTTGTTGATTAGTTGATAAAACTGCATAACTATGTAGTTGATTAGTTGTTAAAACTGCATAACTACGCTGTTGATTGGTTGAGAAAACTGCATAACTACGTTGTTGATTAGTTGATAAAACTGCATAACAACGTTGTTGATTCGTTGATAAAACTGCATAACTGTGTTGTTGATTAGTTGATAAAACTGCATAACTATGTAGTTGATTAGTTGTTAAAACTGCATAACTACGCTGTTGATTGGTTGAGAAAACTGCATAACTACGTTGTTGATTAGTTGATAAAACTGCATAACTAGGTTGTTGATTAATTGATAAAACTGCATAAATACGTTGTTGATTAGTTGATAAAACTGCATAACTGTGTTGTTGATTAGTTGATAAAACTGCATAACAACGTTGTTGATTAGTTGATAAAACTGCATAACTGTGTTGTTGACTAGTTGATAAAACTGCATAACTGTGTTGTTGATTGGATGATAAAACTGCATAACAACGTTGTTTATTAGTTGATAAAACTGCATAACAACGTTGTTGATCAGTTGATAAAACTGCATAACTGTGTTGGTGATTAGTTGATAAAACTGCATAACTACGTTGTTGATTAGTTGATAAAACTGCATAACTACGTTGTTGATTAGGTGATAAAATTGCATAACTACGTTGTTGATTAGTTGATAAAACTGCTTAACAATGTTGTTGATTAGTTGATAAATATGCATAACTACGTTGTTGATTAGTTGATAAAACTGCATAACAACGTTGTTGATTCGTTGATAAAACTGCTTAACAATGTTGTTGATTAGTTGATAAATATGCATAACTACGTTGTTGATTAGTTGATAAAACTGCATAACAACGTTGTTGATTCGTTGATAAAACTGCATAACTGTGTTGTTGATTAGTTGATAAAACTGCATAACTATGTAGTTGATTAGTTGTTAAAACTGCATAACTACGCTGTTGATTGGTTGAGAAAACTGCATGACTACGTTGTTGATTAGTTGATAAAACTGCATAACTACGTTGTTGATTAATTGATAAAACTGCATAAATACGTTGTTGATTAGTTGATAAAACTGCATAACTGTGTTGTTGATTAGTTGATAAAACTGCATAACAACGTTGTTGATTAGTTGATAAAACTGCATAACTGTGTTGTTGATTAGTTGATAAAACTGCATAACTGTGTTGTTGATTGGTTGATAAAACTGCATAACAACGTTGTTTATTAGTTGATAAAACTGCATAACAACGTTGTTGATCAGTTGATAAAACTGCATAACTGTGTTGGTGATTAGTTGAAAAACTGCATAACAACGTTGTTGATTAGTTGATAAAACTGCATAACAACGTTGTTCATTAGTTGATAAAACTGCATAACAACGTTGTTGATTAGTTGATAAAACTGCATAACAACATTGTTGATTAGTTGATAAAACTGCATAATGACTCTGTTGATTAGTTGATAAAACTGCATAACAACGCTGTTGATTAGGTGATAAAACTGCATAACTACGTTGTTGATTAGTTGATAAAACTGCATAACATCGTTGTTGATTAGTTGATAAAACTGCATAATTACTCTGTTGATTAGTTGATAAAACTGCATAACAACATTGTTGATTAGTTGAAAAAACTGCATAACAACGTTGTTGATTAGTTGATAAAACTGCATAATTAATCTGTTGATTAGTTGATAAAGCTGCATAACTGTGGTTTTGATTAGTTGATAAAACCGCATAAATGTGTTATTGATTAGTTGATAAAACTGCATAACTACGTTGTTGATTAGTGATAAAAACTGCATAACAACGTTGTTGATTAGTTGATAAAACTGCATAACTACGTTGTTGATTAGTTGATAAAACTGCATAATTACTCTGTTGATTAGTTGATAAAACTGCATAACAACATTGTTGATTAGTTGAAAAAACTGCATAACAACGTTGTTGATTAGTTGATAAAACTGCATAATTAATCTGTTGATTAGTTGATAAAGCTGCATAACTGTGGTTTTGATTAGTTGATAAAACCGCATAAATGTGTTATTGATTAGTTGATAAAACTGCATAACTACGTTGTTGATTAGTGATAAAAACTGCATAACAACGTTGTTGATTAGTTGATAAAACTGCATAACTACGTTGTTGATTAGTTGATAAAACTGCATAATTATTCTGTTGATGAGTTGATGAAACTGCATGAAAACGTTTTTGATTAGTTGATAAAACTGCATAACTACGTTGTTGATTAGGTGATAAAACTGCATAATTACGTTGTTGATTAGTTGATAAAACTGCTTAACAATGTTGTTGATTAGTTGATAAATATGCATAACTACGTTGTTGATTAGTTGATAAAACTGCATAACAACGTTGTTGATTCGTTGATAAAACTGCATAACTGTGTTGTTGATTAGTTGATAAAACTGCATAACTATGTAGTTGATTAGTTGTTAAAACTGCATAACTACGCTGTTGATTGGTTGAGAAAACTGCATAACTACGTTGTTGATTAGTTGATAAAACTGCATAACAACATTGTTGATTAGTTGATAAAATTGCATAACTGCGTTGTTGATTGGTTCATAAAACTGCATAACTACGTTGTGGATTAGTTGATAAAACTGCATAACTAGTTATTGATTAGTTGAAAAAACTGCATAACAACGTTGTTGATTAGCTGATAAAACTGCATAACTACGTTGTTGATTAGTTTATAAAACTGCATAATTACTCTGTTGATTAGTTGATAAAATTGCATAACAACGTTGTTGATTAGTTGATAAAACTGCATAACAACGTTGTTGATTAGTTGATACAACTGCATAACTACGTTGTTGATTAGTTGATAAAACTGCATAACGGTGTTGTTGATTAGTTAATAAAACTGCATAATTACTCTTTTGATTAGTTGATGAAGCTGCATAACTGTGTTGTTGATTATTTGATAAAACTGCATAACGACGTTGTTGATTAGTTGATAAAACTGCATAACTACGTTGTTGATTAGTTGATAAAACTGCATAACTGTGTTGGTGATTAGTTGAAAAACTGCATAACAACGTTGTTGATTAGTTGATAAAACTGCATAACAACGTTGTTCATTAGTTGATAAAACTGCATAACAACGTTGTTGATTAGTTGATAAAACTGCATAACAACATTGTTGATTAGTTGATAAAACTGCATAATGACTCTGTTGATTAGTTGATAAAACTGCATAACAACTCTGTTGATTAGGTGATAAAACTGCATAACTACGTTGTTGATTAGTTGATAAAACTGCATAACATCGTTGTTGATTAGTTGATAAAACTGCATAACTACGTTGTTGATTAGTTGATAAAACTGCATAATTATTCTGTTGATGAGTTGATGAAACTGCATAAAAACGTTTTTGATTAGTTGATAAAACTGCATAACTACGTTGTTGATTAGGTGATAAAACTGCATAACTGTGTTGTTGATTAGTTGATAAAACTGCATAACTATGTAGTTGATTAGTTGTTAAAACTGCATAACTACGCTGTTGATTGGTTGAGAAAACTGCATAACTACGTTGTTGATTAGTTGATAAAACTGCATAACAACGTTGTTGATTCGTTGATAAAACTGCATAACTGTGTTGTTGATTAGTTGATAAAACTGCATAACTATGTAGTTGATTAGTTGTTAAAACTGCATAACTACGCTGTTGATTGGTTGAGAAAACTGCATAACTACGTTGTTGATTAGTTGATAAAACTGCATAACTAGGTTGTTGATTAATTGATAAAACTGCATAAATACGTTGTTGATTAGTTGATAAAACTGCATAACTGTGTTGTTGATTAGTTGATAAAACTGCATAACAACGTTGTTGATTAGTTGATAAAACTGCATAACTGTGTTGTTGACTAGTTGATAAAACTGCATAACTGTGTTGTTGATTGGATGATAAAACTGCATAACAACGTTGTTTATTAGTTGATAAAACTGCATAACAACGTTGTTGATCAGTTGATAAAACTGCATAACTGTGTTGGTGATTAGTTGATAAAACTGCATAACTACGTTGTTGATTAGTTGATAAAACTGCATAACTACGTTGTTGATTAGGTGATAAAATTGCATAACTACGTTGTTGATTAGTTGATAAAACTGCTTAACAATGTTGTTGATTAGTTGATAAATATGCATAACTACGTTGTTGATTAGTTGATAAAACTGCATAACAACGTTGTTGATTCGTTGATAAAACTGCTTAACAATGTTGTTGATTAGTTGATAAATATGCATAACTACGTTGTTGATTAGTTGATAAAACTGCATAACAACGTTGTTGATTCGTTGATAAAACTGCATAACTGTGTTGTTGATTAGTTGATAAAACTGCATAACTATGTAGTTGATTAGTTGTTAAAACTGCATAACTACGCTGTTGATTGGTTGAGAAAACTGCATGACTACGTTGTTGATTAGTTGATAAAACTGCATAACTACGTTGTTGATTAATTGATAAAACTGCATAAATACGTTGTTGATTAGTTGATAAAACTGCATAACTGTGTTGTTGATTAGTTGATAAAACTGCATAACAACGTTGTTGATTAGTTGATAAAACTGCATAACTGTGTTGTTGATTAGTTGATAAAACTGCATAACTGTGTTGTTGATTGGTTGATAAAACTGCATAACAACGTTGTTTATTAGTTGATAAAACTGCATAACAACGTTGTTGATCAGTTGATAAAACTGCATAACTGTGTTGGTGATTAGTTGAAAAACTGCATAACAACGTTGTTGATTAGTTGATAAAACTGCATAACAACGTTGTTCATTAGTTGATAAAACTGCATAACAACGTTGTTGATTAGTTGATAAAACTGCATAACAACATTGTTGATTAGTTGATAAAACTGCATAATGACTCTGTTGATTAGTTGATAAAACTGCATAACAACGCTGTTGATTAGGTGATAAAACTGCATAACTACGTTGTTGATTAGTTGATAAAACTGCATAACATCGTTGTTGATTAGTTGATAAAACTGCATAATTACTCTGTTGATTAGTTGATAAAACTGCATAACAACATTGTTGATTAGTTGAAAAAACTGCATAACAACGTTGTTGATTAGTTGATAAAACTGCATAATTAATCTGTTGATTAGTTGATAAAGCTGCATAACTGTGGTTTTGATTAGTTGATAAAACCGCATAAATGTGTTATTGATTAGTTGATAAAACTGCATAACTACGTTGTTGATTAGTGATAAAAACTGCATAACAACGTTGTTGATTAGTTGATAAAACTGCATAACTACGTTGTTGATTAGTTGATAAAACTGCATAATTACTCTGTTGATTAGTTGATAAAACTGCATAACAACATTGTTGATTAGTTGAAAAAACTGCATAACAACGTTGTTGATTAGTTGATAAAACTGCATAATTAATCTGTTGATTAGTTGATAAAGCTGCATAACTGTGGTTTTGATTAGTTGATAAAACCGCATAAATGTGTTATTGATTAGTTGATAAAACTGCATAACTACGTTGTTGATTAGTGATAAAAACTGCATAACAACGTTGTTGATTAGTTGATAAAACTGCATAACTACGTTGTTGATTAGTTGATAAAACTGCATAATTATTCTGTTGATGAGTTGATGAAACTGCATGAAAACGTTTTTGATTAGTTGATAAAACTGCATAACTACGTTGTTGATTAGGTGATAAAACTGCATAATTACGTTGTTGATTAGTTGATAAAACTGCTTAACAATGTTGTTGATTAGTTGATAAATATGCATAACTACGTTGTTGATTAGTTGATAAAACTGCATAACAACGTTGTTGATTCGTTGATAAAACTGCATAACTGTGTTGTTGATTAGTTGATAAAACTGCATAACTATGTAGTTGATTAGTTGTTAAAACTGCATAACTACGCTGTTGATTGGTTGAGAAAACTGCATAACTACGTTGTTGATTAGTTGATAAAACTGCATAACAACATTGTTGATTAGTTGATAAAATTGCATAACTGCGTTGTTGATTGGTTCATAAAACTGCATAACTACGTTGTGGATTAGTTGATAAAACTGCATAACTAGTTATTGATTAGTTGAAAAAACTGCATAACAACGTTGTTGATTAGCTGATAAAACTGCATAACTACGTTGTTGATTAGTTTATAAAACTGCATAATTACTCTGTTGATTAGTTGATAAAATTGCATAACAACGTTGTTGATTAGTTGATAAAACTGCATAACAACGTTGTTGATTAGTTGATACAACTGCATAACTACGTTGTTGATTAGTTGATAAAACTGCATAACGGTGTTGTTGATTAGTTAATAAAACTGCATAATTACTCTTTTGATTAGTTGATGAAGCTGCATAACTGTGTTGTTGATTATTTGATAAAACTGCATAACGACGTTGTTGATTAGTTGATAAAACTGCATAACTACGTTGTTGATTAGTTGATAAAACTGCATAACTGTGTTGTTGATTAGTTGATAAAACTGCATAACAACGTTGTTGATTAGTTGATAAAACTGCATAACTGTGTTGTTGATTAGTTGATAAAACTGCATAACTGTGTTGTTGATTGGTTGATAAAACTGCATAACAACGTTGTTTATTAGTTGATAAAACTGCATAACAACGTTGTTGATCAGTTGATAAAACTGCATAACTGTGTTGGTGATTAGTTGAAAAACTGCATAACAACGTTGTTGATTAGTTGATAAAACTGCATAACTACGTTGTTGATTAGTTGATAAAACTGCATAACAACGTTGTTGATTAGTTGATAAAACTGCATAACAACATTGTTGATTAGTTGATAAAACTGCATAATGACTCTGTTGATTAGTTGATAAAACTGCATAACAACGTTGTTGATCAGTTGATAAAACTGCATAACTGTGTTGGTGATTAGTTGAAAAACTGCATAACAACGTTGTTGATTAGTTGATAAAACTGCATAACAACGTTGTTCATTAGTTGATAAAACTGCATAACAACGTTGTTGATTAGTTGATAAAACTGCATAACAACATTGTTGATTAGTTGATAAAACTGCATAATGACTCTGTTGATTAGTTGATAAAACTGCATAACAACTCTGTTGATTAGGTGATAAAACTGCATAACTACGTTGTTGATTAGTTGATAAAACTGCATAACATCGTTGTTGATTAGTTGATAAAACTGCATAACTACGTTGTTGATTAGTTGATAAAACTGCATAATTATTCTGTTGATGAGTTGATGAAACTGCATAAAAACGTTTTTGATTAGTTGATAAAACTGCATAACTACGTTGTTGATTAGGTGATAAAACTGCATAACTGTGTTGTTGATTAGTTGATAAAACTGCATAACTATGTAGTTGATTAGTTGTTAAAACTGCATAACTACGCTGTTGATTGGTTGAGAAAACTGCATAACTACGTTGTTGATTAGTTGATAAAACTGCATAACAACGTTGTTGATTCGTTGATAAAACTGCATAACTGTGTTGTTGATTAGTTGATAAAACTGCATAACTATGTAGTTGATTAGTTGTTAAAACTGCATAACTACGCTGTTGATTGGTTGAGAAAACTGCATAACTACGTTGTTGATTAGTTGATAAAACTGCATAACTAGGTTGTTGATTAATTGATAAAACTGCATAAATACGTTGTTGATTAGTTGATAAAACTGCATAACTGTGTTGTTGATTAGTTGATAAAACTGCATAACAACGTTGTTGATTAGTTGATAAAACTGCATAACTGTGTTGTTGACTAGTTGATAAAACTGCATAACTGTGTTGTTGATTGGATGATAAAACTGCATAACAACGTTGTTTATTAGTTGATAAAACTGCATAACAACGTTGTTGATCAGTTGATAAAACTGCATAACTGTGTTGGTGATTAGTTGATAAAACTGCATAACTACGTTGTTGATTAGTTGATAAAACTGCATAACTACGTTGTTGATTAGGTGATAAAATTGCATAACTACGTTGTTGATTAGTTGATAAAACTGCTTAACAATGTTGTTGATTAGTTGATAAATATGCATAACTACGTTGTTGATTAGTTGATAAAACTGCATAACAACGTTGTTGATTCGTTGATAAAACTGCATAACTACGCTGTTGATTGTTTGAGAAAACTGCATGACTACGTTGTTGATTAGTTGATAAAACTGCATAACTACGTTGTTGATTAATTGATAAAACTGCATAAATACGTTGTTGATTAGTTGATAAAACTGCATAACTGTGTTGTTGATTAGTTGATAAAACTGCATAACAACGTTGTTGATTAGTTGATAAAACTGCATAACTGTGTTGTTGATTAGTTGATAAAACTGCATAACTGTGTTGTTGATTGGTTGATAAAACTGCATAACAACGTTGTTTATTAGTTGATAAAACTGCATAACAACGTTGTTGATCAGTTGATAAAACTGCATAACTGTGTTGGTGATTAGTTGAAAAACTGCATAACAACGTTGTTGATTAGTTGATAAAACTGCATAACAACGTTGTTCATTAGTTGATAAAACTGCATAACAACGTTGTTGATTATTTGATAAAACTGCATAACAACATTGTTGATTAGTTGATAAAACTGCATAATGACTCTGTTGATTAGTTGATAAAACTGCATAACAACGCTGTTGATTAGGTGATAAAACTGCATAACTACGTTGTTGATTAGTTGATAAAACTGCATAACATCGTTGTTGATTAGTTGATAAAACTGCATAATTATTCTGTTGATTAGTTGATAAAACTGCATAACAACATTGTTGATTAGTTGAAAAAACTGCATAACAACGTTGTTGATTAGTTGATAAAACTGCATAATTAATCTGTTGATTAGTTGATAAAGCTGCATAACTGTGGTTTTGATTAGTTGATAAAACCGCATAAATGTGTTATTGATTAGTTGATAAAACTGCATAACTACGTTGTTGATTAGTGATAAAAACTGCATAACAACGTTGTTGATTAGTTGATAAAACTGCATAACTACGTTGTTGATTAGTTGATAAAACTGCATAATTACTCTGTTGATTAGTTGATAAAACTGCATAACAACATTGTTGATTAGTTGAAAAAACTGCATAACAACGTTGTTGATTAGTTGATAAAACTGCATAATTAATCTGTTGATTAGTTGATAAAGCTGCATAACTGTGGTTTTGATTAGTTGATAAAACCGCATAAATGTGTTATTGATTAGTTGATAAAACTGCATAACTACGTTGTTGATTAGTGATAAAAACTGCATAACAACGTTGTTGATTAGTTGATAAAACTGCATAACTACGTTGTTGATTAGTTGATAAAACTGCATAATTATTCTGTTGATGAGTTGATGAAACTGCATAAAAACGTTTTTGATTAGTTGATAAAACTGCATAACTACGTTGTTGATTAGGTGATAAAACTGCATAAATACGTTGTTGATTAGTTGATAAAACTGCTTAACAATGTTGTTGATTAGTTGATAAATATGCATAACTACGTTGTTGATTAGTTGATAAAACTGCCTAACAACGTTGTTGATTCGTTGATAAAACTGCATAACTGTGTTGTTGATTAGTTGATAAAACTGCATAACTATGTAGTTGATTATTTGTTAAAACTGCATAACTACGCTGTTGATTGGTTGAGAAAACTGCATAACTACGTTGTTGATTAGTTGATAAAACTGCATAACAACATTGTTGATTAGTTGATAAAACTGCATAACTGCGTTGTTGATTGGTTCATAAAACTGCATAACTACGTTGTGGATTAGTTGATAAAACTGCATAACTAGTTATTGATTAGTTGAAAAAACTGCATAACAACGTTGTTGATTAGCTGATAAAACTGCATAACTACGTTGTTGATTAGTTGATAAAACTGCATAATTACTCTGTTGATTAGTTGATAAAATTGCATAACAACGTTGTTGATTAGTTGATAAAACTGCATAACAACGTTGTTGATTAGTTGATACAACTGCATAACTACGTTGTTGATTAGTTGATAAAACTGCATAACGGTGTTGTTGATTAGTTAATAAAACTGCATAATTACTCTTTTGATTAGTTGATGAAGCTGCATAACTGTGTTGTTGATTATTTGATAAAACTGCATAACGACGTTGTTGATTAGTTGATAAAACTGCATAACTACGTTGTTTATTAGTTGATAAAACTGCATAATTACTCTGTTGATTAGTTGATAAAGCTGCAGAACTGTGTTGTTGATTATTTGATAACACTGCATAACTACATTGTTGATTAGTTGATAAACCTGCATAAATATGTTGTTGATTAGTTGATGAAACTGCATAACTACGCTGTTGATTGGTTGAGAAAACTGCATAACTACGTTGTTGATTAGTTGATAAAACTGCATAACAACATTGTTGATTAGTTGATAAAACTGCATAACTGCGTTGTTGATTGGTTCATAAAACTGCATAACTACGTTGTGGATTAGTTGATAAAACTGCATAACTAGTTATTGATTAGTTGAAAAAACTGCATAACAACGTTGTTGATTAGCTGATAAAACTGCATAACTACGTTGTTGATTAGTTGATAAAACTGCATAATTACTCTGTTGATTAGTTGATAAAATTGCATAACAACATTGTTGATTAGTTGAAAAAACTGCATAACAACGTTGTTGATTAGTTGATAAAACTGCATAATTAATCTGTTGATTAGTTGATAAAGCTGCATAACTGTGGTTTTGATTAGTTGATAAAACCGCATAAATGTGTTATTGATTAGTTGATAAAACTGCATAACTACGTTGTTGATTAGTGATAAAAACTGCATAACAACGTTGTTGATTAGTTGATAAAACTGCATAACTACGTTGTTGATTAGTTGATAAAACTGCATAATTACTCTGTTGATTAGTTGATAAAACTGCATAACAACATTGTTGATTAGTTGAAAAAACTGCATAACAACGTTGTTGATTAGTTGATAAAACTGCATAATTAATCTGTTGATTAGTTGATAAAGCTGCATAATTGTGGTTTTGATTAGTTGATAAAACCGCATAAATGTGTTATTGATTAGTTGATAAAACTGCATAACTACGTTGTTGATTAGTGATAAAAACTGCATAACAACGTTGTTGATTAGTTGATAAAACTGCATAACTACGTTGTTGATTAGTTGATAAAACTGCATAATTATTCTGTTGATGAGTTGATGAAACTGCATAAAAACGTTTTTGATTAGTTGATAAAACTGCATAACTAAGTTGTTGATTAGGTGATAAAACTGCATAACTACGTTGTTGATTAGTTGATAAAACTGCATAACAACGTTGTTGATTCGTTGATAAAACTGCATAACTGTGTTGTTGATTAGTTGATAAAACTGCATAACTATGTAGTTGATTAGTTGTTAAAACTGCATAACTACGCTGTTGATTGGTTGAGAAAACTGCATAACTACGTTGTTGATTAGTTGATAAAACTGCATAACTACGTTGTTGATTAATTGATAAAACTGCATAAATACGTTGTTGATTAGTTGATAAAACTGCATAACTGTGTTGTTGATTAGTTGATAAAACTGCATAACAACGTTGTTGATTAGTTGATGAAACTGCATAACTACGTTGTTGACTAGTTGATAAAACTGCATAACTGTGTTGTTGATTGGATGATAAAACTGCATAACAACGTTGTTTATTAGTTGATAAAACTGCATAACAACGTTGTTGATCAGTTGATAAAACTGCATAACTGTGTTGGTGATTAGTTGATAAAACTGCATAACTACGTTGTTGATTAGTTGATAAAACTGCATAACTACGTTGTTGATTAGGTGATATAATTGCATAACTACGTTGTTGATTAGTTGATAAAACTCCTTAACAATGTTGTTGATTAGTTGATAAATATGCATAACTACGTTGTTGATTAGTTGATAAAACTGCATAACAACGTTGTTGATTCGTTGATAAAACTGCATAACTGTGTTGTTGATTAGTTGATAAAACTGCATAACTATGTAGTTGATTAGATGTTAAAACTGCATAACTACGCTGTTGATTGGTTGAGAAAACTGCATAACTACATTGTTGATTAGTTGATAAAACTGCATAACTACGTTGTTGATTAATTGATAAAACTGCATAAATACGTTGTTGATTAGTTGATAAAACTGCATAACTGTGTTGTTGATTAGTTGATAAAACTGCATAACAACGTTGTTGATTAGTTGATAAAACTGCATAACTGTGTTGTTGATTAGTTGATAAAACTGCATAACTGTGTTGTTGATTGGTTGATAAAACTGCATAACAACGTTGTTTATTAGTTGATAAAACTGCATAACAACGTTGTTGATCAGTTGATAAAACTGCATAACTGTGTTGGTGATTAGTTGAAAAACTGCATAACAACGTTGTTGATTAGTTGATAAAACTGCATAACAACGTTGTTCATTAGTTGATAAAACTGCATAACAACGTTGTTGATTAGTTGATAAAACTGCATAACAACATTGTTGATTAGTTGATAAAACTGCATAACAACGTTGTTGTTAGTTGATAAAACTGCATAACAACATTGTTGATTAGTTGATTAAACTGCATAACAACGTTGTTGATTAGTTGATAAAACTGCAGAATTACTCTGTTGATTAGTTGATAAACTGCACAACAACGTTGTTGATTAGGTGATAAAACTGCATAACTACGTTGTTGATTAGTTGATAAAACTGCTTAACAATGTTGTTGATTAGTTGATAAATCTGCATAACAACGTTGTTGATTAGTTGACAAAACTGCATAACAACGTTGTTGATTAGTTGATAAAACTGCATAACAACGTTGTTGATTAGTTGATAAAACTGCATAACAACGTTGTTGATTAGTTGATAAAACTGCATAACAACGTTGTTGATTAGTTGATAAAACTGCATAACAACATTGTTGATTAGTTGATAAAACTGCATAACAACGTTGTTGATTAGTTGATAAAACTGCATAACAACATTGTTGATTAGTTGATAAAACTGCATAACAACGTTGTTGATTAGTTGATAAAACTGCATAATTAATCTGTTGATTAGTTGATAAAACTGCACAACAACGTTGTTGATTAGGTGATAAAACTGCATAACTACGTTGTTGATTAGTTGATAAAACTGCTTAACAATGTTGTTGATTAGTTGATAAATCTGCATAACAACGTTGTTGATTAGTTGACAAAACTGCATAACAACGTTGTTGATTAGTTGATAAAACTTTATAACTGTGTTGTTGATTGGTTGATAAAACTGCATAACAACGTTGTTGATTAGTTGATAAAACTGCATAACTGTGTTGTTGAATAGTAGATAAAACTGCATAACTACGCTGTTGATTAGTTGATAAAACTGCATAACAACATTGTTGATTAGTTGATAAAACTGCATAACAACGTTGTTGATTAGTTGATAAAACTGCATAACTGTGTTGTTGATTAGTTGATAAAACTGCATAACGATTTTGTTGATTAGTTGTTAAAACTGCATAACTACGCTGTTGATTAGTTGAGAAAACTGCATAACTACGTTGTTGATTAGTTGATAAAACTGCATAAGTACGTTGTTGATTAATTGATAAAACTGCATTACAACGTTGTTGATTAGTTGATAAAACTGCATAACAACGTTGTTGATTAGTTGATAAAACTGCATAACAACATTGTTGATTAGGTGATAAAACTGCATAACTACGTTGTTGATTAGTTGATAAAACTGCTTAACAATGTTGTTGATTAGTTGATAAATCTGCATAACAACGTTGTTGATTAGGTGATAAAACTGCATAACTACGTTGTTGATTAGTTGATAAAACTGCATAATTACTCTGTTGATTAGTTGATAAAACTGCATAACAACGTTGTTGATTAGTTGATAAAACTGCATAACAACGTTGTTGATTAGTTGATAAAAATGCATAACTACGTTGTTGATCAGTTGATAAAACTGCATAACTGTGTTGTTGATTAGTTGATAAAACTGCATAACTACGTTGTTGATTAGTTGATAAAAATGCATAACTACGTTGTTGATCAGTTGATAAAACTGCATAACTGTGTTGTTGATTAGTTGATAAAACTGCATAACTACGTTGTTGATTAGTTGATAAAACTAAATAACTAGTTGTTGATTAGTTGATAAAACTGCATAATTACTCTGTTGATTAGTTGATAAAGCTGCAGAACTGTGTTGTTGATTATTTGATAAAACTGCATAACTACGTTGTTGATTAGTTGATAAACCTGCATAAATATGTTGTTGATTAGTTGATGAAACTGCACAACAACATTGTTGATTAGTTGATAAAACTACATAACTACACTGTTGATTAGTTGATGAAACTGCATAACAACATTGTTGATTAGTTGATAAAACTGCCTAATTACTCTGCTGATTAGTTGATAAAACTGCATAACAACGTTGCTGATTAGGTGATAAAACTGCATAACTACGTTGTTGATTAGTTGATAAAACTGCATAATTACTCTGTTGATTAGTTGATAAAACTGCATAACTACGTTGTTGATTAGTTGATAAATCTGCATAACTACGTTGTTGATTAGTTGATAAAACTGCATAACAACGTTGTTGATTAGTTGATAAAACTGCATAACTGTGTTGTTGAATAGTTGATAAAACTTCATAACAATGTTGTTTATTAGTTGATAAAACTGCATAATTACTCTGTTGATTAGTTGATAAAGCTCCAGAACTGTGTTGTTGATTATTTGATAAAACTGCATAACTACGTTGTTGATTAGTTGATAAACCTGCATAAATATGTTGTTGATTAGTTGATGAAACTGCACAACAACATTGTTGATTAGTTGATAAAACTACATAACTACACTGTTGATTAGTTGATAAAACTGCATAACAACATTGTTGATTAGTTGATAAAACTGCATAATTACTCTGTTGATTAGTTGATAAAACTGCATAACAACGTTGCTGATTAGGTGATAAAACTACATAACTACTCTGTTGATTAGTTGATAAAACTGCTTAACAATGTTGTTGATTATTTGATAAAACTGCATAATTACTCTGTTGATTAGTTGATAAAACTGCATAACTACGTTGTTGATTATTTGATAAAACTGCATAACAACGTTGTGGATTAGTTGATAAAACTGCATAACTGTGTTGTTGATTAATTGTTAAAACTGCATAACTACGTTGTTGATTAGTTGATAAAACTAGATAATTACTCTGTTGATTAGTTGATAAAATTGCATAACAACGTTGTTGATTAGTTGATAAAACTGCATAACAACATTGTTGATTAGTTGATACAACTGCATAACTACGTTGTTGATTAGTTGATAAAACTGCATAACGGTGTTGTTGATTAGTTGATAAAACTGCATAATTACTCTGTTGATTAGTTGATGAAGCTGCATAACTGTGTTGTTGATTATTTGATAAAACTGCATAACTACGTTGTTGATTAGTTGATAAAACTGCATAACAACGTTGTTTATTAGTTGATAAAACTGCATAATTACTCTGTTGATTAGTTGATAAAGCTCCAGAACTGTGTTGTTGATTATTTGATAAAACTGCATAACTACGTTGTTGATTAGTTGATAAACCTGCATAAATATGTTGTTGATTAGTTGATGAAACTGCACAACAACATTGTTGATTAGTTGATAAAACTACATAACTACACTGTTGATTAGTTGATAAAACTGCATAACAACATTGTTGATTAGTTGATAAAACTGCATAATTACTCTGTTGATTAGTTGATAAAACTGCATAACAACGTTGCTGATTAGGTGATAAAACTACATAACTACTCTGTTGATTAGTTGATAAAACTGCATAACGGTGTTGTTGATTAGTTGATAAAACTGCATAACAACGTTGTTGATTAGTTGATACAACTGCATAACTACGTTGTTGATTAGTTGATAAAACTGCATAACGGTGTTGTTGATTAGTTGATAAAACTGCATAATTACTCTGTTGATTAGTTGATGAAGCTGCATAACTGTGTTGTTGATTATTTGATAAAACTGCATAACTACGTTGTTGATTAGTTGATAAAACTGCATAACAACGTTGTTTATTAGTTGATAAAACTGCATAATTACTCTGTTGATTAGTTGATAAAGCTGTAGAACTGTGTTGTTGATTATTTGATAAAACTGCATAACTACGTTGTTGATTAGTTGATAAACCTGCATAAATATGTTTTTGATTAGTTGATGAAACTGCACAACAACATTGTTGATTAGTTGATAAAACTACCTAGCTACACTGTTGATTAGTTGATGAAACTGCATAACAACATTGTTGATTAGTTGATAAAATTGCATAATTACTCTGCTGATTAGTTGATAAAACTGCATAACAACGTTGCTGATTAGGTGATAAAACTGCATAACTACGTTGTTGATTAGTTGATAAAACTGCTTAACAATGTTGTTGATTAGTTGATAAAACTGCATAATTACTCTGTTGATTAGCTGATAAAACTGCATAACTACGTTGTGGATTAGTTGATAAATCTGCATAACTACGTTGTTGATTAGTTGATAAATCTGCATAACAATGTTGTTGATTAGTTGATAAAACTGCATAACTGTGTTGTTGATTAGTTGATAAAACTGCATAACAATGTTGTTGATTAGTTGATAAAACTACATAACAACGTTGTTGACTAGTTGATAAAACTGCATAATTACTCTGTTGATTAGTTGATAAAACTGCATAACAACGTTGTTGATTAGTTGATAAAACTGCATAACAACGTTGTTGATTAGTTGATAAAAATGCATAACTACGTTGTTGATCAGTTGATAAAACTGCATAACTGTGTTGTTGATTAGTTGATAAAACTGCATAACTACGTTGTTGATTAGTTGATAAAACTGCATAATTACTCTGTTGATTAGTTGATAAAGCTGCAGAACTGTGTTGTTGATTATTTGATAAAACTGCATAACTACGTTGTTGATTAGTTGATAAACCTGCATAAATATGTTGTTGATTAGTTGATGAAACTGCACAACAACATTGTTGATTAGTTGATAAAACTACATAACTACACTGTTGATTAGTTGATGAAACTGCATAACAACATTGTTGATTAGTTGATAAAACTGCCTAATTACTCTGCTGATTAGTTGATAAAACTGCATAACAACGTTGCTGATTAGGTGATAAAACTGCATAACTACGTTGTTGATTAGTTGATAAAACTGCTTAACAATGTTGTTGATTAGTTGATAAAACTGCATAATTACTCTGTTGATTAGTTGATAAAACTGCATAACTACGTTGTTGATTAGTTGATAAATCTGCATAACTACGTTGTTGATTAGTTGATAAAACTGCATAACAACGTTGTTGATTAGTTGATAAAACTGCATAACTGTGTTGTTGAATAGTTGATAAAACTTCATAACAATGTTGTTGATTAGTTGATAAAACTACATAACAACGTTGTTGACTAGTTGATAAAACTGCATAATTACTCTGTTGATTAGTTGATAAAACTGCATAACAACGTTGTTGATTAGTTGATAAAACTGCATAACAACATTGTTGATTAGTTGATAAAACTGCATAACAACGTTGTTGATTAGTTGATAAAAACGCATAACTACGTTGTTGATCAGTTGATAAAACTGCATAACTGTGTTGTTGATTAGTTGATAAAACTGCATAACTACATTGTTGATTAGTTGATAAAACTGCATAACTAGTTGTTGATTAGTTGAAAAAACTGCATAACAACGTTGTTGATTAGCTGATAAAACTGCATAACTACGTTGTTGATTAGTTGATAAAACTAGATAATTACTCTGTTGATTAGTTGATAAAATTGCATAACAACGTTGTTGATTAGTTGATAAAACTGCATAACAACATTGTTGATTAGTTGATACAACTGCATAACTACGTTGTTGATTAGTTGATAAAACTGCATTACGGTGTTGTTGATTAGTTGATAAAACTGCATTATTACTCTGTTGATTAGTTGATGAAGCTGCATAACTGTGTTGTTGATTATTTGATAAAACTGCATAACTACGTTGTTGATTAGTTGATTAAACTGCATAACAACGTTGTTTATTAGTTGATAAAACTGCATAATTACTCTGTTGATTAGTTGATAAAGCTCCAGAACTGTGTTGTTGATTATTTGATAAAACTGCATAACTACGTTGTTGATTAGATTGATTGATCTCTTTCTCTCTGAGAACCTGAGCCCTAGGACCATACGTCAGGACTACCGGGCATGATGACACCTTGCTGTCCCCAGTCCGCCTGGCCTTGCTGCTATTCCAGTTTCAACTGTTCTGCCTGCGGCTACGAAACCCCTACCTGTCCCAGACCTGCTGTTTTCAACTCTAAATGATCGGCTATGAAAAGCCAACTGAGAGACCTGAGCCCTAGGACCATACGTCGGGACTACCGGCCGTGGTGACTCCTTGCTGTCCCCAGTCCGCCTGGCCTTGCTGCTATTCCAGTTTAAACTGTTCTGCCTGCGGTTATGGAACCCCTACCTGTCCCAGACCTGCTGTTTTAAACTCTAATGATCGGCTATGAAAAGCCAACTGAGATTTATTCCTGATTATTATTTGACCATGCTTGTCACTTATGAACATTTTTGAACATCTTGGCATGGTTCTGTTATAATCTCCACCCGGCACAGCCAGAAGAGGACTGGCCACCCCTCATAGCCTGGTTCCTCTCTAGGTTTCTTCCTAGGTTTTGCCTTTCTAGGGAGTTTTTCCTAGCCACCGTGCTTCTACACCTGCATTACTAGCTGTTTGGGGTTTTAGGCTGGGTTTCTGTACAGCACTTCGAGATATTAGCTGATGTAAGAAGGGCTATATAAAATAAAATTGATTGATTGATTGATTGATTAGTTGATAAACCTGCATAAATATGTTGTTGATTAGTTGATGAAACTGCACAACAACATTGTTGATTAGTTGATAAAACTACATAACTACACTGTTGATTAGTTGATAAAACTGCATAACAACATTGTTGATTAGTTGATAAAACTGCATAATTACTCTGTTGATTAGTTGATAAAACTGCTTAACAATGTTGTTGATTATTTGATAAAACTGCATAATTACTCTGTTGATTAGTTGATAAAACTGCATAACTACGTTGTTGATTATTTGATAAAACTGCATAACAACGTTGTGGATTAGTTGATAAAACTGCATAACTGTGTTGTTGATTAGTTGATAAAACTGCATAACTACGTTGTTGATTAGTTGATAAAACTAGATAATTACTCTGTTGATTAGTTGATAAAATTGCATAACAACGTTGTTGATTAGTTGATAAAACTGCATAACAACATTGTTGATTAGTTGATACAACTGCATAACTACGTTGTTGATTAGTTGATAAAACTGCATAACGGTGTTGTTGATTAGTTGATAAAACTGCATAATTACTCTGTTGATTAGTTGATGAAGCTGCATAACTGTGTTGTTGTTTATTTGATAAAACTGCATAACTACGTTGTTGATTAGTTGATAAAACTACATAACAACGTTGTTTATTAGTTGATAAAACTGCATAATTACTCTGTTGATTAGTTGATAAAGCTCCAGAACTGTGTTGTTGATTATTTGATAAAACTGCATAACTACGTTGTTGATTAGTTGATAAACCTGCATAAATATGTTGTTGATTAGTTGATGAAACTGCACAACAACATTGTTGATTAGTTGATAAAACTACATAACTACACTGTTGATTAGTTGATAAAACTGCTTAACAACATTGTTGATTAGTTGATAAAACTGCATAATTACTCTGTTGATTAGTTGATAAAACTGCATAACAACGTTGCTGATTAGGTGAAAAACTACATAACTACTCTGTTGATTAGTTGGTAAAACTGCTTAACAATGTTGTTGATTATTTGATAAAACTGCATAATTACTCTGTTGATTAGTTGATAAAACTGCATAACTACGTTGTTGATTATTTGATAAAACTGCATAACAACGTTGTGGATTAGTTGATAAAACTGCATAACTGTGTTGTTGATTAGTTGATAAAACTGCATAACTAGTTGTTGATTAGTTGAAAAAACTGCATAACAACGTTGTTGATTAGTTGATACAACTGCATAACTACGTTGTTGATTAGTTGATAAAACTGCATAACGGTGTTGTTGATTAGTTGATAAAACTGCATAATTACTCTGTTGATTAGTTGATGAAGCTGCATAACTGTGTTGTTGATTATTTGATAAAACTGCATAACTACGTTGTTGATTAGTTGATAAAACTGCATAACAACGTTGTTTATTAGTTGATAAAACTGCATAATTACTCTGTTGATTAGTTGATAAAGCTGTAGAACTGTGTTGTTGATTATTTGATAAAACTGCATAACTACGTTGTTGATTAGTTGCTAAACCTGCATAAATATGTTGTTGATTAGTTGATGAAACTGCACAACAACATTTTTGATTAGTTGATAAAACTACATAACTACACTGTTGATTAGTTGATGAAACTGCATAACAACATTGTTGATTAGTTGATAAAACTGCATAATTACTCTGCTGATTAGTTGATAAAACTGCATAACAACGTTGCTGATTAGGTGATAAAACTGCATAACTACGTTGTTGATTAGTTGATAAAACTGCTTAACAATGTTGTTGATTAGTTGATAAAACTGCATAATTACTCTGTTGATTAGTTGATAAAACTGCATAACTACGTTGTTGATTAGTTGATAAATCTACATAACTACGTTGTTGATTAGTTGATAAATCTGCATAACAATGTTGTTGATTAGTTGATAAAACTGCATAACTGTGTTGTTGATTAGTTGATAAAACTGCATAACAATGTTGTTGATTAGTTGATAAAACTACATAACAACGTTGTTGACTAGTTGATAAAACTGCATAATTACTCTGTTGATTAGTTGATAAAACTGCATAACAACGTTGTTGATTAGTTGATAAAACTGCATGACAACGTTGTTGATTAGTTGATAAAAATGCATAACTACGTTGTTGATCAGTTGATAAAACTGCATAACTGTGTTGTTGATTAGTTGATAAAACTGCATAACTACGTTGTTGGATAGTTGATAAATCTGCATAACTACGTTGTTGATTAGTTGATAAAACTGCTTAACAACATTGTTGATTAGTTGATAAAACTGCATAATTACTCTGTTGATTAGTTGATAAAACTGCATAACAACGTTGCTGATTAGGTGAAAAACTACATAACTACTCTGTTGATTAGTTGGTAAAACTGCTTAACAATGTTGTTGATTATTTGATAAAACTGCATAATTACTCTGTTGATTAGTTGATAAAACTGCATAACTACGTTGTTGATTATTTGATAAAACTGCATAACAACGTTGTGGATTAGTTGATAAAACTGCATAACTGTGTTGTTGATTAGTTGATAAAACTGCATAACTAGTTGTTGATTAGTTGAAAAAACTGCATAACAACGTTGTTGATTAGTTGATACAACTGCATAACTACGTTGTTGATTAGTTGATAAAACTGCATAACGGTGTTGTTGATTAGTTGATAAAACTGCATAATTACTCTGTTGATTAGTTGATGAAGCTGCATAACTGTGTTGTTGATTATTTGATAAAACTGCATAACTACGTTGTTGATTAGTTGATAAAACTGCATAACAACGTTGTTTATTAGTTGATAAAACTGCATAATTACTCTGTTGATTAGTTGATGAAGCTGTAGAACTGTGTTGTTGATTATTTGATAAAACTGCATAACTACGTTGTTGATTAGTTGCTAAACCTGCATAAATATGTTGTTGATTAGTTGATGAAACTGCACAACAACATTTTTGATTAGTTGATAAAACTACATAACTACACTGTTGATTAGTTGATGAAACTGCATAACAACATTGTTGATTAGTTGATAAAACTGCATAATTACTCTGCTGATTAGTTGATAAAACTGCATAACAACGTTGCTGATTAGGTGATAAAACTGCATAACTACGTTGTTGATTAGTTGATAAAACTGCTTAACAATGTTGTTGATTAGTTGATAAAACTGCATAATTACTCTGTTGATTAGTTGATAAAACTGCATAACTACGTTGTTGATTAGTTGATAAATCTACATAACTACGTTGTTGATTAGTTGATAAATCTGCATAACAATGTTGTTGATTAGTTGATAAAACTGCATAACTGTGTTGTTGATTAGTTGATAAAACTGCATAACAATGTTGTTGATTAGTTGATAAAACTACATAACAACGTTGTTGACTAGTTGATAAAACTGCATAATTACTCTGTTGATTAGTTGATAAAACTGCATAACAACGTTGTTGATTAGTTGATAAAACTGCATGACAACGTTGTTGATTAGTTGATAAAAATGCATAACTACGTTGTTGATCAGTTGATAAAACTGCATAACTGTGTTGTTGATTAGTTGATAAAACTGCATAACTACGTTGTTGGATAGTTGATAAATCTGCATAACTACGTTGTTGATTAGTTGATAAAACTGCATAACAACGTTGTTGATTAGTTGATAAAACTGCATAACTGTGTTGTTGAATAGTTGATAAAACTGCATAACAATGTTGTTGATTAGTTGATAAAACTACATAACAACGTTGTTGACTAGTTGATAAAACTGCATAATTACTCTGTTGATTAGTTGATAAAACTGCATAACAACATTGTTGATTAGTTGATAAAAATGCATAACAAAGTTGTTGATTAGTTGATAAAAATGCATAACTACGTTGTTGATCAGTTGATAAAACTGCATAACTCTGTTGTTGATTAGTTGATAAAACTGCATAACTACGTTGTTGATTAGTTGATAAAACTGCATAACTAGTTGTTGATTAGTTGAAAAAACTGCATAACAACGTTGTTGATTAGCTGATAAAACTGCATAACTACGTTGTTGATTAGTTGATAAAACTAGATAATTACTCTGTTGATTAGTTGATAAAATTGCATAACAACGTTGTTGATTAGTTGATAAAACTGCATAACAACATTGTTGATTAGTTGATACAACTGCATAACTACGTTGTTGATTAGTTGATAAAACTGCATAACGGTGTTGTTGATTAGTTGATAAAACTGCATAATTACTCTGTTGATTAGTTGATGAAGCTGCATAACTGTGTTGTTGATTATTTGATAAAACTGCATAACTACGTTGTTGATTAGTTGATAAAACTGCATAACAACGTTGTTTATTAGTTGATAAAACTGCATAATTACTCTGTTGATTAGTTGATAAAGCTCCAGAACTGTGTTGTTGATTATTTGATAAAACTGCATAACTACGTTGTTGATTAGTTGATAAACCTGCATAAATATGTTGTTGATTAGTTGATGAAACTGCACAACAACATTGTTGATTAGTTGATAAAACTACATAACTACACTGTTGATTAGTTGACAAAACTGCATAATTACTCTGTTGATTAGTTGATAAAACTGCATAACAACGTTGTTGATTAGTTGATAAAACTGCATAACAACGTTGTTGATTAGTTGATAAAAATGCATAACTACGTTGTTGATCAGTTGATAAAACTGCATAACTGTGTTGTTGATTAGTTGATAAAACTGCATAACTACGTTGTTGATTAGTTGATAAAACTAAATAACTAGTTGTTGATTAGTTGATAAAACTGCATAATTACTCTGTTGATTAGTTGATAAAGCTGCAGAACTGTGTTGTTGATTACTTGATAAAACTGCATAACTACGTTGTTGATTAGTTGATAAACCTGCATAAATATGTTGTTGATTAGTTGATGAAACTGCACAACAACATTGTTGATTAGTTGATAAAACTACATAACTACACTGTTGATTAGTTGATGAAACTGCATAACAACATTGTTGATTAGTTGATAAAACTGCCTAATTACTCTGCTGATTAGTTGATAAAACTGCATAACAACGTTGCTGATTAGGTGATAAAACTGCATAACTACGTTGTTGATTAGTTGATAAAACTGCTTAACAATGTTGTTGATTAGTTGATAAAACTGCATAATTACTCTGTTGATTAGTTGATAAAACTGCATAACTACGTTGTTGATTAGTTGATAAATCTGCATAACTACGTTGTTGATTAGTTGATAAAACTGCATAACAACATTGTTGATTAGTTGATACAACTGCATAACTACGTTGTTGATTAGTTGATAAAACTGCATAACGGTGTTGTTGATTAGTTGATAAAACTGCATAATTACTCTGTTGATTAGTTGATGAAGCTGCATAACTGTGTTGTTGATTATTTGATAAAACTGCATAACTACGTTGTTGATTAGTTGATAAAACTGCATAACAACGTTGTTTATTAGTTGATAAAACTGCATAATTACTCTGTTGATTAGTTGATAAAGCTGTAGAACTGTGTTGTTGATTATTTGATAAAACTGCATAACTACGTTGTTGATTAGTTGCTAAACCTGCATAAATATGTTGTTGATTAGTTGATGAAACTGCACAACAACATTTTTGATTAGTTGATAAAACTACATAACTACACTGTTGATTAGTTGATGAAACTGCATAACAACATTGTTGATTAGTTGATAAAACTGCATAATTACTCTGCTGATTAGTTGATAAAACTGCATAACAACGTTGCTGATTAGGTGATAAAACTGCATAACTACGTTGTTGATTAGTTGATAAAACTGCTTAACAATGTTGTTGATTAGTTGATAAAACTGCATAATTACTCTGTTGATTAGTTGATAAAACTGCATAACTACGTTGTTGATTAGTTGATAAATCTACATAACTACGTTGTTGATTAGTTGATAAATCTGCATAACAATGTTGTTGATTAGTTGATAAAACTGCATAACTGTGTTGTTGATTAGTTGATAAAACTGCATAACAATGTTGTTGATTAGTTGATAAAACTACATAACAACGTTGTTGACTAGTTGATAAAACTGCATAATTACTCTGTTGATTAGTTGATAAAACTGCATAACAACGTTGTTGATTAGTTGATAAAACTGCATGACAACGTTGTTGATTAGTTGATAAAAATGCATAACTACGTTGTTGATCAGTTGATAAAACTGCATAACTGTGTTGTTGATTAGTTGATAAAACTGCATAACTACGTTGTTGGATAGTTGATAAATCTGCATAACTACGTTGTTGATTAGTTGATAAAACTGCATAACAACGTTGTTGATTAGTTGATAAAACTGCATAACTGTGTTGTTGAATAGTTGATAAAACTGCATAACAATGTTGTTGATTAGTTGATAAAACTACATAACAACGTTGTTGACTAGTTGATAAAACTGCATAATTACTCTGTTGATTAGTTGATAAAACTGCATAACAACATTGTTGATTAGTTGATAAAAATGCATAACAAAGTTGTTGATTAGTTGATAAAAATGCATAACTACGTTGTTGATCAGTTGATAAAACTGCATAACTCTGTTGTTGATTAGTTGATAAAACTGCATAACTACGTTGTTGATTAGTTGATAAAACTGCATAACTAGTTGTTGATTAGTTGAAAAAACTGCATAACAACGTTGTTGATTAGCTGATAAAACTGCATAACTACGTTGTTGATTAGTTGATAAAACTAGATAATTACTCTGTTGATTAGTTGATAAAATTGCATAACAACGTTGTTGATTAGTTGATAAAACTGCATAACAACATTGTTGATTAGTTGATACAACTGCATAACTACGTTGTTGATTAGTTGATAAAACTGCATAACGGTGTTGTTGATTAGTTGATAAAACTGCATAATTACTCTGTTGATTAGTTGATGAAGCTGCATAACTGTGTTGTTGATTATTTGATAAAACTGCATAACTACGTTGTTGATTAGTTGATAAAACTGCATAACAACGTTGTTTATTAGTTGATAAAACTGCATAATTACTCTGTTGATTAGTTGATAAAGCTCCAGAACTGTGTTGTTGATTATTTGATAAAACTGCATAACTACGTTGTTGATTAGTTGATAAACCTGCATAAATATGTTGTTGATTAGTTGATGAAACTGCACAACAACATTGTTGATTAGTTGATAAAACTACATAACTACACTGTTGATTAGTTGACAAAACTGCATAATTACTCTGTTGATTAGTTGATAAAACTGCATAACAACGTTGTTGATTAGTTGATAAAACTGCATAACAACGTTGTTGATTAGTTGATAAAAATGCATAACTACGTTGTTGATCAGTTGATAAAACTGCATAACTGTGTTGTTGATTAGTTGATAAAACTGCATAACTACGTTGTTGATTAGTTGATAAAACTAAATAACTAGTTGTTGATTAGTTGATAAAACTGCATAATTACTCTGTTGATTAGTTGATAAAGCTGCAGAACTGTGTTGTTGATTACTTGATAAAACTGCATAACTACGTTGTTGATTAGTTGATAAACCTGCATAAATATGTTGTTGATTAGTTGATGAAACTGCACAACAACATTGTTGATTAGTTGATAAAACTACATAACTACACTGTTGATTAGTTGATGAAACTGCATAACAACATTGTTGATTAGTTGATAAAACTGCCTAATTACTCTGCTGATTAGTTGATAAAACTGCATAACAACGTTGCTGATTAGGTGATAAAACTGCATAACTACGTTGTTGATTAGTTGATAAAACTGCTTAACAATGTTGTTGATTAGTTGATAAAACTGCATAATTACTCTGTTGATTAGTTGATAAAACTGCATAACTACGTTGTTGATTAGTTGATAAATCTGCATAACTACGTTGTTGATTAGTTGATAAAACTGCATAACAACATTGTTGATTAGTTGATACAACTGCATAACTACGTTGTTGATTAGTTGATAAAACTGCATAACGGTGTTGTTGATTAGTTGATAAAACTGCATAATTACTCTGTTGATTAGTTGATGAAGCTGCATAACTGTGTTGTTGATTATTTGATAAAACTGCATAACTACGTTGTTGATTAGTTGATAAAACTGCATAACAACGTTGTTTATTAGTTGATAAAACTGCATAATTACTCTGTTGATTAGTTGATAAAGCTCCAGAACTGTGTTGTTGATTATTTGATAAAACTGCATAACTACGTTGTTGATTAGTTGATAAACCTGCATAAATATGTTGTTGATTAGTTGATGAAACTGCACAACAACATTGTTGATTAGTTGATAAAACTACATAACTA
This sequence comes from Coregonus lavaretus, assembly GCF_964263955.1. Taxonomy (NCBI): domain Eukaryota; kingdom Metazoa; phylum Chordata; class Actinopteri; order Salmoniformes; family Salmonidae; genus Coregonus; species Coregonus lavaretus. The sequence goes on along the minus strand of NC_140026.1, from coordinate 1,368,162 downwards.
CACTGTTGATTAGTTGATAAAACTGCATAACAACATTGTTGATTAGTTGATAAAACTGCATAATTACTCTGTTGATTAGTTGATAAAACTGCATAACAACGTTGCTGATTAGGTGATAAAACTACATAACTACTCTGTTGATTAGTTGATAAAACTGCTTAACAATGTTGTTGATTATTTGATAAAACTGCATAATTACTCTGTTGATTAGTTGATAAAACTGCATAACTACGTTGTTGATTATTTGATAAAACTGCATAACAACGTTGTGGATTAGTTGATAAAACTGCATAACTGTGTTGTTGATTAGTTGATAAAACTGCATAACTAGTTGTTGATTAGTTGAAAAAACTGCATAACAACGTTGTTGATTAGTTGATACAACTGCATAACTACGTTGTTGATTAGTTGATAAAACTGCATAACGGTGTTGTTGATTAGTTGATAAAACTGCATAATTACTCTGTTGATTAGTTGATGAAGCTGCATAACTGTGTTGTTGATTATTTGATAAAACTGCATAACTACGTTGTTGATTAGTTGATAAAACTGCATAACAACGTTGTTTATTAGTTGATAAAACTGCATAATTACTCTGTTGATTAGTTGATAAAGCTGTAGAACTGTGTTGTTGATTAGTTGATAAACCTGCATAAATATGTTTTTGATTAGTTGATGAAACTGCACAACAACATTGTTGATTAGTTGATAAAACTACATAGCTACACTGTTGATTAGTTGATGAAACTGCATAACAACATTGTTGATTAGTTGATAAAACTGCATAATTACTCTGCTGATTAGTTGATAAAACTGCATAACAACGTTGCTGATTAGGTGATAAAACTGCATAACTATGTTGTTGATTAGTTGATAAAACTGCTTAACAATGTTGTTGATTAGCTGATAAAACTGCATAATTACTCTGTTGATTAGTTGATAAAACTGCATAACTACGTTGTTGATTAGTTGATAAATCTGCATAACTACGTTGTTGATTAGTTGATAAATCTGCATAACAATGTTGTTGATTAGTTGATAAAACTGCATAACTGTGTTGTTGATTAGTTGATAAAACTGCATAACAATGTTGTTGATTAGTTGATAAAACTACATAACAACGTTGTTGACTAGTTGATAAAAATGCATAATTACTCTGTTGATTAGTTGATAAAACTGCATAACAACGTTGTTGATTAGTTGATAAAACTGCATAACAACGTTGTTGATTAGTTGATAAAAATGCATAACTACGTTGTTGATCAGTTGATAAAACTGCATAACTGTGTTGTTGATTAGTTGATAAAACTGCATAACTACGTTGTTGATTAGTTGATAAAACTAAATAACTAGTTGTTGATTAGTTGATAAAACTGCATAATTACTCTGTTGATTAGTTGATAAAGCTGCAGAACTGTGTTGTTGATTATTTGATAAAACTGCATAACTACGTTGTTGATTAGTTGATAAACCTGCATAAATATGTTGTTGATTAGTTGATGAAACTGCACAACAACATTGTTGATTAGTTGATAAAACTACATAACTACACTGTTGATTAGTTGATGAAACTGCATAACAACATTGTTGATTAGTTGATAAAACTGCCTAATTACTCTGCTGATTAGTTGATAAAACTGCATAACAACGTTGCTGATTAGGTGATAAAACTGCATAACTACGTTGTTGATTAGTTGATAAAACTGCATAATTACTCTGTTGATTAGTTGATAAAACTGCATAACAACGTTGTTGATTAGTTGATAAAACTGCATAACAACGTTGTTGATTAGTTGATAAAAATGCATAACTACGTTGTTGATCAGTTGATAAAACTGCATAACTGTGTTGTTGATTAGTTGATAAAACTGCATAACTACGTTGTTGATTAGTTGATAAAACTAAATAACTAGTTGTTGATTAGTTGATAAAACTGCATAATTACTCTGTTGATTAGTTGATAAAGCTGCAGAACTGTGTTGTTGATTATTTGATAAAACTGCATAACTACGTTGTTGATTAGTTGATAAACCTGCATAAATATGTTGTTGATTAGTTGATGAAACTGCACAACAACATTGTTGATTAGTTGATAAAACTACATAACTACACTGTTGATTAGTTGATGAAACTGCATAACAACATTGTTGATTAGTTGATAAAACTGCCTAATTACTCTGCTGATTAGTTGATAAAACTGCATAACAACGTTGCTTATTAGGTGATAAAACTGCATAACTACGTTGTTGATTAGTTGATAAAACTGCATAATTACTCTGTTGATTAGTTGATAAAACTGCATAACTACGTTGTTGATTAGTTGATAAATCTGCATAACTACGTTGTTGATTAGTTGATAAAACTGCATAACAACGTTGTTGATTAGTTGATAAAACTGCATAACTGTGTTGTTGAATAGTTGATAAAACTTCATAACAATGTTGTTGATTAGTTGATAAAACTGCATAATTACTCTGTTGATTAGTTGATGAAGCTGCATAACTGTGTTGTTGATTATTTGATAAAACTGCATAACTACGTTGTTGATTAGTTGATTAAACTGCATAACAACGTTGTTTATTAGTTGATAAAATTGCATAATTACTCTGTTGATTAGTTGATAAAGCTCCAGAACTGTGTTGTTGATTATTTGATAAAACTGCATAACTACGTTGTTGATTAGTTGATAAACCTGCATAAATATGTTGTTGATTAGTTGATGAAACTGCACAACAACATTGTTGATTAGTTGATAAAACTACATAACTACACTGTTGATTAGTTGATAAAACTGCATAACAACATTGTTGATTAGTTGATAAAACTGCATAATTACTCTGTTGATTAGTTGATAAAACTGCATAACAACGTTGCTGATTAGGTGATAAAACTACATAACTACTCTGTTGATTAGTTGATAAAACTGCTTAACAATGTTGTTGATTATTTGATAAAACTGCATAATTACTCTGTTGATTAGTTGATAAAACTGCATAACTACGTTGTTGATTATTTGATAAAACTGCATAACAACGTTGTGGATTAGTTGATAAAACTGCATAACTGTGTTGTTGATTAGTTGTTAAAACTGCATAACTACGTTGTTGATTAGTTGATAAAACTAGATAATTACTCTGTTGATTAGTTGATAAAATTGCATAACAACGTTGTTGATTAGTTGATAAAACTGCATAACAACATTGTTGATTAGTTGATACAACTGCATAACTACGTTGTTGATTAGTTGATAAAACTGCATAACGGTGTTGTTGATTAGTTGATAAAACTGCATAATTACTCTGTTGATTAGTTGATGAAGCTGCATAACTGTGTTGTTGATTATTTGATAAAACTGCATAACTACGTTGTTGATTAGTTGATAAAACTGCATAATTACTCTGTTGATTAGTTGATAAAGCTCCAGAACTGTGTTGTTGATTATTTGATAAAACTGCATAACTACGTTGTTGATTAGTTGATAAACCTGCATCAATATGTTGTTGATTAGTTGATGAAACTGCACAACAACATTGTTGATTAGTTGATAAAACTACATAACTACACTGTTGATTAGTTGATAAAACTGCATAACAACATTGTTGATTAGTTGATAAAACTGCATAATTACTCTGTTGATTAGTTGATAAAACTGCATAACAACGTTGCTGATTAGGTGATAAAACTACATAACTACTCTGTTGATTAGTTGATAAAACTGCATAACTGTGTTGTTGATTAGTTGATAAAACTGCATAACAACGTTGTTGATTAGTTGATACAACTGCATAACTACGTTGTTGATTAGTTGATAAAACTGCATAACGGTGTTGTTGATTAGTTGATAAAACTGCATAATTACTCTGTTGATTAGTTGATGAAGCTGCATAACTGTGTTGTTGATTATTTGATAAAACTGCATAACTACGTTGTTGATTAGTTGATAAAACTGCATAACAACGTTGTTTATTAGTTGATAAAACTGCATAATTACTCTGTTGATTAGTTGATAAAGCTGTAGAACTTTGTTGTTGATTATTTGATAAAACTGCATAACTACGTTGTTGATTAGTTGATAAACCTGCATAAATATGTTTTTGATTAGTTGATGAAACTGCACAACAACATTGTTGATTAGTTGATAAAACTACATAGCTACACTGTTGATTAGTTGATGAAACTGCATAACAACATTGTTGATTAGTTGATAAAACTGCATAATTACTCTGCTGATTAGTTGATAAAACTGCATAACAACGTTGCTGATTAGGTGATAAAACTGCATAACTACGTTGTTGATTAGTTGATAAAACTGCTTAACAATGTTGTTGATTAGTTGATAAAACTGCATAATTACTCTGTTGATTAGCTGATAAAACTGCATAACTACGTTGTTGATTAGTTGATAAATCTGCATAACTACGTTGTTGATTAGTTGATAAATCTGCATAACAATGTTGTTGATTAGTTGATAAAACTGCATAACTGTGTTGTTGATTAGTTGATAAAACTGCATAACAATGTTGTTGATTAGTTGATAAAACTACATAACAACGTTGTTGACTAGTTGATAAAACTGCATAATTACTCTGTTGATTAGTTGATAAAACTGCATAACAACGTTGTTGATTAGTTGATAAAACTGCATAACAACGTTGTTGATTAGTTGATAAAAATGCATAACTACGTTGTTGATCAGTTGATAAAACTGCATAACTGTGTTGTTGATTAGTTGATAAAACTGCATAACTACGTTGTTGATTAGTTGATAAAACTGCATAATTACTCTGTTGATTAGTTGATAAAGCTGCAGAACTGTGTTGTTGATTATTTGATAAAACTGCATAACTACGTTGTTGATTAGTTGATAAACCTGCATAAATATGTTGTTGATTAGTTGATGAAACTGCACAACAACATTGTTGATTAGTTGATAAAACTACATAACTACACTGTTGATTAGTTGATGAAACTGCATAACAACATTGTTGATTAGTTGATAAAACTGCCTAATTACTCTGCTGATTAGTTGATAAAACTGCATAACAACGTTGCTGATTAGGTGATAAAACTGCATAACTACGTTGTTGATTAGTTGATAAAACTGCTTAACAATGTTGTTGATTAGTTGATAAAACTGCATAATTACTCTGTTGATTAGTTGATAAAACTGCATAACTACGTTGTTGATTAGTTGATAAATCTGCATAACTACGTTGTTGATTAGTTGATAAAACTGCATAACAACGTTGTTGATTAGTTGATAAAACTGCATAACTGTGTTGTTGAATAGTTAATAAAACTTCATAACAATGTTGTTGATTAGTTGATAAAACTACATAACAACGTTGTTGACTAGTTGATAAAACTGCATAATTACTCTGTTGATTAGTTGATAAAACTGCATAACAACGTTGTTGATTAGTTGATAAAACTGCATAACAACATTGTTGATTAGTTGATAAAACTGCATAACAACGTTGTTGATTAGTTGATAAAAACGCATAACTACGTTGTTGATCAGTTGATAAAACTGCATAACTGTGTTGTTGATTAGTTGATAAAACTGCATAACTACATTGTTGATTAGTTGATAAAACTGCATAACTAGTTGTTGATTAGTTGAAAAAACTGCATAACAACGTTGTTGATTAGCTGATAAAACTGCATAACTACGTTGTTGATTAGTTGATAAAACTAGATAATTACTCTGTTGATTAGTTGATAAAATTGCATAACAACGTTGTTGATTAGTTGATAAAACTGCATAACAACATTGTTGATTAGTTGATACAACTGCATAACTACGTTGTTGATTAGTTGATAAAACTGCATTACGGTGTTGTTGATTAGTTGATAAAACTGCATAATTACTCTGTTGATTAGTTGATGAAGCTGCATAACTGTGTTGTTGATTATTTGATAAAACTGCATAACTACGTTGTTGATTAGTTGATTAAACTGCATAACAACGTTGTTTATTAGTTGATAAAACTGCATAATTACTCTGTTGATTAGTTGATAAAGCTCCAGAACTGTGTTGTTCATTATTTGATAAAACTGCATAAGTACGTTGTTGATTAGATTGATTGATCTCTTTCTCTCTGAGAACCTGAGCCCTAGGACCATACGTCAGGACTACCGGGCATGATGACACCTTGCTGTCCCCAGTCCGCCTGGCCTTGCTGCTATTCCAGTTTCAACTGTTCTGCCTGCGGCTACGAAACCCCTACCTGTCCCAGACCTGCTGTTTTCAACTCTAAATGATCGGCTATGAAAAGCCAACTGAGAGACCTGAGCCCTAGGACCATACGTCGGGACTACCGGCCGTGGTGACTCCTTGCTGTCCCCAGTCCGCCTGGCCTTGCTGCTATTCCAGTTTAAACTGTTCTGCCTGCGGTTATGGAACCCCTACCTGTCCCAGACCTGCTGTTTTAAACTCTAATGATCGGCTATGAAAAGCCAACTGAGATTTATTCCTGATTATTATTTGACCATGCTTGTCACTTATGAACATTTTTGAACATCTTGGCATGGTTCTGTTATAATCTCCACCCGGCACAGCCAGAAGAGGACTGGCCACCCCTCATAGCCTGGTTCCTCTCTAGGTTTCTTCCTAGGTTTTGCCTTTCTAGGGAGTTTTTCCTAGCCACCGTGCTTCTACACCTGCATTACTAGCTGTTTGGGGTTTTAGGCTGGGTTTCTGTACAGCACTTCGAGATATTAGCTGATGTAAGAAGGGCTATATAAAATAAAATTGATTGATTGATTGATTGATTAGTTGATAAACCTGCATAAATATGTTGTTGATTAGTTGATAAAAATGCATAACTACGTTGTTGATCAGTTGATAAAACTGCATAACTGTGTTGTTGATTAGTTGATAAAACTGCATAACTACGTTGTTGATTAGTTGATAAAACTAAATAACTAGTTGTTGATTAGTTGATAAAACTGCATAATTACTCTGTTGATTAGTTGATAAAGCTGCAGAACTGTGTTGTTGATTATTTGATAAAACTGCATAACTACGTTGTTGATTAGTTGATAAACCTGCATAAATATGTTGTTGATTAGTTGATGAAACTGCACAACAACATTGTTGATTAGTTGATAAAACTACATAACTACACTGTTGATTAGTTGATGAAACTGCATAACAACATTGTTGATTAGTTGATAAAACTGCCTAATTACTCTGCTGATTAGTTGATAAAACTGCATAACAACGTTGCTGATTAGGTGATAAAACTGCATAACTACGTTGTTGATTAGTTGATAAAACTGCATAATTACTCTGTTGATTAGTTGATAAAACTGCATAACAACGTTGTTGATTAGTTGATAAAACTGCATAACAACGTTGTTGATTAGTTGATAAAAATGCATAACTACGTTGTTGATCAGTTGATAAAACTGCATAACTGTGTTGTTGATTAGTTGATAAAACTGCATAACTACGTTGTTGATTAGTTGATAAAACTAAATAACTAGTTGTTGATTAGTTGATAAAACTGCATAATTACTCTGTTGATTAGTTGATAAAGCTGCAGAACTGTGTTGTTGATTATTTGATAAAACTGCATAACTACGTTGTTGATTAGTTGATAAACCTGCATAAATATGTTGTTGATTAGTTGATGAAACTGCACAACAACATTGTTGATTAGTTGATAAAACTACATAACTACACTGTTGATTAGTTGATGAAACTGCATAACAACATTGTTGATTAGTTGATAAAACTGCCTAATTACTCTGCTGATTAGTTGATAAAACTGCATAACAACGTTGCTTATTAGGTGATAAAACTGCATAACTACGTTGTTGATTAGTTGATAAAACTGCATAATTACTCTGTTGATTAGTTGATAAAACTGCATAACTACGTTGTTGATTAGTTGATAAATCTGCATAACTACGTTGTTGATTAGTTGATAAAACTGCATAACAACGTTGTTGATTAGTTGATAAAACTGCATAACTGTGTTGTTGAATAGTTGATAAAACTTCATAACAATGTTGTTGATTAGTTGATAAAACTGCATAATTACTCTGTTGATTAGTTGATGAAGCTGCATAACTGTGTTGTTGATTATTTGATAAAACTGCATAACTACGTTGTTGATTAGTTGATTAAACTGCATAACAACGTTGTTTATTAGTTGATAAAATTGCATAATTACTCTGTTGATTAGTTGATAAAGCTCCAGAACTGTGTTGTTGATTATTTGATAAAACTGCATAACTACGTTGTTGATTAGTTGATAAACCTGCATAAATATGTTGTTGATTAGTTGATGAAACTGCACAACAACATTGTTGATTAGTTGATAAAACTACATAACTACACTGTTGATTAGTTGATAAAACTGCATAACAACATTGTTAATTAGTTGATAAAACTGCATAATTACTCTGTTGATTAGTTGATAAAACTGCATAACAACGTTGCTGATTAGGTGATAAAACTACATAACTACTCTGTTGATTAGTTGATAAAACTGCTTAACAATGTTGTTGATTATTTGATAAAACTGCATAATTACTCTGTTGATTAGTTGATAAAACTGCATAACTACGTTGTTGATTATTTGATAAAACTGCATAACAACGTTGTGGATTAGTTGATAAAACTGCATAACTGTGTTGTTGATTAGTTGTTAAAACTGCATAACTACGTTGTTGATTAGTTGATAAAACTAGATAATTACTCTGTTGATTAGTTGATAAAATTGCATAACAACGTTGTTGATTAGTTGATAAAACTGCATAACAACATTGTTGATTAGTTGATACAACTGCATAACTACGTTGTTGATTAGTTGATAAAACTGCATAACGGTGTTGTTGATTAGTTGATAAAACTGCATAATTACTCTGTTGATTAGTTGATGAAGCTGCATAACTGTGTTGTTGATTATTTGATAAAACTGCATAACTACGTTGTTGATTAGTTGATAAAACTGCATAATTACTCTGTTGATTAGTTGATAAAGCTCCAGAACTGTGTTGTTGATTATTTGATAAAACTGCATAACTACGTTGTTGATTAGTTGATAAACCTGCATCAATATGTTGTTGATTAGTTGATGAAACTGCACAACAACATTGTTGATTAGTTGATAAAACTACATAACTACACTGTTGATTAGTTGATAAAACTGCATAACAACATTGTTGATTAGTTGATAAAACTGCATAATTACTCTGTTGATTAGTTGATAAAACTGCATAACAACGTTGCTGATTAGGTGATAAAACTACATAACTACTCTGTTGATTAGTTGATAAAACTGCATAACGGTGTTGTTGATTAGTTGATAAAACTGCATAACAACGTTGTTGATTAGTTGATACAACTGCATAACTACGTTGTTGATTAGTTGATAAAACTGCATAACGGTGTTGTTGATTAGTTGATAAAACTGCATAATTACTCTGTTGATTAGTTGATGAAGCTGCATAACTGTGTTGTTGATTATTTGATAAAACTGCATAACTACGTTGTTGATTAGTTGATAAAACTGCATAACAACGTTGTTTATTAGTTGATAAAACTGCATAATTACTCTGTTGATTAGTTGATAAAGCTGTAGAACTTTGTTGTTGATTATTTGATAAAACTGCATAACTACGTTGTTGATTAGTTGATAAACCTGCATAAATATGTTTTTGATTAGTTGATGAAACTGCACAACAACATTGTTGATTAGTTGATAAAACTACATAGCTACACTGTTGATTAGTTGATGAAACTGCATAACAACATTGTTGATTAGTTGATAAAACTGCATAATTACTCTGCTGATTAGTTGATAAAACTGCATAACAACGTTGCTGATTAGGTGATAAAACTGCATAACTACGTTGTTGATTAGTTGATAAAACTGCTTAACAATGTTGTTGATTAGTTGATAAAACTGCATAATTACTCTGTTGATTAGCTGATAAAACTGCATAACTACGTTGTTGATTAGTTGATAAATCTGCATAACTACGTTGTTGATTAGTTGATAAATCTGCATAACAATGTTGTTGATTAGTTGATAAAACTGCATAACTGTGTTGTTGATTAGTTGATAAAACTGCATAACAATGTTGTTGATTAGTTGATAAAACTACATAACAACGTTGTTGACTAGTTGATAAAACTGCATAATTACTCTGTTGATTAGTTGATAAAACTGCATAACAACGTTGTTGATTAGTTGATAAAACTGCATAACAACGTTGTTGATTAGTTGATAAAAATGCATAACTACGTTGTTGATCAGTTGATAAAACTGCATAACTGTGTTGTTGATTAGTTGATAAAACTGCATAACTACGTTGTTGATTAGTTGATAAAACTGCATAATTACTCTGTTGATTAGTTGATAAAGCTGCAGAACTGTGTTGTTGATTATTTGATAAAACTGCATAACTACGTTGTTGATTAGTTGATAAACCTGCATAAATATGTTGTTGATTAGTTGATGAAACTGCACAACAACATTGTTGATTAGTTGATAAAACTACATAACTACACTGTTGATTAGTTGATGAAACTGCATAACAACATTGTTGATTAGTTGATAAAACTGCCTAATTACTCTGCTGATTAGTTGATAAAACTGCATAACAACGTTGCTGATTAGGTGATAAAACTGCATAACTACGTTGTTGATTAGTTGATAAAACTGCTTAACAATGTTGTTGATTAGTTGATAAAACTGCATAATTACTCTGTTGATTAGTTGATAAAACTGCATAACTACGTTGTTGATTAGTTGATAAATCTGCATAACTACGTTGTTGATTAGTTGATAAAACTGCATAACAACGTTGTTGATTAGTTGATAAAACTGCATAACTGTGTTGTTGAATAGTTGATAAAACTTCATAACAATGTTGTTGATTAGTTGATAAAACTACATAACAACGTTGTTGACTAGTTGATAAAACTGCATAATTACTCTGTTGATTAGTTGATAAAACTGCATAACAACGTTGTTGATTAGTTGATAAAACTGCATAACAACATTGTTGATTAGTTGATAAAACTGCATAACAACGTTGTTGATTAGTTGATAAAAACGCATAACTACGTTGTTGATCAGTTGATAAAACTGCATAACTGTGTTGTTGATTAGTTGATAAAACTGCATAACTACATTGTTGATTAGTTGATAAAACTGCATAACTAGTTGTTGATTAGTTGAAAAAACTGCATAACAACGTTGTTGATTAGCTGATAAAACTGCATAACTACGTTGTTGATTAGTTGATAAAACTAGATAATTACTCTGTTGATTAGTTGATAAAATTGCATAACAACGTTGTTGATTAGTTGATAAAACTGCATAACAACATTGTTGATTAGTTGATACAACTGCATAACTACGTTGTTGATTAGTTGATAAAACTGCATTACGGTGTTGTTGATTAGTTGATAAAACTGCATAATTACTCTGTTGATTAGTTGATGAAGCTGCATAACTGTGTTGTTGATTATTTGATAAAACTGCATAACTACGTTGTTGATTAGTTGATTAAACTGCATAACAACGTTGTTTATTAGTTGATAAAACTGCATAATTACTCTGTTGATTAGTTGATAAAGCTCCAGAACTGTGTTGTTGATTATTTGATAAAACTGCATAAGTACGTTGTTGATTAGATTGATTGATCTCTTTCTCTCTGAGAACCTGAGCCCTAGGACCATACGTCAGGACTACCGGGCATGATGACACCTTGCTGTCCCCAGTCCGCCTGGCCTTGCTGCTATTCCAGTTTCAACTGTTCTGCCTGCGGCTACGAAACCCCTACCTGTCCCAGACCTGCTGTTTTCAACTCTAAATGATCGGCTATGAAAAGCCAACTGAGAGACCTGAGCCCTAGGACCATACGTCGGGACTACCGGCCGTGGTGACTCCTTGCTGTCCCCAGTCCGCCTGGCCTTGCTGCTATTCCAGTTTAAACTGTTCTGCCTGCGGTTATGGAACCCCTACCTGTCCCAGACCTGCTGTTTTAAACTCTAATGATCGGCTATGAAAAGCCAACTGAGATTTATTCCTGATTATTATTTGACCATGCTTGTCACTTATGAACATTTTTGAACATCTTGGCATGGTTCTGTTATAATCTCCACCCGGCACAGCCAGAAGAGGACTGGCCACCCCTCATAGCCTGGTTCCTCTCTAGGTTTCTTCCTAGGTTTTGCCTTTCTAGGGAGTTTTTCCTAGCCACCGTGCTTCTACACCTGCATTACTAGCTGTTTGGGGTTTTAGGCTGGGTTTCTGTACAGCACTTCGAGATATTAGCTGATGTAAGAAGGGCTATATAAAATAAAATTGATTGATTGATTGATTGATTAGTTGATAAACCTGCATAAATATGTTGTTGATTAGTTGATGAAACTGCACAACAACATTGTTGATTAGTTGATAAAACTACATAACTACACTGTTGATTAGTTGATAAAACTGCATAACAACATTGTTGATTAGTTGATAAAACTGCATAATTACTCTGTTGATTAGTTGATAAAACTGCATAACAACGTTGCTGATTAGGTGATAAAACTACATAACTACTCTGTTGATTAGTTGATAAAACTGCTTAACAATGTTGTTGATTATTTGATAAAACTGCATAATTACTCTGTTGATTAGTTGATAAAACTGCATAACTACGTTGTTGATTATTTGATAAAACTGCATAACAACGTTGTGGATTAGTTGATAAAACTGCATAACTGTGTTGTTGATTAGTTGATAAAACTGCATAACTACGTTGTTGATTAGTTGATAAAACTAGATAATTACTCTGTTGATTAGTTGATAAAATTGCATAACAACGTTGTTGATTAGTTGATAAAACTGCATAACAACATTGTTGATTAGTTGATACAACTGCATAACTACGTTGTTGATTAGTTGATAAAACTGCATAACGGTGTTGTTGATTAGTTGATAAAACTGCATAATTACTCTGTTGATTAGTTGATGAAGCTGCATAACTGTGTTGTTGATTATTTGATAAAACTGCATAACTACGTTGTTGATTAGTTGATAAAACTACATAACAACGTTGTTTATTAGTTGATAAAACTGCATAATTACTCTGTTGATTAGTTGATAAAGCTCCAGAACTGTGTTGTTGATTATTTGATAAAACTGCATAACTACGTTGTTGATTAGTTGATAAACCTGCATAAATATGTTGTTGATTAGTTGATGAAACTGCACAACAACATTGTTGATTAGTTGATAAAACTACATAACTACACTGTTGATTAGTTGATAAAACTGCTTAACAACATTGTTGATTAGTTGATAAAACTGCATAATTACTCTGTTGATTAGTTGATAAAACTGCATAACAACGTTGCTGATTAGGTGAAAAACTACATAACTACTCTGTTGATTAGTTGGTAAAACTGCTTAACAATGTTGTTGATTATTTGATAAAACTGCATAATTACTCTGTTGATTAGTTGATAAAACTGCATAACTACGTTGTTGATTATTTGATAAAACTGCATAACAACGTTGTGGATTAGTTGATAAAACTGCATAACTGTGTTGTTGATTAGTTGATAAAACTGCATAACTAGTTGTTGATTAGTTGAAAAAACTGCATAACAACGTTGTTGATTAGTTGATACAACTGCATAACTACGTTGTTGATTAGTTGATAAAACTGCATAACGGTGTTGTTGATTAGTTGATAAAACTGCATAATTACTCTGTTGATTAGTTGATGAAGCTGCATAACTGTGTTGTTGATTATTTGATAAAACTGCATAACTACGTTGTTGATTAGTTGATAAAACTGCATAACAACGTTGTTTATTAGTTGATAAAACTGCATAATTACTCTGTTGATTAGTTGATAAAGCTGTAGAACTGTGTTGTTGATTATTTGATAAAACTGCATAACTACGTTGTTGATTAGTTGCTAAACCTGCATAAATATGTTGTTGATTAGTTGATGAAACTGCACAACAACATTTTTGATTAGTTGATAAAACTACATAACTACACTGTTGATTAGTTGATGAAACTGCATAACAACATTGTTGATTAGTTGATAAAACTGCATAATTACTCTGCTGATTAGTTGATAAAACTGCATAACAACGTTGCTGATTAGGTGATAAAACTGCATAACTACGTTGTTGATTAGTTGATAAAACTGCTTAACAATGTTGTTGATTAGTTGATAAAACTGCATAATTACTCTGTTGATTAGTTGATAAAACTGCATAACTACGTTGTTGATTAGTTGATAAATCTACATAACTACGTTGTTGATTAGTTGATAAATCTGCATAACAATGTTGTTGATTAGTTGATAAAACTGCATAACTGTGTTGTTGATTAGTTGATAAAACTGCATAACAATGTTGTTGATTAGTTGATAAAACTACATAACAACGTTGTTGACTAGTTGATAAAACTGCATAATTACTCTGTTGATTAGTTGATAAAACTGCATAACAACGTTGTTGATTAGTTGATAAAACTGCATGACAACGTTGTTGATTAGTTGATAAAAATGCATAACTACGTTGTTGATCAGTTGATAAAACTGCATAACTGTGTTGTTGATTAGTTGATAAAACTACATAACAACGTTGTTTATTAGTTGATAAAACTGCATAATTACTCTGTTGATTAGTTGATAAAGCTCCAGAACTGTGTTGTTGATTATTTGATAAAACTGCATAACTACGTTGTTGATTAGTTGATAAACCTGCATAAATATGTTGTTGATTAGTTGATGAAACTGCACAACAACATTGTTGATTAGTTGATAAAACTACATAACTACACTGTTGATTAGTTGATAAAACTGCTTAACAACATTGTTGATTAGTTGATAAAACTGCATAATTACTCTGTTGATTAGTTGATAAAACTGCATAACAACGTTGCTGATTAGGTGAAAAACTACATAATTACTCTGTTGATTAGTTGGTAAAACTGCTTAACAATGTTGTTGATTATTTGATAAAACTGCATAATTACTCTGTTGATTAGTTGATAAAACTGCATAACTACGTTGTTGATTATTTGATAAAACTGCATAACAACGTTGTGGATTAGTTGATAAAACTGCATAACTGTGTTGTTGATTAGTTGATAAAACTGCATAACTAGTTGTTGATTAGTTGAAAAAACTGCATAACAACGTTGTTGATTAGTTGATACAACTGCATAACTACGTTGTTGATTAGTTGATAAAACTGCATAACGGTGTTGTTGATTAGTTGATAAAACTGCATAATTACTCTGTTGATTAGTTGATGAAGCTGCATAACTGTGTTGTTGATTATTTGATAAAACTGCATAACTACGTTGTTGATTAGTTGATAAAACTGCATAACAACGTTGTTTATTAGTTGATAAAACTGCATAATTACTCTGTTGATTAGTTGATAAAGCTGTAGAACTGTGTTGTTGATTATTTGATAAAACTGCATAACTACGTTGTTGATTAGTTGCTAAACCTGCATAAATATGTTGTTGATTAGTTGATGAAACTGCACAACAACATTTTTGATTAGTTGATAAAACTACATAACTACACTGTTGATTAGTTGATGAAACTGCATAACAACATTGTTGATTAGTTGATAAAACTGCATAATTACTCTGCTGATTAGTTGATAAAACTGCATAACAACGTTGCTGATTAGGTGATAAAACTGCATAACTACGTTGTTGATTAGTTGATAAAACTGCTTAACAATGTTGTTGATTAGTTGATAAAACTGCATAATTACTCTGTTGATTAGTTGATAAAACTGCATAACTACGTTGTTGATTAGTTGATAAATCTACATAACTACGTTGTTGATTAGTTGATAAATCTGCATAACAATGTTGTTGATTAGTTGATAAAACTGCATAACTGTGTTGTTGATTAGTTGATAAAACTGCATAACAATGTTGTTGATTAGTTGATAAAACTACATAACAACGTTGTTGACTAGTTGATAAAACTGCATAATTACTCTGTTGATTAGTTGATAAAACTGCATAACAACGTTGTTGATTAGTTGATAAAACTGCATGACAACGTTGTTGATTAGTTGATAAAAATGCATAACTACGTTGTTGATCAGTTGATAAAACTGCATAACTGTGTTGTTGATTAGTTGATAAAACTGCATAACTACGTTGTTGGATAGTTGATAGATCTGCATAACTACGTTGTTGATTAGTTGATAAAACTGCATAACAACGTTGTTGATTAGTTGATAAAACTGCATAACTGTGTTGTTGAATAGTTGATAAAACTGCATAACAATGTTGTTGATTAGTTGATAAAACTACATAACAACGTTGTTGACTAGTTGATAAAACTGCATAATTACTCTGTTGATTAGTTGATAAAACTGCATAACAACGTTGTTGATTAGTTGATAAAACTGCATAACAACATTGTTGATTAGTTGATAAAACTGCATAACAAAGTTGTTGATTAGTTGATAAAAATGCATAACTACGTTGTTGATCAGTTGATAAAACTGCATAACTGTGTTGTTGATTAGTTGATAAAACTGCATAACTACGTTGTTGGATAGTTGATAGATCTGCATAACTACGTTGTTGATTAGTTGATAAAACTACATAACAACGTTGTTGACTAGTTGATAAAACTGCATAATTACTCTGTTGATTAGTTGATAAAACTGCATAACAACGTTGTTGATTAGTTGATAAAACTGCATGACAACGTTGTTGATTAGTTGATAAAAATGCATAACTACGTTGTTGATCAGTTGATAAAACTGCATAACTGTGTTGTTGATTAGTTGATAAAACTGCATAACTACGTTGTTGGATAGTTGATAGATCTGCATAACTACGTTGTTGATTAGTTGATAAAACTGCATAACAACGTTGTTGATTAGTTGATAAAACTGCATAACTGTGTTGTTGAATAGTTGATAAAACTGCATAACAATGTTGTTGATTAGTTGATAAAACTACATAACAACGTTGTTGACTAGTTGATAAAACTGCATAATTACTCTGTTGATTAGTTGATAAAACTGCATAACAACGTTGTTGATTAGTTGATAAAACTGCATAACAACATTGTTGATTAGTTGATAAAACTGCATAACAAAGTTGTTGATTAGTTGATAAAAATGCATAACTACGTTGTTGATCAGTTGATAAAACTGCATAACTGTGTTGTTGATTAGTTGATAAAACTGCATAACTACGTTGTTGATTAGTTGATAAAACTGCATAACTAGTTGTTGATTAGTTGAAAAAACTGCATAACAACGTTGTTGATTAGCTGATAAAACTGCATAACTACGTTGTTGATTAGTTGATAAAACTAGATAATTACTCTGTTGATTAGTTGATAAAATTGCATAACAACGTTGTTGATTAGTTGATAAAACTGCATAACAACATTGTTGATTAGTTGATACAACTGCATAACTACGTTGTTGATTAGTTGATAAAACTGCATAACGGTGTTGTTGATTAGTTGATAAAACTGCATAATTACTCTGTTGATTAGTTGATGAAGCTGCATAACTGTGTTGTTGATTATTTGATAAAACTGCATAACTACGTTGTTGATTAGTTGATAAAACTGCATAACAACGTTGTTTATTAGTTGATAAAACTGCATAATTACTCTGTTGATTAGTTGATAAAGCTCCAGAACTGTGTTGTTGATTATTTGATAAAACTGCATAACTACGTTGTTGATTAGTTGATAAACCTGCATAAATATGTTGTTGATTAGTTGATGAAACTGCACAACAACATTGTTGATTAGTTGATAAAACTACATAACTACACTGTTGATTAGTTGATAAAACTGCATAATTACTCTGTTGATTAGTTGATAAAACTGCATAACAACGTTGTTGATTAGTTGATAAAACTGCATAACAACGTTGTTGATTAGTTGATAAAAATGCATAACTACGTTGTTGATCAGTTGATAAAACTGCATAACTGTGTTGTTGATTAGTTGATAAAACTGCATAACTACGTTGTTGATTAGTTGATAAAACTAAATAACTAGTTGTTGATTAGTTGATAAAACTGCATAATTACTCTGTTGATTAGTTGATAAAGCTGCAGAACTGTGTTGTTGATTATTTGATAAAACTGCATAACTACGTTGTTGATTAGTTGATAAACCTGCATAAATATGTTGTTGATTAGTTGATGAAACTGCACAACAACATTGTTGATTAGTTGATAAAACTACATAACTACACTGTTGATTAGTTGATGAAACTGCATAACAACATTGTTGATTAGTTGATAAAACTGCCTAATTACTCTGCTGATTAGTTGATAAAACTGCATAACAACGTTGCTGATTAGGTGATAAAACTGCATAACTACGTTGTTGATTAGTTGATAAAACTGCTTAACAATGTTGTTGATTAGTTGATAAAACTGCATAATTACTCTGTTGATTAGTTGATAAAACTGCATAACTACGTTGTTGATTAGTTGATAAATCTGCATAACTACGTTGTTGATTAGTTGATAAAACTGCATAACAACGTTGTTGATTAGTTGATAAAACTGCATAACTGTGTTGTTGAATAGTTGATAAAACTTCATAACAATGTTGTTGATTAGTTGATAAAACTACATAACAACGTTGTTGACTAGTTGATAAAACTGCATAATTACTCTGTTGATTAGTTGATAAAACTGCATAACAACGTTGTTGATTAGTTGATAAAACTGCATAACAACATTGTTGATTAGTTGATAAAACTGCATAACAACGTTGTTGATTAGTTGATAAAAACGCATAACTACGTTGTTGATCAGTTGATAAAACTGCATAACTGTGTTGTTGATTAGTTGATAAAACTGCATAACTACGTTGTTGATTAGTTGATAAAACTGCATAACTAGTTGTTGATTAGTTGATAAAACTGCATAACAACGTTGTTTATTAGTTGATAAAACTGCATAATTACTCTGTTGATTAGTTGATAAAGCTCCAGAACTGTGTTGTTGATTATTTGATAAAACTGCATAACTACGTTGTTGATTAGTTGATAAACCTGCATAAATATGTTGTTGATTAGTTGATGAAACTGCACAACAACATTGTTGATTAGTTGATAAAACTACATAACTACACTGTTGATTAGTTGATAAAACTGCATAATTACTCTGTTGATTAGTTGATAAAACTGCATAACAACGTTGTTGATTAGTTGATAAAACTGCATAACAACGTTGTTGATTAGTTGATAAAAATGCATAACTACGTTGTTGATCAGTTGATAAAACTGCATAACTGTGTTGTTGATTAGTTGATAAAACTGCATAACTACGTTGTTGATTAGTTGATAAAACTAAATAACTAGTTGTTGATTAGTTGATAAAACTGCATAATTACTCTGTTGATTAGTTGATAAAGCTGCAGAACTGTGTTGTTGATTATTTGATAAAACTGCATAACTACGTTGTTGATTAGTTGATAAACCTGCATAAATATGTTGTTGATTAGTTGATGAAACTGCACAACAACATTGTTGATTAGTTGATAAAACTACATAACTACACTGTTGATTAGTTGATGAAACTGCATAACAACATTGTTGATTAGTTGATAAAACTGCCTAATTACTCTGCTGATTAGTTGATAAAACTGCATAACAACGTTGCTGATTAGGTGATAAAACTGCATAACTACGTTGTTGATTAGTTGATAAAACTGCTTAACAATGTTGTTGATTAGTTGATAAAACTGCATAATTACTCTGTTGATTAGTTGATAAAACTGCATAACTACGTTGTTGATTAGTTGATAAATCTGCATAACTACGTTGTTGATTAGTTGATAAAACTGCATAACAACGTTGTTGATTAGTTGATAAAACTGCATAACTGTGTTGTTGAATAGTTGATAAAACTTCATAACAATGTTGTTGATTAGTTGATAAAACTACATAACAACGTTGTTGACTAGTTGATAAAACTGCATAATTACTCTGTTGATTAGTTGATAAACCTGCATAAATATGTTGTTGATTAGTTGATGAAACTGCACAACAACATTGTTGATTAGTTGATAAAACTACATAACTACACTGTTGATTAGTTGATAAAACTGCATAATTACTCTGTTGATTAGTTGATAAAACTGCATAACAACGTTGTTGATTAGTTGATAAAACTGCATAACAACGTTGTTGATTAGTTGATAAAAATGCATAACTACGTTGTTGATCAGTTGATAAAACTGCATAACTGTGTTGTTGATTAGTTGATAAAACTGCATAACTACGTTGTTGATTAGTTGATAAAACTAAATAACTAGTTGTTGATTAGTTGATAAAACTGCATAATTACTCTGTTGATTAGTTGATAAAGCTGCAGAACTGTGTTGTTGATTATTTGATAAAACTGCATAACTACGTTGTTGATTAGTTGATAAACCTGCATAAATATGTTGTTGATTAGTTGATGAAACTGCACAACAACATTGTTGATTAGTTGATAAAACTACATAACTACACTGTTGATTAGTTGATGAAACTGCATAACAACATTGTTGATTAGTTGATAAAACTGCCTAATTACTCTGCTGATTAGTTGATAAAACTGCATAACAACGTTGCTGATTAGGTGATAAAACTGCATAACTACGTTGTTGATTAGTTGATAAAACTGCTTAACAATGTTGTTGATTAGTTGATAAAACTGCATAATTACTCTGTTGATTAGTTGATAAAACTGCATAACTACGTTGTTGATTAGTTGATAAATCTGCATAACTACGTTGTTGATTAGTTGATAAAACTGCATAACAACGTTGTTGATTAGTTGATAAAACTGCATAACTGTGTTGTTGAATAGTTGATAAAACTTCATAACAATGTTGTTGATTAGTTGATAAAACTACATAACAACGTTGTTGACTAGTTGATAAAACTGCATAATTACTCTGTTGATTAGTTGATAAAACTGCATAACAACGTTGTTGATTAGTTGATAAAACTGCATAACAACATTGTTGATTAGTTGATAAAACTGCATAACAACGTTGTTGATTAGTTGATAAAAACGCATAACTACGTTGTTGATCAGTTGATAAAACTGCATAACTGTGTTGTTGATTAGTTGATAAAACTGCATAACTACGTTGTTGATTAGTTGATAAAACTGCATAACTAGTTGTTGATTAGTTGAAAAAACTGCATAACAACGTTGTTGATTAGCTGATAAAACTGCATAACTACGTTGTTGATTAGTTGATAAAACTAGATAATTACTCTGTTGATTAGTTGATAAAATTGCATAACAACGTTGTTGATTAGTTGATAAAACTGCATAACAACATTGTTGATTAGTTGATACAACTGCATAACTACGTTGTTGATTAGTTGATAAAACTGCATTACGGTGTTGTTGATTAGTTGATAAAACTGCATAATTACTCTGTTGATTAGTTGATGAAGCTGCATAACTGTGTTGTTGATTATTTGATAAAACTGCATAACTACGTTGTTGATTAGTTGATTAAACTGCATAACAACGTTGTTTATTAGTTGATAAAACTGCATAATTACTCTGTTGATTAGTTGATAAAGCTCCAGAACTGTGTTGTTGATTATTTGATAAAACTGCATAACTACGTTGTTGATTAGATTGATTGATCTCTTTCTCTCTGAGAACCTGAGCCCTAGGACCATACGTCAGGACTACCGGGCATGATGACACCTTGCTGTCCCCAGTCCGCCTGGCCTTGCTGCTATTCCAGTTTCAACTGTTCTGCCTGCGGCTACGAAACCCCTACCTGTCCCAGACCTGCTGTTTTCAACTCTAAATGATCGGCTATGAAAAGCCAACTGAGAGACCTGAGCCCTAGGACCATACGTCGGGACTACCGGCCGTGGTGACTCCTTGCTGTCCCCAGTCCGCCTGGCCTTGCTGCTATTCCAGTTTAAACTGTTCTGCCTGCGGTTATGGAACCCCTACCTGTCCCAGACCTGCTGTTTTAAACTCTAATGATCGGCTATGAAAAGCCAACTGAGATTTATTCCTGATTATTATTTGACCATGCTTGTCACTTATGAACATTTTTGAACATCTTGGCATGGTTCTGTTATAATCTCCACCCGGCACAGCCAGAAGAGGACTGGCCACCCCTCATAGCCTGGTTCCTCTCTAGGTTTCTTCCTAGGTTTTGCCTTTCTAGGGAGTTTTTCCTAGCCACCGTGCTTCTACACCTGCATTACTAGCTGTTTGGGGTTTTAGGCTGGGTTTCTGTACAGCACTTCGAGATATTAGCTGATGTAAGAAGGGCTATATAAAATAAAATTGATTGATTGATTGATTGATTAGTTGATAAACTTGCATAAATATGTTGTTGATTAGTTGATGAAACTGCACAACAACATTGTTGATTAGTTGATAAAACTACATAACTACACTGTTGATTAGTTGATAAAACTGCATAACAACATTGTTGATTAGTTGATAAAACTGCATAATTACTCTGTTGATTAGTTGATAAAACTGCATAACAACGTTGCTGATTAGGTGATAAAACTACATAACTACTCTGTTGATTAGTTGATAAAACTGCTTAACAATGTTGTTGATTATTTGATAAAACTGCATAATTACTCTGTTGATTAGTTGATAAAACTGCATAACTACGTTGTTGATTATTTGATAAAACTGCATAACAACGTTGTGGATTAGTTGATAAAACTGCATAACTGTGTTGTTGATTAGTTGATAAAACTGCATAACTACGTTGTTGATTAGTTGATAAAACTAGATAATTACTCTGTTGATTAGTTGATAAAATTGCATAACAACGTTGTTGATTAGTTGATAAAACTGCATAACAACATTGTTGATTAGTTGATACAACTGCATAACTACGTTGTTGATTAGTTGATAAAACTGCATAACGGTGTTGTTGATTAGTTGATAAAACTGCATAATTACTCTGTTGATTAGTTGATGAAGCTGCATAACTGTGTTGTTGATTATTTGATAAAACTGCATAACTATGTTGTTGATTAGTTGATAAAACTGCATAACAACGTTGTTTATTAGTTGATAAAACTGCATAATTACTCTGTTGATTAGTTGATAAAGCTCCAGAACTGTGTTGTTGATTATTTGATAAAACTGCATAACTACGTTGTTGATTAGTTGATAAACCTGCATAAATATGTTGTTGATTAGTTGATGAAACTGCACAACAACATTGTTGATTAGTTGATAAAACTACATAACTACACTGTTGATTAGTTGATAAAACTGCTTAACAACATTGTTGATTAGTTGATAAAACTGCATAATTACTCTGTTGATTAGTTGATAAAACTGCATAACAACGTTGCTGATTAGGTGAAAAACTACATAACTACTCTGTTGATTAGTTGGTAAAACTGCTTAACAATGTTGTTGATTATTTGATAAAACTGCATAATTACTCTGTTGATTAGTTGATAAAACTGCATAACTACGTTGTTGATTATTTGATAAAACTGCATAACAACGTTGTGGATTAGTTGATAAAACTGCATAACTGTGTTGTTGATTAGTTGATAAAACTGCATAACTAGTTGTTGATTAGTTGAAAAAACTGCATAACAACGTTGTTGATTAGTTGATACAACTGCATAACTACGTTGTTGATTAGTTGATAAAACTGCATAACGGTGTTGTTGATTAGTTGATAAAACTGCATAATTACTCTGTTGATTAGTTGATGAAGCTGCATAACTGTGTTGTTGATTATTTGATAAAACTGCATAACTACGTTGTTGATTAGTTGATAAAACTGCATAACAACGTTGTTTATTAGTTGATAAAACTGCATAATTACTCTGTTGATTAGTTGATAAAGCTGTAGAACTGTGTTGTTGATTATTTGATAAAACTGCATAACTACGTTGTTGATTAGTTGCTAAACCTGCATAAATATGTTGTTGATTAGTTGATGAAACTGCACAACAACATTTTTGATTAGTTGATAAAACTACATAACTACACTGTTGATTAGTTGATGAAACTGCATAACAACATTGTTGATTAGTTGATAAAACTGCATAATTACTCTGCTGATTAGTTGATAAAACTGCATAACAACGTTGCTGATTAGGTGATAAAACTGCATAACTACGTTGTTGATTAGTTGATAAAACTGCTTAACAATGTTGTTGATTAGTTGATAAAACTGCATAATTACTCTGTTGATTAGTTGATAAAACTGCATAACTACGTTGTTGATTAGTTGATAAATCTACATAACTACGTTGTTGATTAGTTGATAAATCTGCATAACAATGTTGTTGATTAGTTGATAAAACTGCATAACTGTGTTGTTGATTAGTTGATAAAACTGCATAACAATGTTGTTGATTAGTTGATAAAACTACATAACAACGTTGTTGACTAGTTGATAAAACTGCATAATTACTCTGTTGATTAGTTGATAAAACTGCATAACAACGTTGTTGATTAGTTGATAAAACTGCATGACAACGTTGTTGATTAGTTGATAAAAATGCATAACTACGTTGTTGATCAGTTGATAAAACTGCATAACTGTGTTGTTGATTAGTTGATAAAACTGCATAACTACGTTGTTGGATAGTTGATAGATCTGCATAACTACGTTGTTGATTAGTTGATAAAACTGCATAACAACGTTGTTGATTAGTTGATAAAACTGCATAACTGTGTTGTTGAATAGTTGATAAAACTGCATAACAATGTTGTTGATTAGTTGATAAAACTACATAACAACGTTGTTGACTAGTTGATAAAACTGCATAATTACTCTGTTGATTAGTTGATAAAACTGCATAACAACGTTGTTGATTAGTTGATAAAACTGCATAACAACATTGTTGATTAGTTGATAAAACTGCATAACAAAGTTGTTGATTAGTTGATAAAAATGCATAACTACGTTGTTGATCAGTTGATAAAACTGCATAACTGTGTTGTTGATTAGTTGATAAAACTGCATAACTACGTTGTTGGATAGTTGATAGATCTGCATAACTACGTTGTTGATTAGTTGATAAAACTACATAACAACGTTGTTGACTAGTTGATAAAACTGCATAATTACTCTGTTGATTAGTTGATAAAACTGCATAACAACGTTGTTGATTAGTTGATAAAACTGCATGACAACGTTGTTGATTAGTTGATAAAAATGCATAACTACGTTGTTGATCAGTTGATAAAACTGCATAACTGTGTTGTTGATTAGTTGATAAAACTGCATAACTACGTTGTTGGATAGTTGATAGATCTGCATAACTACGTTGTTGATTAGTTGATAAAACTGCATAACAACGTTGTTGATTAGTTGATAAAACTGCATAACTGTGTTGTTGAATAGTTGATAAAACTGCATAACAATGTTGTTGATTAGTTGATAAAACTACATAACAACGTTGTTGACTAGTTGATAAAACTGCATAATTACTCTGTTGATTAGTTGATAAAACTGCATAACAACGTTGTTGATTAGTTGATAAAACTGCATAACAACATTGTTGATTAGTTGATAAAACTGCATAACAAAGTTGTTGATTAGTTGATAAAAATGCATAACTACGTTGTTGATCAGTTGATAAAACTGCATAACTGTGTTGTTGATTAGTTGATAAAACTGCATAACTACGTTGTTGATTAGTTGATAAAACTGCATAACTAGTTGTTGATTAGTTGAAAAAACTGCATAACAACGTTGTTGATTAGCTGATAAAACTGCATAACTACGTTGTTGATTAGTTGATAAAACTAGATAATTACTCTGTTGATTAGTTGATAAAATTGCATAACAACGTTGTTGATTAGTTGATAAAACTGCATAACAACATTGTTGATTAGTTGATACAACTGCATAACTACGTTGTTGATTAGTTGATAAAACTGCATAACGGTGTTGTTGATTAGTTGATAAAACTGCATAATTACTCTGTTGATTAGTTGATGAAGCTGCATAACTGTGTTGTTGATTATTTGATAAAACTGCATAACTACGTTGTTGATTAGTTGATAAAACTGCATAACAACGTTGTTTATTAGTTGATAAAACTGCATAATTACTCTGTTGATTAGTTGATAAAGCTCCAGAACTGTGTTGTTGATTATTTGATAAAACTGCATAACTACGTTGTTGATTAGTTGATAAACCTGCATAAATATGTTGTTGATTAGTTGATGAAACTGCACAACAACATTGTTGATTAGTTGATAAAACTACATAACTACACTGTTGATTAGTTGATAAAACTGCATAATTACTCTGTTGATTAGTTGATAAAACTGCATAACAACGTTGTTGATTAGTTGATAAAACTGCATAACAACGTTGTTGATTAGTTGATAAAAATGCATAACTACGTTGTTGATCAGTTGATAAAACTGCATAACTGTGTTGTTGATTAGTTGATAAAACTGCATAACTACGTTGTTGATTAGTTGATAAAACTAAATAACTAGTTGTTGATTAGTTGATAAAACTGCATAATTACTCTGTTGATTAGTTGATAAAGCTGCAGAACTGTGTTGTTGATTATTTGATAAAACTGCATAACTACGTTGTTGATTAGTTGATAAACCTGCATAAATATGTTGTTGATTAGTTGATGAAACTGCACAACAACATTGTTGATTAGTTGATAAAACTACATAACTACACTGTTGATTAGTTGATGAAACTGCATAACAACATTGTTGATTAGTTGATAAAACTGCCTAATTACTCTGCTGATTAGTTGATAAAACTGCATAACAACGTTGCTGATTAGGTGATAAAACTGCATAACTACGTTGTTGATTAGTTGATAAAACTGCTTAACAATGTTGTTGATTAGTTGATAAAACTGCATAATTACTCTGTTGATTAGTTGATAAAACTGCATAACTACGTTGTTGATTAGTTGATAAATCTGCATAACTACGTTGTTGATTAGTTGATAAAACTGCATAACAACGTTGTTGATTAGTTGATAAAACTGCATAACTGTGTTGTTGAATAGTTGATAAAACTTCATAACAATGTTGTTGATTAGTTGATAAAACTACATAACAACGTTGTTGACTAGTTGATAAAACTGCATAATTACTCTGTTGATTAGTTGATAAAACTGCATAACAACGTTGTTGATTAGTTGATAAAACTGCATAACAACATTGTTGATTAGTTGATAAAACTGCATAACAACGTTGTTGATTAGTTGATAAAAACGCATAACTACGTTGTTGATCAGTTGATAAAACTGCATAACTGTGTTGTTGATTAGTTGATAAAACTGCATAACTACGTTGTTGATTAGTTGATAAAACTGCATAACTAGTTGTTGATTAGTTGAAAAAACTGCATAACAACGTTGTTGATTAGCTGATAAAACTGCATAACTACGTTGTTGATTAGTTGATAAAACTAGATAATTACTCTGTTGATTAGTTGATAAAATTGCATAACAACGTTGTTGATTAGTTGATAAAACTGCATAACAACATTGTTGATTAGTTGATACAACTGCATAACTACGTTGTTGATTAGTTGATAAAACTGCATTACGGTGTTGTTGATTAGTTGATAAAACTGCATAATTACTCTGTTGATTAGTTGATGAAGCTGCATAACTGTGTTGTTGATTATTTGATAAAACTGCATAACTACGTTGTTGATTAGTTGATTAAACTGCATAACAACGTTGTTTATTAGTTGATAAAACTGCATAATTACTCTGTTGATTAGTTGATAAAGCTCCAGAACTGTGTTGTTGATTATTTGATAAAACTGCATAACTACGTTGTTGATTAGATTGATTGATCTCTTTCTCTCTGAGAACCTGAGCCCTAGGACCATACGTCAGGACTACCGGGCATGATGACACCTTGCTGTCCCCAGTCCGCCTGGCCTTGCTGCTATTCCAGTTTCAACTGTTCTGCCTGCGGCTACGAAACCCCTACCTGTCCCAGACCTGCTGTTTTCAACTCTAAATGATCGGCTATGAAAAGCCAACTGAGAGACCTGAGCCCTAGGACCATACGTCGGGACTACCGGCCGTGGTGACTCCTTGCTGTCCCCAGTCCGCCTGGCCTTGCTGCTATTCCAGTTTAAACTGTTCTGCCTGCGGTTATGGAACCCCTACCTGTCCCAGACCTGCTGTTTTAAACTCTAATGATCGGCTATGAAAAGCCAACTGAGATTTATTCCTGATTATTATTTGACCATGCTTGTCACTTATGAACATTTTTGAACATCTTGGCATGGTTCTGTTATAATCTCCACCCGGCACAGCCAGAAGAGGACTGGCCACCCCTCATAGCCTGGTTCCTCTCTAGGTTTCTTCCTAGGTTTTGCCTTTCTAGGGAGTTTTTCCTAGCCACCGTGCTTCTACACCTGCATTACTAGCTGTTTGGGGTTTTAGGCTGGGTTTCTGTACAGCACTTCGAGATATTAGCTGATGTAAGAAGGGCTATATAAAATAAAATTGATTGATTGATTGATTGATTAGTTGATAAACTTGCATAAATATGTTGTTGATTAGTTGATGAAACTGCACAACAACATTGTTGATTAGTTGATAAAACTACATAACTACACTGTTGATTAGTTGATAAAACTGCATAACAACATTGTTGATTAGTTGATAAAACTGCATAATTACTCTGTTGATTAGTTGATAAAACTGCATAACAACGTTGCTGATTAGGTGATAAAACTACATAACTACTCTGTTGATTAGTTGATAAAACTGCTTAACAATGTTGTTGATTATTTGATAAAACTGCATAATTACTCTGTTGATTAGTTGATAAAACTGCATAACTACGTTGTTGATTATTTGATAAAACTGCATAACAACGTTGTGGATTAGTTGATAAAACTGCATAACTGTGTTGTTGATTAGTTGATAAAACTGCATAACTACGTTGTTGATTAGTTGATAAAACTAGATAATTACTCTGTTGATTAGTTGATAAAATTGCATAACAACGTTGTTGATTAGTTGATAAAACTGCATAACAACATTGTTGATTAGTTGATACAACTGCATAACTACGTTGTTGATTAGTTGATAAAACTGCATAACGGTGTTGTTGATTAGTTGATAAAACTGCATAATTACTCTGTTGATTAGTTGATGAAGCTGCATAACTGTGTTGTTGATTATTTGATAAAACTGCATAACTACGTTGTTGATTAGTTGATAAAACTGCATAACAACGTTGTTGATTAGTTGATAAAACTGCATAATTACTCTGTTGATTAGTTGATAAAGCTCCAGAACTGTGTTGTTGATTATTTGATAAAACTGCATAACTACGTTGTTGATTAGTTGATAAACCTGCATAAATATGTTGTTGATTAGTTGATGAAACTGCACAACAACATTGTTGATTAGTTGATAAAACTACATAACTACACTGTTGATTAGTTGATAAAACTGCTTAACAACATTGTTGATTAGTTGATAAAACTGCATAATTACTCTGTTGATTAGTTGATAAAACTGCATAACAACGTTGCTGATTAGGTGAAAAACTACATAACTACTCTGTTGATTAGTTGGTAAAACTGCTTAACAATGTTGTTGATTATTTGATAAAACTGCATAATTACTCTGTTGATTAGTTGATAAAACTGCATAACTACGTTGTTGATTATTTGATAAAACTGCATAACAACGTTGTGGATTAGTTGATAAAACTGCATAACTGTGTTGTTGATTAGTTGATAAAACTGCATAACTAGTTGTTGATTAGTTGAAAAAACTGCATAACAACGTTGTTGATTAGTTGATACAACTGCATAACTACGTTGTTGATTAGTTGATAAAACTGCATAACGGTGTTGTTGATTAGTTGATAAAACTGCATAATTACTCTGTTGATTAGTTGATGAAGCTGCATAACTGTGTTGTTGATTATTTGATAAAACTGCATAACTACGTTGTTGATTAGTTGATAAAACTGCATAACAACGTTGTTTATTAGTTGATAAAACTGCATAATTACTCTGTTGATTAGTTGATAAAGCTGTAGAACTGTGTTGTTGATTATTTGATAAAACTGCATAACTACGTTGTTGATTAGTTGCTAAACCTGCATAAATATGTTGTTGATTAGTTGATGAAACTGCACAACAACATTTTTGATTAGTTGATAAAACTACATAACTACACTGTTGATTAGTTGATGAAACTGCATAACAACATTGTTGATTAGTTGATAAAACTGCATAATTACTCTGCTGATTAGTTGATAAAACTGCATAACAACGTTGCTGATTAGGTGATAAAACTGCATAACTACGTTGTTGATTAGTTGATAAAACTGCTTAACAATGTTGTTGATTAGTTGATAAAACTGCATAATTACTCTGTTGATTAGTTGATAAAACTGCATAACTACGTTGTTGATTAGTTGATAAATCTACATAACTACGTTGTTGATTAGTTGATAAATCTGCATAACAATGTTGTTGATTAGTTGATAAAACTGCATAACTGTGTTGTTGATTAGTTGATAAAACTGCATAACAATGTTGTTGATTAGTTGATAAAACTACATAACAACGTTGTTGACTAGTTGATAAAACTGCATAATTACTCTGTTGATTAGTTGATAAAACTGCATAACAACGTTGTTGATTAGTTGATAAAACTGCATGACAACGTTGTTGATTAGTTGATAAAAATGCATAACTACGTTGTTGATCAGTTGATAAAACTGCATAACTGTGTTGTTGATTAGTTGATAAAACTGCATAACTACGTTGTTGGATAGTTGATAGATCTGCATAACTACGTTGTTGATTAGTTGATAAAACTGCATAACAACGTTGTTGATTAGTTGATAAAACTGCATAACTGTGTTGTTGAATAGTTGATAAAACTGCATAACAATGTTGTTGATTAGTTGATAAAACTACATAACAACGTTGTTGACTAGTTGATAAAACTGCATAATTACTCTGTTGATTAGTTGATAAAACTGCATAACAACGTTGTTGATTAGTTGATAAAACTGCATAACAACATTGTTGATTAGTTGATAAAACTGCATAACAAAGTTGTTGATTAGTTGATAAAAATGCATAACTACGTTGTTGATCAGTTGATAAAACTGCATAACTGTGTTGTTGATTAGTTGATAAAACTGCATAACTACGTTGTTGATTAGTTGATAAAACTGCATAACTAGTTGTTGATTAGTTGAAAAAACTGCATAACAACGTTGTTGATTAGCTGATAAAACTGCATAACTACGTTGTTGATTAGTTGATAAAACTAGATAATTACTCTGTTGATTAGTTGATAAAATTGCATAACAACGTTGTTGATTAGTTGATAAAACTGCATAACAACATTGTTGATTAGTTGATACAACTGCATAACTACGTTGTTGATTAGTTGATAAAACTGCATAACGGTGTTGTTGATTAGTTGATAAAACTGCATAATTACTCTGTTGATTAGTTGATGAAGCTGCATAACTGTGTTGTTGATTATTTGATAAAACTGCATAACTACGTTGTTGATTAGTTGATAAAACTGCATAACAACGTTGTTTATTAGTTGATAAAACTGCATAATTACTCTGTTGATTAGTTGATAAAGCTCCAGAACTGTGTTGTTGATTATTTGATAAAACTGCATAACTACGTTGTTGATTAGTTGATAAACCTGCATAAATATGTTGTTGATTAGTTGATGAAACTGCACAACAACATTGTTGATTAGTTGATAAAACTACATAACTACACTGTTGATTAGTTGATAAAACTGCATAATTACTCTGTTGATTAGTTGATAAAACTGCATAACAACGTTGTTGATTAGTTGATAAAACTGCATAACAACGTTGTTGATTAGTTGATAAAAATGCATAACTACGTTGTTGATCAGTTGATAAAACTGCATAACTGTGTTGTTGATTAGTTGATAAAACTGCATAACTACGTTGTTGATTAGTTGATAAAACTAAATAACTAGTTGTTGATTAGTTGATAAAACTGCATAATTACTCTGTTGATTAGTTGATAAAGCTGCAGAACTGTGTTGTTGATTATTTGATAAAACTGCATAACTACGTTGTTGATTAGTTGATAAACCTGCATAAATATGTTGTTGATTAGTTGATGAAACTGCACAACAACATTGTTGATTAGTTGATAAAACTACATAACTACACTGTTGATTAGTTGATGAAACTGCATAACAACATTGTTGATTAGTTGATAAAACTGCCTAATTACTCTGCTGATTAGTTGATAAAACTGCATAACAACGTTGCTGATTAGGTGATAAAACTGCATAACTACGTTGTTGATTAGTTGATAAAACTGCTTAACAATGTTGTTGATTAGTTGATAAAACTGCATAATTACTCTGTTGATTAGTTGATAAAACTGCATAACTACGTTGTTGATTAGTTGATAAATCTGCATAACTACGTTGTTGATTAGTTGATAAAACTGCATAACAACGTTGTTGATTAGTTGATAAAACTGCATAACTGTGTTGTTGAATAGTTGATAAAACTTCATAACAATGTTGTTGATTAGTTGATAAAACTACATAACAACGTTGTTGACTAGTTGATAAAACTGCATAATTACTCTGTTGATTAGTTGATAAAACTGCATAACAACGTTGTTGATTAGTTGATAAAACTGCATAACAACATTGTTGATTAGTTGATAAAACTGCATAACAACGTTGTTGATTAGTTGATAAAAACGCATAACTACGTTGTTGATCAGTTGATAAAACTGCATAACTGTGTTGTTGATTAGTTGATAAAACTGCATAACTACGTTGTTGATTAGTTGATAAAACTGCATAACTAGTTGTTGATTAGTTGAAAAAACTGCATAACAACGTTGTTGATTAGCTGATAAAACTGCATAACTACGTTGTTGATTAGTTGATAAAACTAGATAATTACTCTGTTGATTAGTTGATAAAATTGCATAACAACGTTGTTGATTAGTTGATAAAACTGCATAACAACATTGTTGATTAGTTGATACAACTGCATAACTACGTTGTTGATTAGTTGATAAAACTGCATTACGGTGTTGTTGATTAGTTGATAAAACTGCATAATTACTCTGTTGATTAGTTGATGAAGCTGCATAACTGTGTTGTTGATTATTTGATAAAACTGCATAACTACGTTGTTGATTAGTTGATTAAACTGCATAACAACGTTGTTTATTAGTTGATAAAACTGCATAATTACTCTGTTGATTAGTTGATAAAGCTCCAGAACTGTGTTGTTGATTATTTGATAAAACTGCATAACTACGTTGTTGATTAGATTGATTGATCTCTTTCTCTCTGAGAACCTGAGCCCTAGGACCATACGTCAGGACTACCGGGCATGATGACACCTTGCTGTCCCCAGTCCGCCTGGCCTTGCTGCTATTCCAGTTTCAACTGTTCTGCCTGCGGCTACGAAACCCCTACCTGTCCCAGACCTGCTGTTTTCAACTCTAAATGATCGGCTATGAAAAGCCAACTGAGAGACCTGAGCCCTAGGACCATACGTCGGGACTACCGGCCGTGGTGACTCCTTGCTGTCCCCAGTCCGCCTGGCCTTGCTGCTATTCCAGTTTAAACTGTTCTGCCTGCGGTTATGGAACCCCTACCTGTCCCAGACCTGCTGTTTTAAACTCTAATGATCGGCTATGAAAAGCCAACTGAGATTTATTCCTGATTATTATTTGACCATGCTTGTCACTTATGAACATTTTTGAACATCTTGGCATGGTTCTGTTATAATCTCCACCCGGCACAGCCAGAAGAGGACTGGCCACCCCTCATAGCCTGGTTCCTCTCTAGGTTTCTTCCTAGGTTTTGCCTTTCTAGGGAGTTTTTCCTAGCCACCGTGCTTCTACACCTGCATTACTAGCTGTTTGGGGTTTTAGGCTGGGTTTCTGTACAGCACTTCGAGATATTAGCTGATGTAAGAAGGGCTATATAAAATAAAATTGATTGATTGATTGATTGATTAGTTGATAAACTTGCATAAATATGTTGTTGATTAGTTGATGAAACTGCACAACAACATTGTTGATTAGTTGATAAAACTACATAACTACACTGTTGATTAGTTGATAAAACTGCATAACAACATTGTTGATTAGTTGATAAAACTGCATAATTACTCTGTTGATTAGTTGATAAAACTGCATAACAACGTTGCTGATTAGGTGATAAAACTACATAACTACTCTGTTGATTAGTTGATAAAACTGCTTAACAATGTTGTTGATTATTTGATAAAACTGCATAATTACTCTGTTGATTAGTTGATAAAACTGCATAACTACGTTGTTGATTATTTGATAAAACTGCATAACAACGTTGTGGATTAGTTGATAAAACTGCATAACTGTGTTGTTGATTAGTTGATAAAACTGCATAACTACGTTGTTGATTAGTTGATAAAACTAGATAATTACTCTGTTGATTAGTTGATAAAATTGCATAACAACGTTGTTGATTAGTTGATAAAACTGCATAACAACATTGTTGATTAGTTGATACAACTTCATAACTACGTTGTTGATTAGTTGATAAAACTGCATAACGGTGTTGTTGATTAGTTGATAAAACTGCATAATTACTCTGTTGATTAGTTGATGAAGCTGCATAACTGTGTTGTTGATTATTTGATAAAACTGCATAACTACGTTGTTGATTAGTTGATAAAACTGCATAACAACGTTGTTTATTAGTTGATAAAACTGCATAATTACTCTGTTGATTAGTTGATAAAGCTCCAGAACTGTGTTGTTGATTATTTGATAAAACTGCATAACTACGTTGTTGATTAGTTGATAAACCTGCATAAATATGTTGTTGATTAGTTGATGAAACTGCACAACAACATTGTTGATTAGTTGATAAAACTACATAACTACACTGTTGATTAGTTGATAAAACTGCTTAACAACATTGTTGATTAGTTGATAAAACTGCATAATTACTCTGTTGATTAGTTGATAAAACTGCATAACAACGTTGCTGATTAGGTGAAAAACTACATAACTACTCTGTTGATTAGTTGGTAAAACTGCTTAACAATGTTGTTGATTATTTGATAAAACTGCATAATTACTCTGTTGATTAGTTGATAAAACTATATAACTACGTTGTTGATTATTTGATAAAACTGCATAACAACGTTGTGGATTAGTTGATAAAACTGCATAACTGTGTTGTTGATTAGTTGATAAAACTGCATAACTAGTTGTTGATTAGTTGAAAAAACTGCATAACAACGTTGTTGATTAGTTGATACAACTGCATAACTACGTTGTTGATTAGTTGATAAAACTGCATAACGGTGTTGTTGATTAGTTGATAAAACTGCATAATTACTCTGTTGATTAGTTGATGAAGCTGCATAACTGTGTTGTTGATTATTTGATAAAACTGCATAACTACGTTGTTGATTAGTTGATAAAACTGCATAACAACGTTGTTTATTAGTTGATAAAACTGCATAATTACTCTGTTGATTAGTTGATAAAGCTGTAGAACTGTGTTGTTGATTATTTGATAAAACTGCATAACTACGTTGTTGATTAGTTGCTAAACCTGCATAAATATGTTGTTGATTAGTTGATGAAACTGCACAACAACATTTTTGATTAGTTGATAAAACTACATAACTACACTGTTGATTAGTTGATGAAACTGCATAACAACATTGTTGATTAGTTGATAAAACTGCATAATTACTCTGCTGATTAGTTGATAAAACTGCATAACAACGTTGCTGATTAGGTGATAAAACTGCATAACTACGTTGTTGATTAGTTGATAAAACTGCTTAACAATGTTGTTGATTAGTTGATAAAACTGCATAATTACTCTGTTGATTAGTTGATAAAACTGCATAACTACGTTGTTGATTAGTTGATAAATCTACATAACTACGTTGTTGATTAGTTGATAAATCTGCATAACAATGTTGTTGATTAGTTGATAAAACTGCATAACTGTGTTGTTGATTAGTTGATAAAACTGCATAACAATGTTGTTGATTAGTTGATAAAACTACATAACAACGTTGTTGACTAGTTGATAAAACTGCATAATTACTCTGTTGATTAGTTGATAAAACTGCATAACAACGTTGTTGATTAGTTGATAAAACTGCATGACAACGTTGTTGATTAGTTGATAAAAATGCATAACTACGTTGTTGATCAGTTGATAAAACTGCATAACTGTGTTGTTGA
The DNA here is from genome assembly GCF_964263955.1 of Coregonus lavaretus. NCBI lineage: Eukaryota > Metazoa > Chordata > Actinopteri > Salmoniformes > Salmonidae > Coregonus > Coregonus lavaretus. The sequence continues at coordinate 1,331,895 of NC_140026.1, read as the reverse complement.
TTAGTTGATAAAACTGCATAACTACGTTGTTGGATAGTTGATGAATCTGCATAACTACGTTGTTGATTAGTTGATAAAACTGCATAACAACGTTGTTGATTAGTTGATAAAACTGCATAACTGTGTTGTTGAATAGTTGATAAAACTGCATAACAATGTTGTTGATTAGTTGATAAAACTACATAACAACGTTGTTGACTAGTTGATAAAACTGCATAATTACTCTGTTGATTAGTTGATAAAACTGCATAACAACGTTGTTGATTAGTTGATAAAACTGCATAACAACATTGTTGATTAGTTGATAAAACTGCATAACAAAGTTGTTGATTAGTTGATAAAAATGCATAACTACGTTGTTGATCAGTTGATAAAACTTCATAACTGTGTTGTTGATTAGTTGATAAAACTGCATAACTACGTTGTTGATTAGTTGATAAAACTGCATAACTAGTTGTTGATTAGTTGAAAAAACTGCATAACAACGTTGTTGATTAGCTGATAAAACTGCATAACTACGTTGTTGATTAGTTGATAAAACTAGATAATTACTCTGTTGATTAGTTGATAAAATTGCATAACAACGTTGTTGATTAGTTGATAAAACTGCATAACAACATTGTTGATTAGTTGATACAACTGCATAACTACGTTGTTGATTAGTTGATAAAACTGCATTACGGTGTTGTTGATTAGTTGATAAAACTGCATAATTACTCTGTTGATTAGTTGATGAAGCTGCATAACTGTGTTGTTGATTATTTGATAAAACTGCATAACTACGTTGTTGATTAGTTGATTAAACTGCATAACAACGTTGTTTATTAGTTGATAAAACTGCATAATTACTCTGTTGATTAGTTGATAAAGCTCCAGAACTGTGTTGTTGATTATTTGATAAAACTGCATAACTACGTTGTTGATTAGATTGATTGATCTCTTTCTCTCTGAGAACCTGAGCCCTAGGACCATACGTCAGGACTACCGGGCATGATGACACCTTGCTGTCCCCAGTCCGCCTGGCCTTGCTGCTATTCCAGTTTCAACTGTTCTGCCTGCGGCTACGAAACCCCTACCTGTCCCAGACCTGCTGTTTTCAACTCTAAATGATCGGCTATGAAAAGCCAACTGAGAGACCTGAGCCCTAGGACCATACGTCGGGACTACCGGCCGTGGTGACTCCTTGCTGTCCCCAGTCCGCCTGGCCTTGCTGCTATTCCAGTTTAAACTGTTCTGCCTGCGGTTATGGAACCCCTACCTGTCCCAGACCTGCTGTTTTAAACTCTAATGATCGGCTATGAAAAGCCAACTGAGATTTATTCCTGATTATTATTTGACCATGCTTGTCACTTATGAACATTTTTGAACATCTTGGCATGGTTCTGTTATAATCTCCACCCGGCACAGCCAGAAGAGGACTGGCCACCCCTCATAGCCTGGTTCCTCTCTAGGTTTCTTCCTAGGTTTTGCCTTTCTAGGGAGTTTTTCCTAGCCACCGTGCTTCTACACCTGCATTACTAGCTGTTTGGGGTTTTAGGCTGGGTTTCTGTACAGCACTTCGAGATATTAGCTGATGTAAGAAGGGCTATATAAAATAAAATTGATTGATTGATTGATTGATTAGTTGATAAACTTGCATAAATATGTTGTTGATTAGTTGATGAAACTGCACAACAACATTGTTGATTAGTTGATAAAACTACATAACTACACTGTTGATTAGTTGATAAAACTGCATAACAACATTGTTGATTAGTTGATAAAACTGCATAATTACTCTGTTGATTAGTTGATAAAACTGCATAACAACGTTGCTGATTAGGTGATAAAACTACATAACTACTCTGTTGATTAGTTGATAAAACTGCTTAACAATGTTGTTGATTATTTGATAAAACTGCATAATTACTCTGTTGATTAGTTGATAAAACTGCATAACTACGTTGTTGATTATTTGATAAAACTGCATAACAACGTTGTGGATTAGTTGATAAAACTGCATAACTGTGTTGTTGATTAGTTGATAAAACTGCATAACTACGTTGTTGATTAGTTGATAAAACTAGATAATTACTCTGTTGATTAGTTGATAAAATTGCATAACAACGTTGTTGATTAGTTGATAAAACTGCATAACAACATTGTTGATTAGTTGATACAACTGCATAACTACGTTGTTGATTAGTTGATAAAACTGCATAACGGTGTTGTTGATTAGTTGATAAAACTGCATAATTACTCTGTTGATTAGTTGATGAAGCTGCATAACTGTGTTGTTGATTATTTGATAAAACTGCATAACTACGTTGTTGATTAGTTGATAAACCTGCATAAATATGTTGTTGATTAGTTGATGAAACTGCACAACAACATTGTTGATTAGTTGATAAAACTACATAACTACACTGTTGATTAGTTGATAAAACTGCTTAACAACATTGTTGATTAGTTGATAAAACTGCATAATTACTCTGTTGATTAGTTGATAAAACTGCATAACAACGTTGCTGATTAGGTGAAAAACTACATAACTACTCTGTTGATTAGTTGGTAAAACTGCTTAACAATGTTGTTGATTATTTGATAAAACTGCATAATTACTCTGTTGATTAGTTGATAAAACTGCATAACTACGTTGTTGATTATTTGATAAAACTGCATAACAACGTTGTGGATTAGTTGATAAAACTGCATAACTGTGTTGTTGATTAGTTGATAAAACTGCATAACTAGTTGTTGATTAGTTGAAAAAACTGCATAACAACGTTGTTGATTAGTTGATACAACTGCATAACTACGTTGTTGATTAGTTGATAAAACTGCATAACGGTGTTGTTGATTAGTTGATAAAACTGCATAATTACTCTGTTGATTAGTTGATGAAGCTGCATAACTGTGTTGTTGATTATTTGATAAAACTGCATAACTACGTTGTTGATTAGTTGATAAAACTGCATAACAACGTTGTTTATTAGTTGATAAAACTGCATAATTACTCTGTTGATTAGTTGATAAAGCTGTAGAACTGTGTTGTTGATTATTTGATAAAACTGCATAACTACGTTGTTGATTAGTTGCTAAACCTGCATAAATATGTTGTTGATTAGTTGATGAAACTGCACAACAAGATTTTTGATTAGTTGATAAAACTACATAACTACACTGTTGATTAGTTGATGAAACTGCATAACAACATTGTTGATTAGTTGATAAAACTGCATAATTACTCTGCTGATTAGTTGATAAAACTGCATAACAACGTTGCTGATTAGGTGATAAAACTGCATAACTACGTTGTTGATTAGTTGATAAAACTGCTTAACAATGTTGTTGATTAGTTCATAAAACTGCATAATTACTCTGTTGATTAGTTGATAAAACTGCATAACTACGTTGTTGATTAGTTGATAAATCTACATAACTACGTTGTTGATTAGTTGATAAATCTGCATAACAATGTTGTTGATTAGTTGATAAAACTGCATAACTGTGTTGTTGATTAGTTGATAAAACTGCATAACAATGTTGTTGATTAGTTGATAAAACTACATAACAACGTTGTTGACTAGTTGATAAAACTGCATAATTACTCTGTTGATTAGTTGATAAAACTGCATAACAACGTTGTTGATTAGTTGATAAAACTGCATGACAACGTTGTTGATTAGTTGATAAAAATGCATAACTACGTTGTTGATCAGTTGATAAAACTGCATAACTGTGTTGTTGATTAGTTGATAAAACTGCATAACTACGTTGTTGGATAGTTGATAAATCTGCATAACTACGTTGTTGATTAGTTGATAAAACTGCATAACAACGTTGTTGATTAGTTGATAAAACTGCATAACTGTGTTGTTGAATAGTTGATAAAACTGCATAACAATGTTGTTGATTAGTTGATAAAACTACATAACAACGTTGTTGACTAGTTGATAAAACTGCATATTTACTCTGTTGATTAGTTGATAAAACTGCATAACAACGTTGTTGATTAGTTGATAAAACTGCATAACAACATTGTTGATTAGTTGATAAAACTGCATAACAAAGTTGTTGATTAGTTGATAAAAATGCATAACTACGTTGTTGATCAGTTGATAAAACTTCATAACTGTGTTGTTGATTAGTTGATAAAACTGCATAACTACGTTGTTGATTAGTTGATAAAACTGCATAACTAGTTGTTGATTAGTTGAAAAAACTGCATAACAACGTTGTTGATTAGCTGATAAAACTGCATAACTACGTTGTTGATTAGTTGATAAAACTAGATAATTACTCTGTTGATTAGTTGATAAAATTGCATAACAACGTTGTTGATTAGTTGATAAAACTGCATAACAACATTGTTGATTAGTTGATACAACTGCATAACTACGTTGTTGATTAGTTGATAAAACTGCATAACGGTGTTGTTGATTAGTTGATAAAACTGCATAATTACTCTGTTGATTAGTTGATGAAGCTGCATAACTGTGTTGTTGATTATTTGATAAAACTGCATAACTACGTTGTTGATTAGTTGATAAAACTGCATAACAACGTTGTTTATTAGTTGATAAAACTGCATAATTACTCTGTTGATTAGTTGATAAAGCTCCAGAACTGTGTTGTTGATTATTTGATAAAACTGCATAACTACGTTGTTGATTAGTTGATAAACCTGCATAAATATGTTGTTGATTAGTTGATGAAACTGCACAACAACATTGTTGATTAGTTGATAAAACTACATAACTACACTGTTGATTAGTTGATAAAACTGCATAACAACATTGTTGATTAGTTGATAAAACTGCATAATTACTCTGTTGATTAGTTGATAAAACTGCATAACTGTGTTGTTGATTATTTGATAAAACTGCATAACTACGTTGTTGATTAGTTGATAAACCTGCATAAATATGTTGTTGATTAGTTGATGAAACTGCACAACAACATTGTTGATTAGTTGATAAAACTACATAACTACACTGTTGATTAGTTGATAAAACTGCATAACAACATTGTTGATTAGTTGATAAAACTGCATAATTACTCTGTTGATTAGTTGATAAAACTGCATAACATTGTTGCTGATTAGGTGATAAAACTACATAACTACTCTGTTGATTAGTTGATAAAACTGCTTAACAATGTTGTTGATTATTTGATAAAACTGCATAATTACTCTGTTGATTAGTTGATAAAACTGCATAACTACGTTGTTGATTATTTGATAAAACTGCATAACAACGTTGTGGATTAGTTGATAAAACTGCATAACTGTGTTGTTGATTAGTTGATAAAACTGCATAACTAGTTGTTGATTAGTTGAAAAAACTGCATAACAACGTTGTTGATTAGTTGATACAACTGCATAACTACGTTGTTGATTAGTTGATAAAACTGCATAACGGTGTTGTTGATTAGTTGATAAAACTGCATAATTACTCTGTTGATTAGTTGATGAAGCTGCATAACTGTGTTGTTGATTATTTGATAAAACTGCATAACTACGTTGTTGATTAGTTGATAAAACTGCATAACAACGTTGTTTATTAGTTGATAAAACTGCATAATTACTCTGTTGATTAGTTGATAAAGCTGTAGAACTGTGTTGTTGATTATTTGATAAAACTGCATAACTACGTTGTTGATTAGTTGATAAACCTGCATAAATATGTTGTTGATTAGTTGATGAAACTGCACAACAACATTTTTGATTAGTTGATAAAACTACATATCTACACTGTTGATTAGTTGATGAAACTGCATAACAACATTGTTGATTAGTTGATAAAACTGCATAATTACTCTGCTGATTAGTTGATAAAACTGCATAACAACGTTGCTGATTAGGTGATAAAACTGCATAACTACGTTGTTGATTAGTTGATAAAACTGCTTAACAATGTTGTTGATTAGTTGATAAAACTGCATAATTACTCTGTTGATTAGTTGATAAAACTGCATAACTACGTTGTTGATTAGTTGATAAATCTACATAACTACGTTGTTGATTAGTTGATAAATCTGCATAACAATGTTGTTGATTAGTTGATAAAACTGCATAACTGTGTTGTTGATTAGTTGATAAAACTGCATAACTACGTTGTTGGATAGTTGATAAATCTGCATAACTACGTTGTTGATTAGTTGATAAAACTGCATAACAACGTTGTTGATTAGTTGATAAAACTGCATAACTGTGTTGTTGAATAGTTGATAAAACTGCATAACAATGTTGTTGATTAGTTGATAAAACTGCACAACAACATTGTTGATTAGTTGATAAAACTACATAACTACACTGTTGATTAGTTGATAAAACTGCATAACAACATTGTTGATTAGTTGATAAAACTGCATAATTACTCTGTTGATTAGTTGATAAAACTGCATAACAACGTTGCTGATTAGGTGATAAAACTACATAACTACTCTGTTGATTAGTTGATAAAACTGCTTAACAATGTTGTTGATTATTTGATAAAACTGCATAATTACTCTGTTGATTAGTTGATAAAACTGCATAACTACGTTGTTGATTATTTGATAAAACTGCATAACAACGTTGTGGATTAGTTGATAAAACTGTATAACTGTGTTGTTGATTAGTTGATAAAACTGCATAACTAGTTGTTGATTAGTTGAAAAAACTGCATAACAACGTTGTTGATTAGTTGATACAACTGCATAACTACGTTGTTGATTAGTTGATAAAACTGCATAACGGTGTTGTTGATTAGTTGATAAAACTGCATAATTACTCTGTTGATTAGTTGATGAAGCTGCATAACTGTGTTGTTGATTATTTGATAAAACTGCATAACTACGTTGTTGATTAGTTGATAAAACTGCATAACAACGTTGTTTATTAGTTGATAAAACTGCATAATTACTCTGTTGATTAGTTGATAAAGCTGTAGAACTGTGTTGTTGATTATTTGATAAAACTGCATAACTACGTTGTTGATTAGTTGCTAAACCTGCATAAATATGTTGTTGATTAGTTGATGAAACTGCACAACAACATTTTTGATTAGTTGATAAAACTACATAACTACACTGTTGATTAGTTGATGAAACTGCATAACAACATTGTTGATTAGTTGATAAAACTGCATAATTACTCTGCTGATTAGTTGATAAAACTGCATAACAACGTTGCTGATTAGGTGATAAAACTGCATAACTACGTTGTTGATTAGTTGATAAAACTGCTTAACAATGTTGTTGATTAGTTCATAAAACTGCATAATTACTCTGTTGATTAGTTGATAAAACTGCATAACTACGTTGTTGATTAGTTGATAAATCTACATAACTACGTTGTTGATTAGTTGATAAATCTGCATAACAATGTTGTTGATTAGTTGATAAAACTGCATAACTGTGTTGTTGATTAGTTGATAAAACTGCATAACAATGTTGTTGATTAGTTGATAAAACTACATAACAACGTTGTTGACTAGTTGATAAAACTGCATAATTACTCTGTTGATTAGTTGATAAAACTGCATAACAACGTTGTTGATTAGTTGATAAAAATGCATAACTACGTTGTTGATCAGTTGATAAAACTGCATAACTGTGTTGTTGATTAGTTGATAAAACTGCATAACTACGTTGTTGGATAGTTGATAAATCTGCATAACTACGTTGTTGATTAGTTGATAAAACTGCATAACAACGTTGTTGATTAGTTGATAAAACTGCATAACTGTGTTGTTGAATAGTTGATAAAACTGCATAACAATGTTGTTGATTAGTTGATAAAACTACATAACAACGTTGTTGACTAGTTGATAAAACTGCATAATTACTCTGTTGATTAGTTGATAAAACTGCATAACAACGTTGTTGATTAGTTGATAAAACTGCATAACAACATTGTTGATTAGTTGATAAAACTGCATAACAAAGTTGTTGATTAGTTGATAAAAATGCATAACTACGTTGTTGATCAGTTGATAAAACTTCATAACTGTGTTGTTGATTAGTTGATAAAACGGCATAACTACGTTGTTGATTAGTTGATAAAACTGCATAACTAGTTGTTGATTAGTTGAAAAAACTGCATAACAACGTTGTTGATTAGCTGATAAAACTGCATAACTACGTTGTTGATTAGTTGATAAAACTAGATAATTACTCTGTTGATTAGTTGATAAAATTGCATAACAACGTTGTTGATTAGTTGATAAAACTGCATAACAACATTGTTGATTAGTTGATACAACTGCATAACTACGTTGTTGATTAGTTGATAAAACTGCATAACGGTGTTGTTGATTAGTTGATAAAACTGCATAATTACTCCGTTGATTAGTTGATGAAGCTGCATAACTGTGTTGTTGATTATTTGATAAAACTGCATAACTACGTTGTTGATTAGTTGATAAAACTGCATAACAACGTTGTTTATTAGTTGATAAAACTGCATAATTACTCTGTTGATTAGTTGATAAAGCTCCAGAACTGTGTTGTTGATTATTTGATAAAACTGCATAACTACGTTGTTGATTAGTTGATAAACCTGCATAAATATGTTGTTGATTAGTTGATGAAACTGCACAACAACATTGTTGATTAGTTGATAAAACTACATAACTACACTGTTGATTAGTTGATAAAACTGCATAACAACATTGTTGATTAGTTGATAAAACTGCATAATTACTCTGTTGATTAGTTGATAAAACTGCATAACTGTGTTGTTGATTATTTGATAAAACTGCATAACTACGTTGTTGATTAGTTGATAAACCTGCATAAATATGTTGTTGATTAGTTGATGAAACTGCACAACAACATTGTTGATTAGTTGATAAAACTACATAACTACACTGTTGATTAGTTGATAAAACTGCATAACAACATTGTTGATTAGTTGATAAAACTGCATAATTACTCTGTTGATTAGTTGATAAAACTGCATAACATTGTTGCTGATTAGGTGATAAAACTACATAACTACTCTGTTGATTAGTTGATAAAACTGCTTAACAATGTTGTTGATTATTTGATAAAACTGCATAATTACTCTGTTGATTAGTTGATAAAACTGCATAACTACGTTGTTGATTATTTGATAAAACTGCATAACAACGTTGTGGATTAGTTGATAAAACTGCATAACTGTGTTGTTGATTAGTTGATAAAACTGCATAACTAGTTGTTGATTAGTTGAAAAAACTGCATAACAACGTTGTTGATTAGTTGATACAACTGCATAACTACGTTGTTGATTAGTTGATAAAACTGCATAACGGTGTTGTTGATTAGTTGATAAAACTGCATAATTACTCTGTTGATTAGTTGATGAAGCTGCATAACTGTGTTGTTGATTATTTGATAAAACTGCATAACTACGTTGTTGATTAGTTGATAAAACTGCATAACAACGTTGTTTATTAGTTGATAAAACTGCATAATTACTCTGTTGATTAGTTGATAAAGCTGTAGAACTGTGTTGTTGATTATTTGATAAAACTGCATAACTACGTTGTTGATTAGTTGATAAACCTGCATAAATATGTTGTTGATTAGTTGATGAAACTGCACAACAACATTTTTGATTAGTTGATAAAACTACATATCTACACTGTTGATTAGTTGATGAAACTGCATAACAACATTGTTGATTAGTTGATAAAACTGCATAATTACTCTGCTGATTAGTTGATAAAACTGCATAACAACGTTGCTGATTAGGTGATAAAACTGCATAACTACGTTGTTGATTAGTTGATAAAACTGCTTAACAATGTTGTTGATTAGTTGATAAAACTGCATAATTACTCTGTTGATTAGTTGATAAAACTGCATAACTACGTTGTTGATTAGTTGATAAATCTACATAACTACGTTGTTGATTAGTTGATAAATCTGCATAACAATGTTGTTGATTAGTTGATAAAACTGCATAACTGTGTTGTTGATTAGTTGATAAAACTGCATGACAACGTTGTTGATTAGTTGATAAAAATGCATAACTACGTTGTTGATCAGTTGATAAAACTGCATAACTGTGTTGTTGATTAGTTGATAAAACTGCATAACTACGTTGTTGGATAGTTGATAAATCTGCATAACTACGTTGTTGATTAGTTGATAAAACTGCATAACAACGTTGTTGATTAGTTGATAAAACTGCATAACTGTGTTGTTGAATAGTTGATAAAACTGCATAACAATGTTGTTGATTAGTTGATAAAACTGCACAACAACATTGTTGATTAGTTGATAAAACTACATAACTACACTGTTGATTAGTTGATAAAACTGCATAACAACATTGTTGATTAGTTGATAAAACTGCATAATTACTCTGTTGATTAGTTGATAAAACTGCATAACAACGTTGCTGATTAGGTGATAAAACTACATAACTACTCTGTTGATTAGTTGATAAAACTGCTTAACAATGTTGTTGATTATTTGATAAAACTGCATAATTACTCTGTTGATTAGTTGATAAAACTGCATAACTACGTTGTTGATTATTTGATAAAACTGCATAACAACGTTGTGGATTAGTTGATAAAACTGTATAACTGTGTTGTTGATTAGTTGATAAAACTGCATAACTAGTTGTTGATTAGTTGAAAAAACTGCATAACAACGTTGTTGATTAGTTGATACAACTGCATAACTACGTTGTTGATTAGTTGATAAAACTGCATAACGGTGTTGTTGATTAGTTGATAAAACTGCATAATTACTCTGTTGATTAGTTGATGAAGCTGCATAACTGTGTTGTTGATTATTTGATAAAACTGCATAACTACGTTGTTGATTAGTTGATAAAACTGCATAACAACGTTGTTTATTAGTTGATAAAACTGCATAATTACTCTGTTGATTAGTTGATAAAGCTGTAGAACTGTGTTGTTGATTATTTGATAAAACTGCATAACTACGTTGTTGATTAGTTGATAAACCTGCATAAATATGTTGTTGATTAGTTGATGAAACTGCACAACAACATTTTTGATTAGTTGATAAAACTACATATCTACACTGTTGATTAGTTGATGAAACTGCATAACAACATTGTTGATTAGTTGATAAAACTGCATAATTACTCTGCTGATTAGTTGATAAAACTGCATAACAACGTTGCTGATTAGGTGATAAAACTGCATAACTACGTTGTTGATTAGTTGATAAAACTGCTTAACAATGTTGTTGATTAGTTGATAAAACTGCATAATTACTCTGTTGATTAGTTGATAAAACTGCATAACTACGTTGTTGATTAGTTGATAAATCTACATAACTACGTTGTTGATTAGTTGATAAATCTGCATAACAATGTTGTTGATTAGTTGATAAAACTGCATAACTGTGTTGTTGATTAGTTGATAAAACTGCATAACAATGTTGTTGATTAGTTGATAAAACTACATAACAACGTTGTTGACTAGTTGATAAAACTGCGTAATTACTCTGTTGATTAGTTGATAAAACTGCATAACAACGTTGTTGATTAGTTGATAAAACTGCATGACAACGTTGTTGATTAGTTGATAAAAATGCATAACTACGTTGTTGATCAGTTGATAAAACTGCATAACTGTGTTGTTGATTAGTTGATAAAACTGCATAACTACGTTGTTGGATAGTTGATAAATCTGCATAACTACGTTGTTGATTAGTTGATAAAACTGCATAACAACGTTGTTGATTAGTTGATAAAACTGCATAACTGTGTTGTTGAATAGTTGATAAAACTGCATAACAATGTTGTTGATTAGTTGATAAAACTACATAACAACGTTGTTGACTAGTTGATAAAACTGCATAATTACTCTGTTGATTAGTTGATAAAACTGCATTACAACGTTGTTGATTAGTTGATAAAACTGCATAACAACATTGTTGATTAGTTGATAAAACTGCATAACAAAGTTGTTGATTAGTTGATAAAAATGCATAACTACGTTGTTGATCAGTTGATAAAACTGCATAACTGTGTTGTTGATTAGTTGATAAAACTGCATAACTACGTTGTTGATTAGTTGATAAAACTGCATAACTAGTTGTTGATTAGTTGAAAAAACTGCATAACAACGTTGTTGATTAGCTGATAAAACTGCATAACTACGTTGTTGATTAGTTGATAAAACTAGATAATTACTCTGTTGATTAGTTGATAAAATTGCATAACAACGTTGTTGATTAGTTGATAAAACTGCATAACAACATTGTTGATTAGTTGATACAACTGCATAACTACGTTGTTGATTAGTTGATAAAACTGCATAACGGTGTTGTTGATTAGTTGATAAAACTGCATAATTACTCTGTTGATTAGTTGATGAAGCTGCATAACTGTGTTGTTGATTATTTGATAAAACTGCATAACTACGTTGTTGATTAGTTGATAAAACTGCATAACAACGTTGTTTATTAGTTGATAAAACTGCATAATTACTCTGTTGATTAGTTGATAAAGCTCCAGAACTGTGTTGTTGATTATTTGATAAAACTGCATAACTACGTTGTTGATTAGTTGATAAACCTGCATAAATATGTTGTTGATTAGTTGATGAAACTGCACAACAACATTGTTGATTAGTTGATAAAACTACATAACTACACTGTTGATTAGTTGATAAAACTGCATAACAACATTGTTGATTAGTTGATAAAACTGCATAATTACTCTGTTGATTAGTTGATAAAACTGCATAACTACGTTGTTGATTAGTTGATAAAACTGCTTAACAATGTTGTTGATTAGTTGATAAAACTGCATAATTACTCTGTTGATTAGTTGATAAAACTGCATAACTACGTTGTTGATTAGTTGATAAATCTACATAACTACGTTGTTGATTAGTTGATAAATCTGCATAACAATGTTGTTGATTAGTTGATAAAACTGCATAACTGTGTTGTTGATTAGTTGATAAAACTGCATAACAATGTTGTTGATTAGTTGATAAAACTACATAACAACGTTGTTGACTAGTTGATAAAACTGCGTAATTACTCTGTTGATTAGTTGATAAAACTGCATAACAACGTTGTTGATTAGTTGATAAAACTGCATGACAACGTTGTTGATTAGTTGATAAAAATGCATAACTACGTTGTTGATCAGTTGATAAAACTGCATAACTAGTTGTTGATTAGTTGAAAAAACTGCATAACAACGTTGTTGATTAGTTGATACAACTGCATAACTACGTTGTTGATTAGTTGATAAAACTGCATAACGGTGTTGTTGATTAGTTGATAAAACTGCATAATTACTCTGTTGATTAGTTGATGAAGCTGCATAACTGTGTTGTTGATTATTTGATAAAACTGCATAACAACGTTGTTTATTAGTTGATAAAACTGCATAATTACTCTGTTGATTAGTTGATAAAGCTGTAGAACTGTGTTGTTGATTATTTGATAAAACTGCATAACTACGTTGTTGATTAGTTGATAAACCTGCATAAATATGATGTTGATTAGTTGATGAAACTGCACAACAACATTTTTGATTAGTTGATAAAACTACATAACTACACTGTTGATTAGTTGATGAAACTGCATAACAACATTGTTGATTAGTTGATAAAACTGCATAATTACTCTGCTGATTAGTTGATAAAACTGCATAACAACGTTGCTGATTAGGTGATAAAACTGCATAACTACGTTGTTGATTAGTTGATAAAACTGCTTAACAATGTTGTTGATTAGTTGATAAAACTGCATAATTACTCTGTTGATTAGTTGATAAAACTGCATAACTACGTTGTTGATTAGTTGATAAATCTACATAACTACGTTGTTGATTAGTTGATAAATCTGCATAACAATGTTGTTGATTAGTTGATAAAACTGCATAACTGTGTTGTTGATTAGTTGATAAAACTGCATAACAATGTTGTTGATTAGTTGATAAAACTACATAACAACGTTGTTGACTAGTTGATAAAACTGCATAATTACTCTGTTGATTAGTTGATAAAACTGCATAACAACGTTGTTGATTAGTTGATAAAACTGCATAACGACGTTGTTGATTAGTTGATAAAAATGCATAACTACGTTGTTGATCAGTTGATAAAACTGCATAACAACGTTGTGGATTAGTTGATAAAACTGCATAACTGTGTTGTTGATTAGTTGATAAAACTGCATAACTAGTTGTTGATTAGTTGAAAAAACTGCATAACAACGTTGTTGATTAGTTGATACAACTGCATAACTACGTTGTTGATTAGTTGATAAAACTGCATAACGGTGTTGTTGATTAGTTGATAAAACTGCATAATTACTCTGTTGATTAGTTGATGATGCTGCATAACTGTGTTGTTGATTATTTGATAAAACTGCATAACTACGTTGTTGATTAGTTGATAAAACTGCATAACAACGTTGTTTATTAGTTGATAAAACTGCATAATTACTCTGTTGATTAGTTGATAAAGCTGTAGAACTGTGTTGTTGATTATTTGATAAAACTGCATAACTACGTTGTTGATTAGTTGATAAACCTGCATAAATATGTTGTTGATTAGTTGATGAAACTGCACAACAACATTTTTGATTAGTTGATAAAACTACATAACTACACTGTTGATTAGTTGATGAAACTGCATAACAACATTGTTGATTAGTTGATAAAACTGCATAATTACTCTGCTGATTAGTTGATAAAACTGCATAACAACGTTGCTGATTAGGTGATAAAACTGCATAACTACGTTGTTGATTAGTTGATAAAACTGCTTAACAATGTTGTTGATTAGTTGATAAAACTGCATAATTACTCTGTTGATTAGTTGATAAAACTGCATAACTACGTTGTTGATTAGTTGATAAAACTGCTTAACAATGTTGTTGATTAGTTGATAAAACTGCATAATTACTCTGTTGATTAGTTGATAAAACTGCATAACTACGTTGTTGATTAGTTGATAAATCTACATAACTACGTTGTTGATTAGTTGATAAATCTGCATAACAATGTTGTTGATTAGTTGATAAAACTGCATAACTGTGTTGTTGATTAGTTGATAAAACTGCATAACAATGTTGTTGATTAGTTGATAAAACTACATAACAACGTTGTTGACTAGTTGATAAAACTGCGTAATTACTCTGTTGATTAGTTGATAAAACTGCATAACAACGTTGTTGATTAGTTGATAAAACTGCATGACAACGTTGTTGATTAGTTGATAAAAATGCATAACTACGTTGTTGATCAGTTGATAAAACTGCATAACTGTGTTGTTGATTAGTTGATAAAACTGCATAACTACGTTGTTGGATAGTTGATAAATCTGCATAACTACGTTGTTGATTAGTTGATAAAACTGCATAACAACGTTGTTGATTAGTTGATAAAACTGCATAACTGTGTTGTTGAATAGTTGATAAAACTGCATAACAATGTTGTTGATTAGTTGATAAAACTACATAACAACGTTGTTGACTAGTTGATAAAACTGCATAATTACTCTGTTGATTAGTTGATAAAACTGCATTACAACGTTGTTGATTAGTTGATAAAACTGCATAACAACATTGTTGATTAGTTGATAAAACTGCATAACAAAGTTGTTGATTAGTTGATAAAAATGCATAACTACGTTGTTGATCAGTTGATAAAACTGCATAACTGTGTTGTTGATTAGTTGATAAAACTGCATAACTACGTTGTTGATTAGTTGATAAAACTGCATAACTAGTTGTTGATTAGTTGAAAAAACTGCATAACAACGTTGTTGATTAGCTGATAAAACTGCATAACTACGTTGTTGATTAGTTGATAAAACTAGATAATTACTCTGTTGATTAGTTGATAAAATTGCATAACAACGTTGTTGATTAGTTGATAAAACTGCATAACAACATTGTTGATTAGTTGATACAACTGCATAACTACGTTGTTGATTAGTTGATAAAACTGCATAACGGTGTTGTTGATTAGTTGATAAAACTGCATAATTACTCTGTTGATTAGTTGATGAAGCTGCATAACTGTGTTGTTGATTATTTGATAAAACTGCATAACTACGTTGTTGATTAGTTGATAAAACTGCATAACAACGTTGTTTATTAGTTGATAAAACTGCATAATTACTCTGTTGATTAGTTGATAAAGCTCCAGAACTGTGTTGTTGATTATTTGATAAAACTGCATAACTACGTTGTTGATTAGTTGATAAACCTGCATAAATATGTTGTTGATTAGTTGATGAAACTGCACAACAACATTGTTGATTAGTTGATAAAACTACATAACTACACTGTTGATTAGTTGATAAAACTGCATAACAACATTGTTGATTAGTTGATAAAACTGCATAATTACTCTGTTGATTAGTTGATAAAACTGCATAACTGTGTTGTTGATTATATGATAAAACTGCATAACTACGTTGTTGATTAGTTGATAAACCTGCATAAATATGTTGTTGATTAGTTGATGAAACTGCACAACAACATTGTTGATTAGTTGATAAAACTACATAACTACACTGTTGATTAGTTGATAAAACTGCATAACAACATTGTTGATTAGTTGATAAAACTGCATAATTACTCTGTTGATTAGTTGATAAAACTGCATAACAACGTTGCTGATTAGGTGATAAAACTACATAACTACTCTGTTGATTAGTTGATAAAACTGCTTAACAATGTTGTTGATTATTTGATAAAACTGCATAATTACTCTGTTGATTAGTTGATAAAACTGCATAACTACGTTGTTGATTATTTGATAAAACTGCATAACAACGTTGTGGATTAGTTGATAAAACTGCATAACTGTGTTGTTGATTAGTTGATAAAACTGCATAACTAGTTGTTGATTAGTTGAAAAAACTGCATAACAACGTTGTTGATTAGTTGATACAACTGCATAACTACGTTGTTGATTAGTTGATAAAACTGCATAACGGTGTTGTTGATTAGTTGATAAAACTGCATAATTACTCTGTTGATTAGTTGATGAAGCTGCATAACTGTGTTGTTGATTATTTGATAAAACTGCATAACAACGTTGTTTATTAGTTGATAAAACTGCATAATTACTCTGTTGATTAGTTGATAAAGCTGTAGAACTGTGTTGTTGATTATTTGATAAAACTGCATAACTACGTTGTTGATTAGTTGATAAACCTGCATAAATATGATGTTGATTAGTTGATGAAACTGCACAACAACATTTTTGATTAGTTGATAAAACTACATAACTACACTGTTGATTAGTTGATGAAACTGCATAACAACATTGTTGATTAGTTGATAAAACTGCATAATTACTCTGCTGATTAGTTGATAAAACTGCATAACAACGTTGCTGATTAGGTGATAAAACTGCATAACTACGTTGTTGATTAGTTGATAAAACTGCTTAACAATGTTGTTGATTAGTTGATAAAACTGCATAATTACTCTGTTGATTAGTTGATAAAACTGCATAACTACGTTGTTGATTAGTTGATAAATCTACATAACTACGTTGTTGATTAGTTGATAAATCTGCATAACAATGTTGTTGATTAGTTGATAAAACTGCATAACTGTGTTGTTGATTAGTTGATAAAACTGCATAACAATGTTGTTGATTAGTTGATAAAACTACATAACAACGTTGTTGACTAGTTGATAAAACTGCATAATTACTCTGTTGATTAGTTGATAAAACTGCATAACAACGTTGTTGATTAGTTGATAAAACTGCATAACGACGTTGTTGATTAGTTGATAAAAATGCATAACTACGTTGTTGATCAGTTGATAAAACTGCATAACAACGTTGTGGATTAGTTGATAAAACTGCATAACTGTGTTGTTGATTAGTTGATAAAACTGCATAACTAGTTGTTGATTAGTTGAAAAAACTGCATAACAACGTTGTTGATTAGTTGATACAACTGCATAACTACGTTGTTGATTAGTTGATAAAACTGCATAACGGTGTTGTTGATTAGTTGATAAAACTGCATAATTACTCTGTTGATTAGTTGATGATGCTGCATAACTGTGTTGTTGATTATTTGATAAAACTGCATAACTACGTTGTTGATTAGTTGATAAAACTGCATAACAACGTTGTTTATTAGTTGATAAAACTGCATAATTACTCTGTTGATTAGTTGATAAAGCTGTAGAACTGTGTTGTTGATTATTTGATAAAACTGCATAACTACGTTGTTGATTAGTTGATAAACCTGCATAAATATGTTGTTGATTAGTTGATGAAACTGCACAACAACATTTTTGATTAGTTGATAAAACTACATAACTACACTGTTGATTAGTTGATGAAACTGCATAACAACATTGTTGATTAGTTGATAAAACTGCATAATTACTCTGCTGATTAGTTGATAAAACTGCATAACAACGTTGCTGATTAGGTGATAAAACTGCATAACTACGTTGTTGATTAGTTGATAAAACTGCTTAACAATGTTGTTGATTAGTTGATAAAACTGCATAATTACTCTGTTGATTAGTTGATAAAACTGCATAACTACGTTGTTGATTAGTTGATAAATCTACATAACTACGTTGTTGATTAGTTGATAAATCTGCATAACAATGTTGTTGATTAGTTGATAAAACTGCATAACTGTGTTGTTGATTAGTTGATAAAACTGCATAACAATGTTGTTGATTAGTTGATAAAACTACATAACAACGTTGTTGACTAGTTGATAAAACTGCATAATTACTCTGTTGATTAGTTGATAAAACTGCATAACAACGTTGTTGATTAGTTGATAAAACTGCATAACGACGTTGTTGATTAGTTGATAAAAATGCATAACTACGTTGTTGATCAGTTGATAAAACTGCATAACTGTGTTGTTGATTAGTTGATAAAACTGCATAACTACGTTGTTGGATAGTTGATAAATCTGCATAACTACGTTGTTGATTAGTTGATAAAACTGCATAACAACGTTGTTGATTAGTTGATAAAACTGCATAACTGTGTTGTTGAATAGTTGATAAAACTGCATAACAATGTTGTTGATTAGTTGATAAAACTACATAACAACGTTGTTGACTAGTTGATAAAACTGCATAATTACTCTGTTGATTAGTTGATAAAACTGCATAACAACGTTGTTGATTAGTTGATAAAACTGCATAACAACATTGTTGATTAGTTGATAAAACTGCATAACAAAGTTGTTGATTAGTTGATAAAAATGCATAACTACGTTGTTGATCAGTTGATAAAACTGCATAACTGTGTTGTTGATTAGTTGATAAAACTGCATAACTACGTTGTTGATTAGTTGATAAAACTGCATAACTAGTTGTTGATTAGTTGAAAAAACTGCATAACAACGTTGTTGATTAGCTGATAAAACTGCATAATTACTCTGTTGATTAGTTGATAAAACTGCATAATTACTCTGTTGATTAGTTGATAAAGCTCCAGAACTGTGTTGTTGATTATTTGATAAAACTGCATAACTACGTTGTTGATTAGTTGATAAACCTGCATAAATATGTTGTTGATTAGTTGATGAAACTGCACAACAACATTGTTGATTAGTTGATAAAACTACATAACTACACTGTTGATTAGTTGATAAAACTGCATAACAACATTGTTGATTAGTTGATAAAACTGCATAATTACTCTGTTGATTAGTTGATAAAACTGCATAACTGTGTTGTTGATTATATGATAAAACTGCATAACTACGTTGTTGATTAGTTGATAAACCTGCATAAATATGTTGTTGATTAGTTGATGAAACTGCACAACAACATTGTTGATTAGTTGATAAAACTACATAACTACACTGTTGATTAGTTGATAAAACTGCATAACAACATTGTTGATTAGTTGATAAAACTGCATAATTACTCTGTTGATTAGTTGATAAAACTGCATAACAACGTTGCTGATTAGGTGATAAAACTACATAACTACTCTGTTGATTAGTTGATAAAACTGCTTAACAATGTTGTTGATTATTTGATAAAACTGCATAATTACTCTGTTGATTAGTTGATAAAACTGCATAACTACGTTGTTGATTATTTGATAAAACTGCATAACAACGTTGTGGATTAGTTGATAAAACTGCATAACTGTGTTGTTGATTAGTTGATAAAACTGCATAACTAGTTGTTGATTAGTTGAAAAAACTGCATAACAACGTTGTTGATTAGTTGATACAACTGCATAACTACGTTGTTGATTAGTTGATAAAACTGCATAACGGTGTTGTTGATTAGTTGATAAAACTGCATAATTACTCTGTTGATTAGTTGATGAAGCTGCATAACTGTGTTGTTGATTATTTGATAAAACTGCATAACTACGTTGTTGATTAGTTGATAAAACTGCATAACAACGTTGTTTATTAGTTGATAAAACTGCATAATTACTCTGTTGATTAGTTGATAAAGCTGTAGAACTGTGTTGTTGATTATTTGATAAAACTGCATAACTACGTTGTTGATTAGTTGATAAACCTGCATAAATATGATGTTGATTAGTTGATGAAACTGCACAACAACATTTTTGATTAGTTGATAAAACTACATAACTACACTGTTGATTAGTTGATGAAACTGCATAACAACATTGTTGATTAGTTGATAAAACTGCATAATTACTCTGCTGATTAGTTGATAAAACTGCATAACAACGTTGCTGATTAGGTGATAAAACTGCATAACTACGTTGTTGATTAGTTGATAAAACTGCTTAACAATGTTGTTGATTAGTTGATAAAACTGCATAATTACTCTGTTGATTAGTTGATAAAACTGCATAACTACGTTGTTGATTAGTTGATAAATCTACATAACTACGTTGTTGATTAGTTGATAAATCTGCATAACAATGTTGTTGATTAGTTGATAAAACTGCATAACTGTGTTGTTGATTAGTTGATAAAACTGCATAACAATGTTGTTGATTAGTTGATAAAACTACATAACAACGTTGTTGACTAGTTGATAAAACTGCATAATTACTCTGTTGATTAGTTGATAAAACTGCATAACAACGTTGTTGATTAGTTGATAAAACTGCATAACGACGTTGTTGATTAGTTGATAAAAATGCATAACTACGTTGTTGATCAGTTGATAAAACTGCATAACAACGTTGTGGATTAGTTGATAAAACTGCATAACTGTGTTGTTGATTAGTTGATAAAACTGCATAACTAGTTGTTGATTAGTTGAAAAAACTGCATAACAACGTTGTTGATTAGTTGATACAACTGCATAACTACGTTGTTGATTAGTTGATAAAACTGCATAACGGTGTTGTTGATTAGTTGATAAAACTGCATAATTACTCTGTTGATTAGTTGATGATGCTGCATAACTGTGTTGTTGATTATTTGATAAAACTGCATAACTACGTTGTTGATTAGTTGATAAAACTGCATAACAACGTTGTTTATTAGTTGATAAAACTGCATAATTACTCTGTTGATTAGTTGATAAAGCTGTAGAACTGTGTTGTTGATTATTTGATAAAACTGCATAACTACGTTGTTGATTAGTTGATAAACCTGCATAAATATGTTGTTGATTAGTTGATGAAACTGCACAACAACATTTTTGATTAGTTGATAAAACTACATAACTACACTGTTGATTAGTTGATGAAACTGCATAACAACATTGTTGATTAGTTGATAAAACTGCATAATTACTCTGCTGATTAGTTGATAAAACTGCATAACAACGTTGCTGATTAGGTGATAAAACTGCATAACTACGTTGTTGATTAGTTGATAAAACTGCTTAACAATGTTGTTGATTAGTTGATAAAACTGCATAATTACTCTGTTGATTAGTTGATAAAACTGCATAACTACGTTGTTGATTAGTTGATAAATCTACATAACTACGTTGTTGATTAGTTGATAAATCTGCATAACAATGTTGTTGATTAGTTGATAAAACTGCATAACTGTGTTGTTGATTAGTTGATAAAACTGCATAACAATGTTGTTGATTAGTTGATAAAACTACATAACAACGTTGTTGACTAGTTGATAAAACTGCATAATTACTCTGTTGATTAGTTGATAAAACTGCATAACAACGTTGTTGATTAGTTGATAAAACTGCATAACGACGTTGTTGATTAGTTGATAAAAATGCATAACTACGTTGTTGATCAGTTGATAAAACTGCATAACTGTGTTGTTGATTAGTTGATAAAACTGCATAACTACGTTGTTGGATAGTTGATAAATCTGCATAACTACGTTGTTGATTAGTTGATAAAACTGCATAACAACGTTGTTGATTAGTTGATAAAACTGCATAACTGTGTTGTTGAATAGTTGATAAAACTGCATAACAATGTTGTTGATTAGTTGATAAAACTACATAACAACGTTGTTGACTAGTTGATAAAACTGCATAATTACTCTGTTGATTAGTTGATAAAACTGCATAACAACGTTGTTGATTAGTTGATAAAACTGCATAACAACATTGTTGATTAGTTGATAAAACTGCATAACAAAGTTGTTGATTAGTTGATAAAAATGCATAACTACGTTGTTGATCAGTTGATAAAACTGCATAACTGTGTTGTTGATTAGTTGATAAAACTGCATAACTACGTTGTTGATTAGTTGATAAAACTGCATAACTAGTTGTTGATTAGTTGAAAAAACTGCATAACAACGTTGTTGATTAGCTGATAAAACTGCATAACTACGTTGTTGATTAGTTGATAAAACTAGATAATTACTCTGTTGATTAGTTGATAAAATTGCATAACAACGTTGTTGATTAGTTGATAAAACTGCATAACAACATTGTTGATTAGTTGATACAACTGCATAACTACGTTGTTGATTAGTTGATAAAACTGCATAACTGTGTTGTTGATTAGTTGATAAAACTGCATAATTACTCTGTTGATTAGTTGATGAAGCTGCATAACTGTGTTGTTGATTATTTGATAAAACTGCATAACTACGTTGTTGATTTGTTGATAAAACTGCATAACAACGTTGTTTATTAGTTGATAAAACTGCATAATTACTCTGTTGATTAGTTGATAAAGCTCCAGAACTGTGTTGTTGATTATTTGATAAAACTGCATAACTACGTTGTTGATTAGTTGATAAACCTGCATAAATATGTTGTTGATTAGTTGATGAAACTGCACAACAACATTGTTGATTAGTTGATAAAACTACATAACTACACTGTTGATTAGTTGATAAAACTGCATAACAACATTGTTGATTAGTTGATAAAACTGCATAATTACTCTGTTGATTAGTTGATAAAACTGCATAACTGTGTTGTTGATTATTTGATAAAACTGCATAACTACGTTGTTGATTAGTTGATAAACCTGCATAAATATGTTGTTGATTAGTTGATGAAACTGCACAACAACATTGTTGATTAGTTGATAAAACTACATAACTACACTGTTGATTAGTTGATAAAACTGCATAACAACATTGTTGATTAGTTGATAAAACTGCATAATTACTCTGTTGATTAGTTGATAAAACTGCATAACAACGTTGCTGATTAGGTGATAAAACTACATAACTACTCTGTTGATTAGTTGATAAAACTGCTTAACAATGTTGTTGATTATTTGATAAAACTGCATAATTACTCTGTTGATTAGTTGATAAAACTGCATAACTACGTTGTTGATTATTTGATAAAACTGCATAACAACGTTGTGGATTAGTTGATAAAACTGCATAACTGTGTTGTTGATTAGTTGATAAAACTGCATAACTAGTTGTTGATTAGTTGAAAAAACTGCATAACAACGTTGTTGATTAGTTGATACAACTGCATAACTACGTTGTTGATTAGTTGATAAAACTGCATAACGGTGTTGTTGATTAGTTGATAAAACTGCATAATTACTCTGTTGATTAGTTGATGAAGCTGCATAACTGTGTTGTTGATTATTTGATAAAACTGCATGACTACGTTGTTGATTAGTTGATAAAACTGCATAACAACGTTGTTTATTAGTTGATAAAACTGCATAATTACTCTGTTGATTAGTTGATAAAACTGCATAACTGTGTTGTTGATTATTTGATAAAACTGCATAACTACGTTGTTGATTAGTTGATAAACCTGCATAAATATGTTGTTGATTAGTTGATGAAACTGCACAACAACATTGTTGATTAGTTGATAAAACTACATAACTACACTGTTGATTAGTTGATAAAACTGCATAACAACATTGTTGATTAGTTGATAAAACTGCATAATTACTCTGTTGATTAGTTGATAAAACTGCATAACAACGTTGCTGATTAGGTGATAAAACTACATAACTACTCTGTTGATTAGTTGATAAAACTGCTTAACAATGTTGTTGATTATTTGATAAAACTGCATAATTACTCTGTTGATTAGTTGATAAAACTGCATAACTACGTTGTTGATTATTTGATAAAACTGCATAACAAGGTTGTGGATTAGTTGATAAAACTGCATAACTGTGTTGTTGATTAGTTGATAAAACTGCATAACTAGTTGTTGATTAGTTGAAAAAACTGCATAACAACGTTGTTGATTAGTTGATACAACTGCATAACTACGTTGTTGATTAGTTGATAAAACTGCATAACGGTGTTGTTGATTAGTTGATAAAACTGCATAACTACGTTGTTGGATAGTTGATAAATCTGCATAACTACGTTGTTGATTAGTTGATAAAACTGCATAACAACGTTGTTGATTAGTTGATAAAACTGCATAACTGTGTTGTTGAATAGTTGATAAAACTGCATAACAATGTTGTTGATTAGTTGATAAAACTACATAACAACGTTGTTGACTAGTTGATAAAACTGCATAATTACTCTGTTGATTAGTTGATAAAACTGCATAACAACGTTGTTGATTAGTTGATAAAACTGCATAACAACATTGTTGATTAGTTGATAAAACTGCATAACAAAGTTGTTGATTAGTTGATAAAAATGCATAACTACGTTGTTGATCAGTTGATAAAACTTCATAACTGTGTTGTTGATTAGTTGATAAAACTGCATAACTACGTTGTTGATTAGTTGATAAAACTGCATAACTAGTTGTTGATTAGTTGAAAAAACTGCATAACAACGTTGTTGATTAGCTGATAAAACTGCATAACTACGTTGTTGATTAGTTGATAAAACTAGATAATTACTCTGTTGATTAGTTGATAAAATTGCATAACAACGTTGTTGATTAGTTGATAAAACTGCATAACAACATTGTTGATTAGTTGATACAATTGCATAACTACGTTGTTGATTAGTTGATAAAACTGCATAACGGTGTTGTTGATTAGTTGATAAAACTGCATAATTACTCTGTTGATTAGTTGATGAAGCTGCATAACTGTGTTGTTGATTATTTGATAAAACTGCATAACTACGTTGTTGATTAGTTGATAAAACTGCATAACAACGTTGTTTATTAGTTGATAAAACTGCATAATTACTCTGTTGATTAGTTGATAAAGCTCCAGAACTGTGTTGTTGATTATTTGATAAAACTGCATAACTACGTTGTTGATTAGTTGATAAACCTGCATAAATATGTTGTTGATTAGTTGATGAAACTGCACAACAACATTTTTGATTAGTTGATAAAACTACATAACTACACTGTTGATTAGTTGATAAAACTGCATAACAACATTGTTGATTAGTTGATAAAACTGCATAATTACTCTGTTGATTAGTTGATAAAACTGCATAACTGTGTTGTTGATTATTTGATAAAACTGCATAACTACGTTGTTGATTAGTTGATAAACCTGCATAAATATGTTGTTGATTAGTTGATGAAACTGCACAACAACATTGTTGATTAGTTGATAAAACTACATAACTACACTGTTGATTAGTTGATAAAACTGCATAACAACATTGTTGATTAGTTGATAAAACTGCATAATTACTCTGTTGATTAGTTGATAAAACTGCATAACATTGTTGCTGATTAGGTGATAAAACTACATAACTACTCTGTTGATTAGTTGATAAAACTGCTTAACAATGTTGTTGATTATTTGATAAAACTGCATAATTACTCTGTTGATTAGTTGATAAAACTGCATAACTACGTTGTTGATTATTTGATAAAACTGCATAACAACGTTGTGGATTAGTTGATAAAACTGCATAACTGTGTTGTTGATTAGTTGATAAAACTGCATAACTAGTTGTTGATTAGTTGAAAAAACTGCATAACAACGTTGTTGATTAGTTGATACAACTGCATAACTACGTTGTTGATTAGTTGATAAAACTGCATAACGGTGTTGTTGATTAGTTGATAAAACTGCATAATTACTCTGTTGATTAGTTGATGAAGCTGCATAACTGTGTTGTTGATTATTTGATAAAACTGCATAACTACGTTGTTGATTAGTTGATAAAACTGCATAACAACGTTGTTTATTAGTTGATAAAACTGCATAATTACTCTGTTGATTAGTTGATAAAGCTGTAGAACTGTGTTGTTGATTATTTGATAAAACTGCATAACTATGTTGTTGATTAGTTGATAAACCTGCATAAATATGTTGTTGATTAGTTGATGAAACTGCACAACAACATTTTTGATTAGTTGATAAAACTACATATCTACACTGTTGATTAGTTGATGAAACTTTATAACAACATTGTTGATTAGTTGATAAAACTGCATAATTACTCTGCTGATTAGTTGATAAAACTGCATAACAACGTTGCTGATTAGGTGATAAAACTGCATAACTACGTTGTTGATTAGTTGATAAAACTGCTTAACAATGTTGTTGATTAGTTGATAAAACTGCATAATTACTCTGTTGATTAGTTGATAAAATTGCATAACTACGTTGTTGATTAGTTGATAAATCTACATAACTACGTTGTTGATTAGTTGATAAATCTGCATAACAATGTTGTTGATTAGTTGATAAAACTGCATAACTGTGTTGTTGATTAGTTGATAAAACTGCATAACAATGTTGTTGATTAGTTGATAAAACTACATAACAACGTTGTTGACTAGTTGATAAAACTGCATAATTACTCTGTTGATTAGTTGATAAAACTGCATAACAACGTTGTTGATTAGTTGATAAAACTGCATGACAACGTTGTTGATTAGTTGATAAAAATGCATAACTACGTTGTTGATCAGTTGATAAAACTGCATAACTGTGTTGTTGATTAGTTGATAAAACTGCATAACTACGTTGTTGGATAGTTGATAAATCTGCATAACTACGTTGTTGATTAGTTGATAAAACTGCATAACAACGTTGTTGATTAGTTGATAAAACTGCATAACTGTGTTGTTGAATAGTTGATAAAACTGCATAACAATGTTGTTGATTAGTTGATAAAACTGCACAACAACATTGTTGATTAGTTGATAAAACTACATAACTACACTGTTGATTAGTTGATAAAACTGCATAACAACATTGTTGATTAGTTGATAAAACTGCATAATTACTCTGTTGATTAGTTGATAAAACTGCATAACAACGTTGCTGATTAGGTGATAAAACTACATAACTACTCTGTTGATTAGTTGATAAAACTGCTTAACAATGTTGTTGATTATTTGATAAAACTGCATAATTACTCTGTTGATTAGTTGATAAAACTGCATAACTACGTTGTTGATTATTTGATAAAACTGCATAACAACGTTGTGGATTAGTTGATAAAACTGCATAACTGTGTTGTTGATTAGTTGATAAAACTGCATAACTAGTTGTTGATTAGTTGAAAAAACTGCATAACAACGTTGTTGATTAGTTGATACAACTGCATAACTACGTTGTTGATTAGTTGATAAAACTGCATAACGGTGTTGTTGATTAGTTGATAAAACTGCATAATTACTCTGTTGATTAGTTGATGAAGCTGCATAACTGTGTTGTTCATTATTTGATAAAACTGCATAACTACGTTGTTGATTAGTTGATAAAACTGCATAACAACGTTGTTTATTAGTTGATAAAACTGCATAATTACTCTGTTGATTAGTTGATAAAGCTGTAGAACTGTGTTGTTGATTATTTGATAAAACTGCATAACTACGTTGTTGATTAGTTGATAAACCTGCATAAATATGTTGTTGATTAGTTGATGAAACTGCACAACAACATTTTTGATTAGTTGATAAAACTACATATCTACACTGTTGATTAGTAGATGAAACTGCATAACAACATTGTTGATTAGTTGATAAAACTGCATAATTACTCTGCTGATTAGTTGATAAAACTGCATAACAACGTTGCTGATTAGGTGATAAAACTGCATAACTACGTTGTTGATTAGTTGATAAAACTGCTTAACAATGTTGTTGATTAGTTGATAAAACTGCATAATTACTCTGTTGATTAGTTGATAAAACTGCATAACTACGTTGTTGATTAGTTGATAAATCTACATAACTACGTTGTTGATTAGTTGATAAATCTGCATAACAATGTTGTTGATTAGTTGATAAAACTGCATAACTGTGTTGTTGATTAGTTGATAAAACTGCATAACAATGTTGTTGATTAGTTGATAAAACTACATAACAACGTTGTTGACTAGTTGATAAAACTGCATAATTACTCTGTTGATTAGTTGATAAAACTGCATAACAACGTTGTTGATTAGTTGATAAAACTGCATGACAACGTTGTTGATTAGTTGATAAAAATGCATAAGTACGTTGTTGATCAGTTGATAAAACTGCATAACTGTGTTGTTGATTAGTTGATAAAACTGCATAACTACGTTGTTGGATAGTTGATAAATCTGCATAACTACGTTGTTGATTAGTTGATAAAACTGCATAACAACGTTGTTGATTAGTTGATAAAACTGCATAACTGTGTTGTTGAATAGTTGATAAAACTGCATAACAATGTTGTTGATTAGTTGATAAAACTACATAACAACGTTGTTGACTAGTTGATAAAACTGCATAATTACTCTGTTGATTAGTTGATAAAACTGCATAACAACGTTGTTGATTAGTTGATAAAACTGCATAACAACATTGTTGATTAGTTGATAAAACTGCATAACAAAGTTGTTGATTAGTTGATAAAAATGCATAACTACGTTGTTGATCAGTTGATAAAACTGCATAACTGTGTTGTTGATTAGTTGATAAAACTGCATAACTACGTTGTTGATTAGTTGATAAAACTGCATAACTAGTTGTTGATTAGTTGAAAAAACTGCATAACAACGTTGTTGATTAGCTGATAAAACTGCATAACTACGTTGTTGATTAGTTGATAAAACTAGATAATTACTCTGTTGATTAGTTGATAAAATTGCATAACAACGTTGTTGATTAGTTGATAAAACTGCATAACAACATTGTTGATTAGTTGATACAACTGCATAACTACGTTGTTGATTAGTTGATAAAACTGCATAACGGTGTTGTTGATTAGTTGATAAAACTGCATAATTACTCTGTTGATTAGTTGATGAAGCTGCATAACTGTGTTGTTGATTATTTGATAAAACTGCATAACTACGTTGTTGATTAGTTGATAAAACTGCATAACAACGTTGTTTATTAGTTGATAAAACTGCATAATTACTCTGTTGATTAGTTGATGAAGCTCCAGAACTGTGTTGTTGATTATTTGATAAAACTGCATAACTACGTTGTTGATTAGTTGATAAACCTGCATAAATATGTTGTTGATTAGTTGATGAAACTGCACAACAACATTGTTGATTAGTTGATAAAACTACATAACTACACTGTTGATTAGTTGATAAAACTGCATAACAACATTGTTGATTAGTTGATAAAACTGCATAATTACTCTGTTGATTAGTTGATAAAACTGCATAACTGTGTTGTTGATTATTTGATAAAACTGCATAACTACGTTGTTGATTAGTTGATAAACCTGCATAAATATGTTGTTGATTAGTTGATGAAACTGCACAACAACATTGTTGATTAGTTGATAAAACTACATAACTACACTGTTGATTAGTTGATAAAACTGCATAACAACATTGTTGATTAGTTGATAAAACTGCATAATTACTCTGTTGATTAGTTGATAAAACTGCATAACAACGTTGCTGATTAGGTGATAAAACTACATAACTACTCTGTTGATTAGTTGATAAAACTGCTTAACAATGTTGTTGATTATTTGATAAAACTGCATAATTACTCTGTTGATTAGTTGATAAAACTGCATAACTACGTTGTTGATTATTTGATAAAACTGCATAACAACGTTGTGGATTAGTTGATAAAACTGCATAACTGTGTTGTTGATTAGTTGATAAAACTGCATAACTAGTTGTTGATTAGTTGAAAAAACTGCATAACAACGTTGTTGATTAGTTGATACAACTGCATAACTACGTTGTTGATTAGTTGATAAAACTGCATAACGGTGTTGTTGATTAGTTGATAAAACTGCATAATTACTCTGTTGATTAGTTGATGAAGCTGCATAACTGTGTTGTTGATTATTTGATAAAACTGCATAACTACGTTGTTGATTAGTTGATAAAACTGCATAACAACGTTGTTTATTAGTTGATAAAACTGCATAATTACTCTGTTGATTAGTTGATAAAGCTGTAGAACTGTGTTGTTGATTATTTGATAAAACTGCATAACTACGTTGTTGATTAGTTGATAAACCTGCATAAATATGATATTGATTAGTTGATGAAACTGCACAACAACATTTTTGATTAGTTGATAAAACTACATAACTACACTGTTGATTAGTTGATGAAATTGCATAACAACATTGTTGATTAGTTGATAAAACTGCATAATTACTCTGCTGATTAGTTGATAAAACTGCATAACAACGTTGCTGATTAGGTGATAAAACTGCATAACTACGTTGTTGATTAGTTGATAAAACTGCTTAACAATGTTGTTGATTAGTTGATAAAACTGCATAATTACTCTGTTGATTAGTTGATAAAACTGCATAACTACGTTGTTGATTAGTTGATAAATCTACATAACTAAGTTGTTGATTAGTTGATAAATCTGCATAACAATGTTGTTGATTAGTTGATAAAACTGCATAACTGTGTTGTTGATTAGTTGATAAAACTGCATAACAATGTTGTTGATTAGTTGATAAAACTACATAACAACGTTGTTGACTAGTTGATAAAACTGCATAATTACTCTGTTGATTAGTTGATAAAACTGCATAACAACGTTGTTGATTAGTTGATAAAACTGCATAACGACGTTGTTGATTAGTTGATAAAAATGCATAACTACGTTGTTGATCAGTTGATAAAACTGCATAACAACGTTGTGGATTAGTTGATAAAACTGCATAACTGTGTTGTTGATTAGTTGATAAAACTGCATAACTAGTTGTTGATTAGTTGAAAAAACTGCATAACAACGTTGTTGATTAGTTGATACAACTGCATAACTACGTTGTTGATTAGTTGATAAAACTGCATAACGGTGTTGTTGATTAGTTGATAAAACTGCATAATTACTCTGTTGATTAGTTGATGATGCTGCATAACTGTGTTGTTGATTATTTGATAAAACTGCATAACTACGTTGTTGATTAGTTGATAAACCTGCATAAATATGTTGTTGATTAGTTGATGAAACTGCACAACAACATTTTTGATTAGTTGATAAAACTACATAACTACACTGTTGATTAGTTGATGAAACTGCATAACAACATTGTTGATTAGTTGATAAAACTGCATAATTACTCTGCTGATTAGTTGATAAAACTGCATAACAACGTTGCTGATTAGGTGATAAAACTGCATAACTACGTTGTTGATTAGTTGATAAAACTGCTTAACAATGTTGTTGATTAGTTGATAAAACTGCATAATTACTCTGTTGATTAGTTGATAAAACTGCATAACTGTGTTGTTGATTAGTTGATAAAACTGCATAACAATGTTGTTGATTAGTTGATAAAACTACATAACAACGTTGTTGACTAGTTGATAAAACTGCATAATTACTCTGTTGATTAGTTGATAAAACTGCATAACAACGTTGTTGATTAGTTGATAAAACTGCATAACGACGTTGTTGATTAGTTGATAAAAATGCATAACTACGTTGTTGATCAGTTGATAAAACTGCATAACTGTGTTGTTGATTAGTTGATAAAACTGCATAACTACGTTTTTGGATAGTTGATAAATCTGCATAACTACGTTGTTGATTAGTTGATAAAACTGCATAACAACGTTGTTGATTAGTTGATAAAACTGCATAACTGTGTTGTTGAATAGTTGATAAAACTGCATAACAATGTTGTTGATTAGTTGATAAAACTACATAACAACGTTGTTGACTAGTTGATAAAACTGCATAATTACTCTGTTGATTAGTTGATAAAACTGCATAACAACGTTGTTGATTAGTTGATAAAACTGCATAACAACATTGTTGATTAGTTGATAAAACTGCATAACAAAGTTGTTGATTAGTTGATAAAAATGCATAACTACGTTGTTGATCAGTTGATAAAACTGCATAACTGTGTTGTTGATTAGTTGATAAAACTGCATAACTACGTTGTTGATTAGTTGATAAAACTGCATAACTAGTTGTTGATTAGTTGAAAAAACTGCATAACAACGTTGTTGATTAGCTGATAAAACTGCATAACTACGTTGTTGATTAGTTGATAAAACTAGATAATTACTCTGTTGATTAGTTGATAAAATTGCATAACAACGTTGTTGATTAGTTGATAAAACTGCATAACAACATTGTTGATTAGTTGATACAACTGCATAACTACGTTGTTGATTAGTTGATAAAACTGCATAACGGTGTTGTTGATTAGTTGATAAAACTGCATAATTACTCTGTTGATTAGTTGATGAAGCTGCATAACTGTGTTGTTGATTATTTGATAAAACTGCATAACTACGTTGTTGATTAGTTGATAAAACTGCATAACAACGTTGTTTATTAGTTGATAAAACTGCATAATTACTCTGTTGATTAGTTGATAAAGCTCCAGAACTGTGTTGTTGATTATTTGATAAAACTGCATAACTACGTTGTTGATTAGTTGATAAACCTGCATAAATATGTTGTTGATTAGTTGATGAAACTGCACAACAACATTGTTGATTAGTTGATAAAACTACATAACTACACTGTTGATTAGTTGATAAAACTGCATAACAACATTGTTGATTAGTTGATAAAACTGCATAATTACTCTGTTGATTAGTTGATAAAACTGCATAACTGTGTTGTTGATTATTTGATAAAACTGCATAACTACGTTGTTGATTAGTTGATAAACCTGCATAAATATGTTGTTGATTAGTTGATGAAACTGCACAACAACATTGTTGATTAGTTGATAAAACTACATAACTACACTGTTGATTAGTTGATAAAACTGCATAACAACATTGTTGATTAGTTGATAAAACTGCATAATTACTCTGTTGATTAGTTGATAAAACTGCATAACAACGTTGCTGATTAGGTGATAAAACTACATAACTACTCTGTTGATTAGTTGATAAAACTGCTTAACAATGTTGTTGATTATTTGATAAAACTGCATAATTACTCTGTTGATTAGTTGATAAAACTGCATAACTACGTTGTTGATTATTTGATAAAACTGCATAACAACGTTGTGGATTAGTTGATAAAACTGCATAACTGTGTTGTTGATTAGTTGATAAAACTGCATAACTAGTTGTTGATTAGTTGAAAAAACTGCATAACAACGTTGTTGATTAGTTGATACAACTGCATAACTACGTTGTTGATTAGTTGATAAAACTGCATAACGGTGTTGTTGATTAGTTGATAAAACTGCATAATTACTCTGTTGATTAGTTGATGAAGCTGCATAACTGTGTTGTTGATTATTTGATAAAACTGCATAACTACGTTGTTGATTAGTTGATAAAACTGCATAACAACGTTGTTTATTAGTTGATAAAACTGCATAATTACTCTGTTGATTAGTTGATAAAACTGCATAACTGTGTTGTTGATTATTTGATAAAACTGCATAACTACGTTGTT
Organism: Coregonus lavaretus; assembly: GCF_964263955.1. Lineage (NCBI taxonomy): Eukaryota > Metazoa > Chordata > Actinopteri > Salmoniformes > Salmonidae > Coregonus > Coregonus lavaretus. The sequence continues at coordinate 1,297,866 of NC_140026.1, read as the reverse complement.
GATTAGTTGATAAACCTGCATAAATATGTTGTTGATTAGTTGATGAAACTGCACAACAACATTGTTGATTAGTTGATAAAACTACATAACTACACTGTTGATTAGTTGATAAAACTGCATAACAACATTGTTGATTAGTTGATAAAACTGCATAATTACTCTGTTGATTAGTTGATAAAACTGCATAACAACGTTGCTGATTAGGTGATAAAACTACATAACTACTCTGTTGATTAGTTGATAAAACTGCTTAACAATGTTGTTGATTATTTGATAAAACTGCATAATTACTCTGTTGATTAGTTGATAAAACTGCATAACTACGTTGTTGATTATTTGATAAAACTGCATAACAAGGTTGTGGATTAGTTGATAAAACTGCATAACTGTGTTGTTGATTAGTTGATAAAACTGCATAACTAGTTGTTGATTAGTTGAAAAAACTGCATAACAACGTTGTTGATTAGTTGATACAACTGCATAACTACGTTGTTGATTAGTTGATAAAACTGCATAACGGTGTTGTTGATTAGTTGATAAAACTGCATAATTACTCTGTTGAAGAGTTGATGAAGCTGCATAACTGTGTTGTTGATTATTTGATAAAACTGCATAACTACGTTGTTGATTAGTTGATAAACCTGCATAAATATGTTGTTGATTAGTTGATGAAACTGCACAACAACATTTTTGATTAGTTGATAAAACTACATAACTACACTGTTGATTAGTTGATGAAACTGCATAACAACATTGTTGATTAGTTGATAAAACTGCATAATTACTCTGCTGATTAGTTGATAAAACTGCATAACAACGTTGCTGATTAGGTGATAAAACTGCATAACTACGTTGTTGATTAGTTGATAAAACTGCTTAACAATGTTGTTGATTAGTTGATAAAACTGCATAATTACTCTGTTGATTAGTTGATAAAACTGCATAACTGTGTTGTTGATTAGTTGATAAAACTGCATAACAATGTTGTTGATTAGTTGATAAAACTACATAACAACGTTGTTGACTAGTTGATAAAACTGCATAATTACTCTGTTGATTAGTTGATAAAACTGCATATCAACGTTGTTGATTAGTTGATAAAACTGCATAACGACGTTGTTGATTAGTTGATAAAAATGCATAACTACGTTGTTGATCAGTTGATAAAACTGCATAACTGTGTTGTTGATTAGTTGATAAAACTGCATAACTACGTTGTTGGATAGTTGATAAATCTGCATAACTACGTTGTTGATTAGTTGATAAAACTGCATAACAACGTTGTTGATTAGTTGATAAAACTGCATAACTGTGTTGTTGAATAGTTGATAAAACTGCATAACAATGTTGTTGATTAGTTGATAAAACTACATAACAACGTTGTTGACTAGTTGATAAAACTGCATAATTACTCTGTTGATTAGTTGATAAAACTGCATAACAACGTTGTTGATTAGTTGATAAAACTGCATAACAACATTGTTGATTAGTTGATAAAACTGCATAACAAAGTTGTTGATTAGTTGATAAAAATGCATAACTACGTTGTTGATCAGTTGATAAAACTGCATAACTGTGTTGTTGATTAGTTGATAAAACTGCATAACTACGTTGTTGATTAGTTGATAAAACTGCATAACTAGTTGTTGATTAGTTGAAAAAACTGCATAACAACGTTGTTGATTAGCTGATAAAACTGCATAACTACGTTGTTGATTAGTTGATAAAACTAGATAATTACTCTGTTGATTAGTTGATAAAATTGCATAACAACGTTGTTGATTAGTTGATAAAACTGCATAACAACATTGTTGATTAGTTGATACAACTGCATAACTACGTTGTTGATTAGTTGATAAAACTGCATAACGGTGTTGTTGATTAGTTGATAAAACTGCATAATTACTCTGTTGATTAGTTGATGAAGCTGCATAACTGTGTTGTTGATTATTTGATAAAACTGCATAACTACGTTGTTGATTAGTTGATAAAACTGCATAACAACGTTGTTTATTAGTTGATAAAACTGCATAATTACTCTGTTGATTAGTTGATAAAGCTCCAGAACTGTGTTGTTGATTATTTGATAAAACTGCATAACTACGTTGTTGATTAGTTGATAAACCTGCATAAATATGTTGTTGATTAGTTGATGAAACTGCACAACAACATTGTTGATTAGTTGATAAAACTACATAACTACACTGTTGATTAGTTGATAAAACTGCATAACAACATTGTTGATTAGTTGATAAAACTGCATAATTACTCTGTTGATTAGTTGATAAAACTGCATAACTGTGTTGTTGATTATTTGATAAAACTGCATAACTACGTTGTTGATTAGTTGATAAACCTGCATAAATATGTTGTTGATTAGTTGATGAAACTGCACAACAACATTGTTGATTAGTTGATAAAACTACATAACTACACTGTTGATTAGTTGATAAAACTGCATAACAACATTGTTGATTAGTTGATAAAACTGCATAATTACTCTGTTGATTAGTTGATAAAACTGCATAACAACGTTGCTGATTAGGTGATAAAACTACATAACTACTCTGTTGATTAGTTGATAAAACTGCTTAACAATGTTGTTGATTATTTGATAAAACTGCATAATTACTCTGTTGATTAGTTGATAAAACTGCATAACTACGTTGTTGATTATTTGATAAAACTGCATAACAACGTTGTGGATTAGTTGATAAAACTGCATAACTGTGTTGTTGATTAGTTGATAAAACTGCATAACTAGTTGTTGATTAGTTGAAAAAACTGCATAACAACGTTGTTGATTAGTTGATAAAACTGCATAATTACTCTGTTGATTAGTTGATAAAACTGCATAACTGTGTTGTTGATTATTTGATAAAACTGCATAACTACGTTGTTGATTAGTTGATAAACCTGCATAAATATGTTGTTGATTAGTTGATGAAACTGCACAACAACATTGTTGATTAGTTGATAAAACTACATAACTACACTGTTGATTAGTTGATAAAACTGCATAACAACATTGTTGATTAGTTGATAAAACTGCATAATTACTCTGTTGATTAGTTGATAAAACTGCATAACAACGTTGCTGATTAGGTGATAAAACTACATAACTACTCTGTTGATTAGTTGATAAAACTGCTTAACAATGTTGTTGATTATTTGATAAAACTGCATAATTACTCTGTTGATTAGTTGATAAAACTGCATAACTACGTTGTTGATTATTTGATAAAACTGCATAACAAGGTTGTGGATTAGTTGATAAAACTGCATAACTGTGTTGTTGATTAGTTGATAAAACTGCATAACTAGTTGTTGATTAGTTGAAAAAACTGCATAACAACGTTGTTGATTAGTTGATACAACTGCATAACTACGTTGTTGATTAGTTGATAAAACTGCATAACGGTGTTGTTGATTAGTTGATAAAACTGCATAATTACTCTGTTGATTAGTTGATGAAGCTGCATAACTGTGTTGTTGATTATTTGATAAAACTGCATAACTACGTTGTTGATTAGTTGATAAAACTGCATAACAACGTTGTTTATTAGTTGATAAAACTGCATAATTACTCTGTTGATTAGTTGATAAAGCTGTAGAACTGTGTTGTTGATTATTTGATAAAACTGCATAACTACGTTGTTGATTAGTTGATAAACCTGCATAAATATGTTGTTGATTAGTTGATGAAACTGCACAACAACATTTTTGATTAGTTGATAAAACTACATAACTACACTGTTGATTAGTTGATGAAACTGCATAACAACATTGTTGATTAGTTGATAAAACTGCATAATTACTCTGCTGATTAGTTGATAAAACTGCATAACAACGTTGCTGATTAGGTGATAAAACTGCATAACTACGTTGTTGATTAGTTGATAAAACTGCTTAACAATGTTGTTGATTAGTTGATAAAACTGCATAATTACTCTGTTGATTAGTTGATAAAACTGCATAACTACGTTGTTGATTAGTTGATAAATCTACATAACTACGTTGTTGATTAGTTGATAAATCTGCATAACAATGTTGTTGATTAGTTGATAAAACTGCATAACTGTGTTGTTGATTAGTTGATAAAACTGCATAACAATGTTGTTGATTAGTTGATAAAACTACATAACAACGTTGTTGACTAGTTGATAAAACTGCATAATTACTCTGTTGATTAGTTGATAAAACGGCATAACAACGTTGTTGATTAGTTGATAAAACTGCATAACGACGTTGTTGATTAGTTGATAAAAATGCATAACTACGTTGTTGATCGGTTGATAAAATTGCATAACTGTGTTGTTGATTAGTTGATAAAACTGCATAACTACGTTGTTGGATAGTTGATAAATCTGCATAACTACGTTGTTGATTAGTTGATAAAACTGCATAACAACGTTGTTGATTAGTTGATAAAACTGCATAACTGTGTTGTTGAATAGTTGATAAAACTGCATAACAATGTTGTTGATTAGTTGATAAAACTACATAACAACGTTGTTGACTAGTTGATAAAACTGCATAATTACTCTGTTGATTAGTTGATAAAACTGCATAACAACGTTGTTGATTAGTTGATAAAACTGCATAACAACATTGTTGATTAGTTGATAAAACTGCATAACAAAGTTGTTGATTAGTTGATAAAAATGCATAACTACGTTGTTGATCAGTTGATAAAACTGCATAACTGTGTTGTTGATTAGTTGATAAAACTGCATAACTACGTTGTTGATTAGTTGATAAAACTGCATAACTAGTTGTTGATTAGTTGAAAAAACTGCATAACAACGTTGTTGATTAGCTGATAAAACTGCATAACTACGTTGTTGATTAGTTGATAAAACTAGATAATTACTCTGTTGATTAGTTGATAAAATTGCATAACAACGTTGTTGATTAGTTGATAAAACTGCATAACAACATTGTTGATTAGTTGATACAACTGCATAACTACGTTGTTGATTAGTTGATAAAACTGCATAACGGTGTTGTTGATTAGTTGATAAAACTGCATAATTACTCTGTTGATTAGTTGATGAAGCTGCATAACTGTGTTGTTGATTATTTGATAAAACTGCATAACTACGTTGTTGATTAGTTGATAAAACTGCATAACAACGTTGTTTATTAGTTGATAAAACTGCATAATTACTCTGTTGATTAGTTGATAAAGCTCCAGAACTGTGTTGTTGATTATTTGATAAAACTGCATAACTACGTTGTTGATTAGTTGATAAACCTGCATAAATATGTTGTTGATTAGTTGATGAAACTGCACAACAACATTGTTGATTAGTTGATAAAACTACATAACTACACTGTTGATTAGTTGATAAAACTGCATAACAACATTGTTGATTAGTTGATAAAACTGCATAATTACTCTGTTGATTAGTTGATAAAACTGCATAACTGTGTTGTTGATTATTTGATAAAACTGCATAACTACGTTGTTGATTAGTTGATAAACCTGCATAAATATGTTGTTGATTAGTTGATGAAACTGCACAACAACATTGTTGATTAGTTGATAAAACTACATAACTACACTGTTGATTAGTTGATAAAACTGCATAACAACATTGTTGATTAGTTGATAAAACTGCATAATTACTCTGTTGATTAGTTGATAAAACTGCATAACAACGTTGCTGATTAGGTGATAAAACTACATAACTACTCTGTTGATTAGTTGATAAAACTGCTTAACAATGTTGTTGATTATTTGATAAAACTGCATAATTACTCTGTTGATTAGTTGATAAAACTGCATAACTACTTTGTTGATTATTTGATAAAACTGCATAACAACGTTGTGGATTAGTTGATAAAACTGCATAACTGTGTTGTTGATTAGTTGATAAAACTGCATAACTAGTTGTTGATTAGTTGAAAAAACTGCATAACAACGTTGTTGATTAGTTGATACAACTGCATAACTACGTTGTTGATTAGTTGATAAAACTGCATAACGGTGTTGTTGATTAGTTGATAAAACTGCATAATTACTCTGTTGATTAGTTGATGAAGCTGCATAACTGTGTTGTTGATTATTTGATAAAACTGCATAACTACGTTGTTGATTAGTTGATAAAACTGCATAACAACGTTGTTTATTAGTTGATAAAACTGCATAATTACTCTGTTGATTAGTTGATAAAGCTGTAGAACTGTGTTGTTGATTATTTGATAAAACTGCATAACTACGTTGTTGATTAGTTGATAAACCTGCATAAATATGTTTTTGATTAGTTTATGAAACTGCACAACAACATTGTTGATTAGTTGATAAAACTACATAACTACACTGTTGATTAGTTGATGAAACTGCATAACAACATAGTTGATTAGTTGATAAAACTGCATAATTACTCTGCTGATTAGTTGATAAAACTGCATAACAACGTTGCTGATTAGGTGATAAACCTGCATAAATATGTTGTTGATTAGTTGATGAAACTGCACAACAACATTGTTGATTAGTTGATAAAACTACATAACTACACTGTTGATTAGTTGATAAAACTGCATAACAACATTGTTGATTAGTTGATAAAACTGCATAATTACTCTGTTGATTAGTTGATAAAACTGCATAACAACGTTGCTGATTAGGTGATAAAACTACATAACTACTCTGTTGATTAGTTGATAAAACTGCTTAACAATGTTGTTGATTATTTGATAAAACTGCATAATTACTCTGTTGATTAGTTGATAAAACTGCATAACTACGTTGTTGATTATTTGATAAAACTGCATAACAAGGTTGTGGATTAGTTGATAAAACTGCAAAACTGTGTTGTTGATTAGTTGATAAAACTGCATAACTAGTTGTTGATTAGTTGAAAAAACTGCATAACAACGTTGTTGATTAGTTGATACAACTGCATAACTACGTTGTTGATTAGTTGATAAAACTGCATAACGGTGTTGTTGATTAGTTGATAAAACTGCATAATTACTCTGTTGATTAGTTGATGAAGCTGCATAACTGTGTTGTTGATTATTTGATAAAACTGCATAACTACGTTGTTGATTAGTTGATAAAACTGCATAACAACGTTGTTTATTAGTTGATAAAACTGCATAATTACTCTGTTGATTAGTTGATAAAGCTGTAGAACTGTGTTGTTGATTATTTGATAAAACTGCATAACTACGTTGTTGATTAGTTGATAAACCTGCATAAATATGTTGTTGATTAGTTGATGAAACTGCACAACAACATTTTTGATTAGTTGATAAAACTACATAACTACACTGTTGATTAGTTGATGAAACTGCATAACAACATTGTTGATTAGTTGATAAAACTGCATAATTACTCTGCTGATTAGTTGATAAAACTGCATAACAACGTTGCTGATTAGGTGATAAAACTGCATAACTACGTTGTTGATTAGTTGATAAAACTGCTTAACAATGTTGTTGATTAGTTGATAAAACTGCATAATTACTCTGTTGATTAGTTGATAAAACTGCATAACTACGTTGTTGATTAGTTGATAAATCTACATAACTACGTTGTTGATTAGTTGATAAATCTGCATAACAATGTTGTTGATTAGTTGATAAAACTGCATAACTGTGTTGTTGATTAGTTGATAAAACTGCATAACAATGTTGTTGATTAGTTGATAAAACTACATAACAACGTTGTTGACTAGTTGATAAAACTGCATAATTACTCTGTTGATTAGTTGATAAAACTGCATAACAACGTTGTTGATTAGTTGATAAAACTGCATAACGACGTTGTTGATTAGTTGATAAAAATGCATAACTACGTTGTTGATCGGTTGATAAAACTGCATAACTGTGTTGTTGATTAGTTGATAAAACTGCATAACTACGTTGTTGGATAGTTGATAAATCTGCATAACTACGTTGTTGATTAGTTGATAAAACTGCATAACAACGTTGTTGATTAGTTGATAAAACTGCATAACTGTGTTGTTGAATAGTTGATAAAACTGCATAACAATGTTGTTGATTAGTTGATAAAACTACATAACAACGTTGTTGACTAGTTGATAAAACTGCATAATTACTCTGTTGATTAGTTGATAAAACTGCATAACAACGTTGTTGATTAGTTGATAAAACTGCATAACAACATTGTTGATTAGTTGATAAAACTGCATAACAAAGTTGTTGATTAGTTGATAAAAATGCATAACTACGTTGTTGATCAGTTGATAAAACTGCATAACTGTGTTGTTGATTAGTTGATAAAACTGCATAACTACGTTGTTGATTAGTTGATAAAACTGCATAACTAGTTGTTGATTAGTTGAAAAAACTGCATAACAACGTTGTTGATTAGCTGATAAAACTGCATAACTACGTTGTTGATTAGTTGATAAAACTAGATAATTACTCTGTTGATTAGTTGATAAAATTGCATAACAACGTTGTTGATTAGTTGATAAAACTGCATAACAACATTGTTGATTAGTTGATACAACTGCATAACTACGTTGTTGATTAGTTGATAAAACTGCATAACGGTGTTGTTGATTAGTTGATAAAACTGCATAATTACTCTATTGATTAGTTGATGAAGCTGCATAACTGTGTTGTTGATTATTTGATAAAACTGCATAACTACGTTGTTGATTAGTTGATAAAACTGCATAACAACGTTGTTTATTAGTTGATAAAACTGCATAATTACTCTGTTGATTAGTTGATAAAGCTCCAGAACTGTGTTGTTGATTATTTGATAAAACTGCATAACTACGTTGTTGATTAGTTGATAAACCTGCATAAATATGTTGTTGATTAGTTGATGAAACTGCACAACAACATTGTTGATTAGTTGATAAAACTACATAACTACACTGTTGATTAGTTGATAAAACTGCATAACAACATTGTTGATTAGTTGATAAAACTGCATAATTACTCTGTTGATTAGTTGATAAAACTGCATAACAACGTTGCTGATTAGGTGATAAAACTACATAACTACTCTGTTGATTAGTTGATAAAACTGCTTAACAATGTTGTTGATTATTTGATAAAACTGCATAATTACTCTGTTGATTAGTTGATAAAACTGCATAACTACGTTGTTGATTATTTGATAAAACTGCATAACAACGTTGTGGATTAGTTGATAAAACTGCATAACTGTGTTGTTGATTAGTTGATAAAACTGCATAACTAGTTGTTGATTAGTTGAAAAAACTGCATAACAACGTTGTTGATTAGTTGATACAACTGCATAACTACGTTGTTGATTAGTTGATAAAACTGCATAACGGTGTTGTTGATTAGTTGATAAAACTGCATAATTACTCTGTTGATTAGTTGATGAAGCTGCATAACTGTGTTGTTGATTATTTGATAAAACTGCATAACTACGTTGTTGATTAGTTGATAAAACTGCATAACAACGTTGTTTATTAGTTGATAAAACTGCATAATTACTCTGTTGATTAGTTGATAAAGCTGTAGAACTGTGTTGTTGATTATTTGATAAAACTGCATAACTACGTTGTTGATTAGTTGATAAACCTGCATAAATATGTTTTTGATTAGTTTATGAAACTGCACAACAACATTGTTGATTAGTTGATAAAACTACATAACTACACTGTTGATTAGTTGATGAAACTGCATAACAACATAGTTGATTAGTTGATAAAACTGCATAATTACTCTGCTGATTAGTTGATAAAACTGCATAACTACGTTGTTGATTAGTTGATAAATCTGCATAACTACGTTGTTGATTAGTTGATAAATCTGCATAACAATGTTGTTGATTAGTTGATAAAACTGCATAACTGTGTTGTTGATTAGTTGATAAAACTGCATAACAATGTTGTTGATTAGTTGATAAAACTACATAACAACGTTGTTGACTAGTTGATAAAACTGCATAATTACTCTGTTGATTAGTTGATAAAACTGCATAACAACGTTGTTGATTAGTTGATAAAACTGCATAACAACGTTGTTGATTAGTTGATAAAAATGCATAACTACGTTGTTGATCAGTTGATAAAACTGCATAACTGTGTTGTTGATTAGTTGATAAAACTGCATAACAACGTTGTTGATTAGCTGATAAAACTGCATAACTACGTTGTTGATTAGTTGATAAAACTAGATAATTACTCTGTTGATTAGTTGATAAAATTGCATAACAACGTTGTTGATTAGTTGATAAAACTGCATAACAACATTGTTGATTAGTTGATACAACTGCATAACTACGTTGTTGATTAGTTGATAAAACTGCATTACGGTGTTGTTGATTAGTTGATAAAACTGCATAATTACTCTGTTGATTAGTTGATGAAGCTGCATAACTGTGTTGTTGATTATTTGATAAAACTGCATAACTACGTTGTTGATTAGTTGATTAAACTGCATAACAACGTTGTTTATTAGTTGATAAAACTGCATAATTACTCTGTTGATTAGTTGATAAAACTGCATAACTACGTTGTTGATTAGTTGATAAATCTGCATAACTACGTTGTTGATTAGTTGATAAATCTGCATAACAATGTTGTTGATTAGTTGATAAAACTGCATAACTGTGTTGTTGATTAGTTGATAAAACTGCATAACAATGTTGTTGATTAGTTGATAAAACTACATAACAACGTTGTTGACTAGTTGATAAAACTGCATAATTACTCTGTTGATTAGTTGATAAAACTGCATAACAACGTTGTTGATTAGTTGATAAAACTGCATAACAACGTTGTTGATTAGTTGATAAAAATGCATAACTACGTTGTTGATCAGTTGATAAAACTGCATAACTGTGTTGTTGATTAGTTGATAAAACTGCATAACAACGTTGTTGATTAGCTGATAAAACTGCATAACTACGTTGTTGATTAGTTGATAAAACTAGATAATTACTCTGTTGATTAGTTGATAAAATTGCATAACAACGTTGTTGATTAGTTGATAAAACTGCATAACAACATTGTTGATTAGTTGATACAACTGCATAACTACGTTGTTGATTAGTTGATAAAACTGCATTACGGTGTTGTTGATTAGTTGATAAAACTGCATAATTACTCTGTTGATTAGTTGATGAAGCTGCATAACTGTGTTGTTGATTATTTGATAAAACTGCATAACTACGTTGTTGATTAGTTGATTAAACTGCATAACAACGTTGTTTATTAGTTGATAAAACTGCATAATTACTCTGTTGATTAGTTGATAAAGCTGCAGAACTGTGTTGTTGATTATTTGATAAAACTGCATAACTACGTTGTTGATTAGTTGATAAACCTGCATAAATATGTTGTTGATTAGTTGATGAAACTGCACAACAACATTGTTGATTAGTTGATAAAACTACATAACTACACTGTTGATTAGTTGATGAAACTGCATAACAACATTGTTGATTAGTTGATAAAACTGCCTAATTACTCTGCTGATTAGTTGATAAAACTGCATAACAACGTTGCTGATTAGGTGATAAAACTGCATAACTACGTTGTTGATTAGTTGATAAAACTGCTTAACAATGTTGTTGATTAGTTGATAATACTGCATAATTACTCTGTTGATTAGTTGATAAAACTGCATAACTACGTTGTTGATTAGTTGATAAATCTGCATAACTACGTTGTTGATTAGTTGATAAAACTGCATAACAACGTTGTTGATTAGTTGATAAAACTGCATAACTGTGTTGTTGAATAGTTGATAAAACTGCATAACAATGTTGTTGATTAGTTGATAAAACTACATAACAACGTTGTTGACTAGTTGATAAAACTGCATAATTACTCTGTTGATTAGTTGATAAAACTGCATAACAACGTTGTTGATTAGTTGATAAAACTGCATAACAACATTGTTGATTAGTTGATAAAACTGCATAACAACGTTGTTGATTAGTTGATAAAAATGCATAACTACGTTGTTGATCAGTTGATAAAACTGCATAACTGTGTTGTTAATTAGTTGATAAAACTGCATAACTACGTTGTTGATTAGTTGATAAAACTGCATAACTAGTTGTTGATTAGTTGAAAAAACTGCATAACAACGTTGTTGATTAGCTGATAAAACTGCATAACTACGTTGTTGATTAGTTGATAAAACTAGATAATTACTCTGTTGATTAGTTGATAAAATTGCATAACAACGTTGTTGATTAGTTGATAAAACTGTATAACAACATTGTTGATTAGTTGATACAACTGCATAACTACGTTGTTGATTAGTTGATAAAACTGCATAACGGTGTTGTTGATTAGTTGATAAAACTGCATAATTACTCTGTTGATTAGTTGATGAAGCTGCATAACTGTGTTGTTGATTATTTGATAAAACTGCATAACTACGTTGTTGATTAGTTGATAAAACTGCATAACAACGTTGTTTATTAGTTGATAAAACTGCATAATTACTCTGTTGATTAGTTGATAAAGCTCCAGAACTGTGTTGTTGATTATTTGATAAAACTGCATAACTACGTTGTTGATTAGTTGATAAACCTGCATAAATATGTTGTTGATTAGTTGATGAAACTGCACAACAACATTGTTGATTAGTTGATAAAACTACATAACTACACTGTTGATTAGTTGATAAAACTGCATAACAACGTTGTTGATTAGTTGATACAACTGCATAACTACGTTGTTGATTAGTTGATAAAACTGCATAACGGTGTTGTTGATTAGTTGATAAAACTGCATAATTACTCTGTTGATTAGTTGATGAAGCTGCATAACTGTGTTGTTGATTATTTGATAAAACTGCATAACTACGTTGTTGATTAGTTGATAAAACTGCATAACAACGTTGTTTATTAGTTGATAAAACTGCATAATTACTCTGTTGATTAGTTGATAAAACTGCATAACTGTGTTGTTGATTATTTGATAAAACTGCATAACTACGTTGTTGATTAGTTGATAAACCTGCATAAATATGTTGTTGATTAGTTGATGAAACTGCACAACAACATTGTTGATTAGTTGATAAAACTACATAACTACACTGTTGATTAGTTGATAAAACTGCATAACAACATTGTTGATTAGTTGATAAAACTGCATAATTACTCTGTTGATTAGTTGATAAAACTGCATAACAACGTTGCTGATTAGGTGATAAAACTACATAACTACTCTGTTGATTAGTTGATAAAACTGCTTAACAATGTTGTTGATTATTTGATAAAACTGCATAATTACTCTGTTGATTAGTTGATAAAACTGCATAACTACGTTGTTGATTATTTGATAAAACTGCATAACAACGTTGTGGATTAGTTGATAAAACTGCATAACTGTGTTGTTGATTAGTTGATAAAACTGCATAACTAGTTGTTGATTAGTTGAAAAAACTGCATAACAACGTTGTTGATTAGTTGATACAACTGCATAACTACGTTGTTGATTAGTTGATAAAACTGCATAACGGTGTTGTTGATTAGTTGATAAAACTGCATAATTACTCTGTTGATTAGTTGATGAAGCTGCATAACTGTGTTGTTGATTATTTGATAAAACTGCATAACTACGTTGTTGATTAGTTGATAAAACTGCATAACAACGTTGTTTATTAGTTGATAAAACTGCATAATTACTCTGTTGATTAGTTGATAAAGCTGTAGAACTGTGTTGTTGATTATTTGATAAAACTGCATAACTACGTTGTTGATTAGTTGATAAACCTGCATAAATATGTTGTTGATTAGTTGATGAAACTGCACAACAACATTTTTGATTAGTTGATAAAACTACATAACTACACTGTTGATTAGTTGATGAAACTGCATAACAACATTGTTGATTAGTTGATAAAACTGCATAATTACTCTGCTGATTAGTTGATAAAACTGCATAACAATGTTGCTGATTAGGTGATAAAACTGCATAACTACGTTGTTGATTAGTTGATAAAACTGCTTAACAATGTTGTTGATTAGTTGATAAAACTGCATAATTACTCTGTTGATTAGTTGATAAAACTGCATAACTACGTTGTTGATTAGTTGATAAATCTACATAACTACGTTGTTGATTAGTTGATAAATCTGCATAACAATGTTGTTGATTAGTTGATAAAACTGCATAACTGTGTTGTTGATTAGTTGATAAAACTGCATAACAATGTTGTTGATTAGTTGATAAAACTACATAACAACGTTGTTGACTAGTTGATAAAACTGCAAAATTACTCTGTTGATTAGTTGATAAAACTGCATAACAACGTTGTTGATTAGTTGATAAAACTGCATAACGACGTTGTTGATTAGTTGATAAAAATGCATAACTACGTTGTTGATCAGTTGATAAAACTGCATAACTGTGTTGTTGATTAGTTGATAAAACTGCATAACTACGTTGTTGGATAGTTGATAAATCTGCATAACTACGTTGTTGATTAGTTGATAAAACTGCATAACAACGTTGTTGATTAGTTGATAAAACTGCATAACTGTGTTGTTGAATAGTTGATAAAACTGCATAACAATGTTGTTGATTAGTTGATAAAACTACATAACAACGTTGTTGACTAGTTGATAAAACTGCATAATTACTCTGTTGATTAGTTGATAAAACTGCATAACAACGTTGTTGATTAGTTGATAAAACTGCATAACAACATTGTTGATTAGTTGATAAAACTGCATAACAAAGTTGTTGATTAGTTGATAAAAATGCATAACTACGTTGTTGATCAGTTGATAAAACTGCATAACTGTGTTGTTGATTAGTTGATAAAACTGCATAACTACGTTGTTGATTAGTTGATAAAACTGCATAACTAGTTGTTGATTAGTTGAAAAAACTGCATAACAACGTTGTTGATTAGCTGATAAAACTGCATAACTACGTTGTTGATTAGTTGATAAAACTAGATAATTACTCTGTTGATTAGTTGATAAAATTGCATAACAACGTTGTTGATTAGTTGATAAAACTGCATAACAACATTGTTGATTAGTTGATACAACTGCATAACTACGTTGTTGATTAGTTGATAAAACTGCATAACGGTGTTGTTGATTAGTTGATAAAACTGCATAATTACTCTGTTGATTAGTTGATGAAGCTGCATAACTGTGTTGTTGATTATTTGATAAAACTGCATAACTACGTTGTTGATTAGTTGATAAAACTGCATAACAACGTTGTTTATTAGTTGATAAAACTGCATAATTACTCTGTTGATTAGTTGATAAAGCTCCAGAACTGTGTTGTTGATTATTTGATAAAACTGCATAACTACGTTGTTGATTAGTTGATAAACCTGCATAAATATGTTGTTGATTAGTTGATGAAACTGCACAACAACATTGTTGATTAGTTGATAAAACTACATAACTACACTGTTGATTAGTTGATAAAACTGCATAACAACATTGTTGATTAGTTGATAAAACTGCATAATTACTCTGTTGATTAGTTGATAAAACTGCATAACTGTGTTGTTGATTATTTGATAAAACTGCATAACTACGTTGTTGATTAGTTGATAAACCTGCATAAATATGTTGTTGATTAGTTGATGAAACTGCACAACAACATTGTTGATTAGTTGATAAAACTACATAACTACACTGTTGATTAGTTGATAAAACTGCATAACAACATTGTTGATTAGTTGATAAAACTGCATAATTACTCTGTTGATTAGTTGATAAAACTGCATAACTGTGTTGTTGATTATTTGATAAAACTGCATAACTACGTTGTTGATTAGTTGATAAACCTGCATAAATATGTTGTTGATTAGTTGATGAAACTGCACAACAACATTGTTGATTAGTTGATAAAACTACATAACTACACTGTTGATTAGTTGATAAAACTGCATAACAACATTGTTGATTAGTTGATAAAACTGCATAATTACTCTGTTGATTAGTTGATAAAACTGCATAACAACGTTGCTGATTAGGTGATAAAACTACATAACTACTCTGTTGATTAGTTGATAAAACTGCTTAACAATGTTGTTGATTATTTGATAAAACTGCATAATTACTCTGTTGATTAGTTGATAAAACTGCATAACTACGTTGTTGATTATTTGATAAAACTGCATAACAACGTTGTGGATTAGTTGATAAAACTGCATAACTGTGTTGTTGATTAGTTGATAAAACTGCATAACTAGTTGTTGATTAGTTGAAAAAACTGCATAACAACGTTGTTGATTAGTTGATACAACTGCATAACTACGTTGTTGATTAGTTGATAAAACTGCATAACGGTGTTGTTGATTAGTTGATAAAACTGCATAATTACTCTGTTGATTAGTTGATGAAGCTGCATAACTGTGTTGTTGATTATTTGATAAAACTGCATAACTACGTTGTTGATTAGTTGATAAAACTGCATAACAACGTTGTTTATTAGTTGATAAAACTGCATAATTACTCTGTTGATTAGTTGATAAAGCTGTAGAACTGTGTTGTTGATTATTTGATAAAACTGCATAACTACGTTGTTGATTAGTTGATAAACCTGCATAAATATGTTGTTGATTAGTTGATGAAACTGCACAACAACATTTTTGATTAGTTGATAAAACTACATAACTACACTGTTGATTAGTTGATGAAACTGCATAACAACATTGTTGATTAGTTGATAAAACTGCATAATTACTCTGCTGATTAGTTGATAAAACTGCATAACAATGTTGCTGATTAGGTGATAAAACTGCATAACTACGTTGTTGATTAGTTGATAAAACTGCTTAACAATGTTGTTGATTAGTTGATAAAACTGCATAATTACTCTGTTGATTAGTTGATAAAACTGCATAACTACGTTGTTGATTAGTTGATAAATCTACATAACTACGTTGTTGATTAGTTGATAAATCTGCATAACAATGTTGTTGATTAGTTGATAAAACTGCATAACTGTGTTGTTGATTAGTTGATAAAACTGCATAACAATGTTGTTGATTAGTTGATAAAACTACATAACAACGTTGTTGACTAGTTGATAAAACTGCATAATTACTCTGTTGATTAGTTGATAAAACTGCATAACAACGTTGTTGATTAGTTGATAAAACTGCATAACGACGTTGTTGATTAGTTGATAAAAATGCATAACTACGTTGTTGATCAGTTGATAAAACTGCATAACTGTGTTGTTGATTAGTTGATAAAACTGCATAACTACGTTGTTGGATAGTTGATAAATCTGCATAACTACGTTGTTGATTAGTTGATAAAACTGCATAACAACGTTGTTGATTAGTTGATAAAACTGCATAACTGTGTTGTTGAATAGTTGATAAAACTGCATAACAATGTTGTTGATTAGTTGATAAAACTACATAACAACGTTGTTGACTAGTTGATAAAACTGCATAATTACTCTGTTGATTAGTTGATAAAACTGCATAACAACGTTGTTGATTAGTTGATAAAACTGCATAACAACATTGTTGATTAGTTGATAAAACTGCATAACAAAGTTGTTGATTAGTTGATAAAAATGCATAACTACGTTGTTGATCAGTTGATAAAACTGCATAACTGTGTTGTTGATTAGTTGATAAAACTGCATAACTACGTTGTTGATTAGTTGATAAAACTGCATAACTAGTTGTTGATTAGTTGAAAAAACTGCATAACAACGTTGTTGATTAGCTGATAAAACTGCATAACTACGTTGTTGATTAGTTGATAAAACTAGATAATTACTCTGTTGATTAGTTGATAAAATTGCATAACAACGTTGTTGATTAGTTGATAAAACTGCATAACAACATTGTTGATTAGTTGATACAACTGCATAACTACGTTGTTGATTAGTTGATAAAACTGCATAACGGTGTTGTTGATTAGTTGATAAAACTGCATAATTACTCTGTTGATTAGTTGATGAAGCTGCATAACTGTGTTGTTGATTATTTGATAAAACTGCATAACTACGTTGTTGATTAGTTGATAAAACTGCATAACAACGTTGTTTATTAGTTGATAAAACTGCATAATTACTCTGTTGATTAGTTGATAAAGCTCCAGAACTGTGTTGTTGATTATTTGATAAAACTGCATAACTACGTTGTTGATTAGTTGATAAACCTGCATAAATATGTTGTTGATTAGTTGATGAAACTGCACAACAACATTGTTGATTAGTTGATAAAACTACATAACTACACTGTTGATTAGTTGATAAAACTGCATAACAACATTGTTGATTAGTTGATAAAACTGCATAATTACTCTGTTGATTAGTTGATAAAACTGCATAACTGTGTTGTTGATTATTTGATAAAACTGCATAACTACGTTGTTGATTAGTTGATAAACCTGCATAAATATGTTGTTGATTAGTTGATGAAACTGCACAACAACATTGTTGATTAGTTGATAAAACTACATAACTACACTGTTGATTAATTGATAAAACTGCATAACAACATTGTTGATTAGTTGATAAAACTGCATAATTACTCTGTTGATTAGTTGATAAAACTGCATAACAACGTTGCTGATTAGGTGATAAAACTACATAACTACTCTGTTGATTAGTTGATAAAACTGCTTAACAATGTTGTTGATTATTTGATAAAACTGCATAATTACTCTGTTGATTAGTTGATAAAACTGCATAACTACGTTGTTGATTATTTGATAAAACTGCATAACAACGTTGTGGATTAGTTGATAAAACTGCATAACTGTGTTGTTGATTAGTTGATAAAACTGCATAACTAGTTGTTGATTAGTTGAAAAAACTGCATAACAACGTTGTTGATTAGTTGATACAACTGCATAACTACGTTGTTGATTAGTTGATAAAACTGCATAACGGTGTTGTTGATTAGTTGATAAAACTGCATAATTACTCTGTTGATTAGTTGATGAAGCTGCATAACTGCGTTGTTGATTATTTGATAAAACTGCATAACTACGTTGTTGATTAGTTGATAAAACTGCATAACAACGTTGTTTATTAGTTGATAAAACTGCATAATTACTCTGTTGATTAGTTGATAAAGCTGTAGAACTGTGTTGTTGATTATTTGATAAAACTGCATAACTACGTTGTTGATTAGTTGATAAACCTGCATAAATATGTTTTTGATTAGTTTATGAAACTGCACAACAACATTGTTGATTAGTTGATAAAACTACATAACTACACTGTTGATTAGTTGATGAAACTGCATAACAACATAGTTGATTAGTTGATAAAACTGCATAATTACTCTGCTGATTAGTTGATAAAACTGCATAACAACGTTGCTGATTAGGTGATAAAACTGCATAACTACGTTGTTGATTAGTTGATAAAACTGCTTAACAATGTTGTTGATTAGTTGATAAAACTGCATAATTACTCTGTTGATTAGTTGATAAAACTGCATAACTACGTTGTTGATTAGTTGATAAATCTGCATAACTACGTTGTTGATTAGTTGATAAATCTGCATAACAATGTTGTTGATTAGTTGATAAAACTGCATAACTGTGTTGTTGATTAGTTGATAAAACTGCATAACAATGTTGTTGATTAGTTGATAAAACTACATAACAACGTTGTTGACTAGTTGATAAAACTGCATAATTACTCTGTTGATTAGTTGATAAAACTGCATAACAACGTTGTTGATTAGTTGATAAAACTGCATAACAACGTTGTTGATTAGTTGATAAAAATGCATAACTACGTTGTTGATCAGTTGATAAAACTGCATAACTGTGTTGTTGATTAGTTGATAAAACTGCATAACAACGTTGTTGATTAGCTGATAAAACTGCATAACTACGTTGTTGATTAGTTGATAAAACTAGATAATTACTCTGTTGATTAGTTGATAAAATTGCATAACAACGTTGTTGATTAGTTGATAAAACTGCATAACAACATTGTTGATTAGTTGATACAACTGCATAACTACGTTGTTGATTAGTTGATAAAACTGCATTACGGTGTTGTTGATTAGTTGATAAAACTGCATAATTACTCTGTTGATTAGTTGATGAAGCTGCATAACTGTGTTGTTGATTATTTGATAAAACTGCATAACTACGTTGTTGATTAGTTGATTAAACTGCATAACAACGTTGTTTATTAGTTGATAAAACTGCATAATTACTCTGTTGATTAGTTGATAAAGCTGCAGAACTGTGTTGTTGATTATTTGATAAAACTGCATAACTACGTTGTTGATTAGTTGATAAACCTGCATAAATATGTTGTTGATTAGTTGATGAAACTGCACAACAACATTGTTGATTAGTTGATAAAACTACATAACTACACTGTTGATTAGTTGATGAAACTGCATAACAACATTGTTGATTAGTTGATAAAACTGCCTAATTACTCTGCTGATTAGTTGATAAAACTGCATAACAACGTTGCTGATTAGGTGATAAAACTGCATAACTACGTTGTTGATTAGTTGATAAAACTGCTTAACAATGTTGTTGATTAGTTGATAATACTGCATAATTACTCTGTTGATTAGTTGATAAAACTGCATAACTACGTTGTTGATTAGTTGATAAATCTGCATAACTACGTTGTTGATTAGTTGATAAAACTGCATAACAACGTTGTTGATTAGTTGATAAAACTGCATAACTGTGTTGTTGAATAGTTGATAAAACTGCATAACAATGTTGTTGATTAGTTGATAAAACTACATAACAACGTTGTTGACTAGTTGATAAAACTGCATAATTACTCTGTTGATTAGTTGATAAAACTGCATAACAACGTTGTTGATTAGTTGATAAAACTGCATAACAACATTGTTGATTAGTTGATAAAACTGCATAACAACGTTGTTGATTAGTTGATAAAAATGCATAACTACGTTGTTGATCAGTTGATAAAACTGCATAACTGTGTTGTTAATTAGTTGATAAAACTGCATAACTACGTTGTTGATTAGTTGATAAAACTGCATAACTAGTTGTTGATTAGTTGAAAAAACTGCATAACAACGTTGTTGATTAGCTGATAAAACTGCATAACTACGTTGTTGATTAGTTGATAAAACTAGATAATTACTCTGTTGATTAGTTGATAAAATTGCATAACAACGTTGTTGATTAGTTGATAAAACTGTATAACAACATTGTTGATTAGTTGATACAACTGCATAACTACGTTGTTGATTAGTTGA
The DNA here is from genome assembly GCF_964263955.1 of Coregonus lavaretus. NCBI lineage: Eukaryota > Metazoa > Chordata > Actinopteri > Salmoniformes > Salmonidae > Coregonus > Coregonus lavaretus. Next base: position 1,276,719 of record NC_140026.1, on the reverse strand, counting down.
TAAAACTGCATAACGGTGTTGTTGATTAGTTGATAAAACTGCATAATTACTCTGTTGATTAGTTGATGAAGCTGCATAACTGTGTTGTTGATTATTTGATAAAACTGCATAACTACGTTGTTGATTAGTTGATAAAACTGCATAACAACGTTGTTTATTAGTTGATAAAACTGCATAATTACTCTGTTGATTAGTTGATAAAGCTCCAGAACTGTGTTGTTGATTATTTGATAAAACTGCATAACTACGTTGTTGATTAGTTGATAAACCTGCATAAATATGTTGTTGATTAGTTGATGAAACTGCACAACAACATTGTTGATTAGTTGATAAAACTACATAATTACACTGTTGATTAGTTGATAAAACTGCATAACAACATTGTTGATTAGTTGATAAAACTGCATAATTACTCTGTTGATTAGTTGTTAAAACTGCATAACAACGTTGCTGATTAGGTGATAAAACTACATAACTACTCTGTTGATTAGTTGATAAAACTGCTTAACAATGTTGTTGATTATTTGATAAAACTGCATAATTACTCTGTTGATTAGTTGATAAAACTGCATAACTACGTTGTTGATTATTTGATAAAACTGCATAACAACGTTGTGGATTAGTTGATAAAACTGCATAACTGTGTTGTTGATTAGTTGATAAAACTGCATAACTAGTTGTTGATTAGTTGAAAAAACTGTATAACAACGTTGTTGATTAGTCGATACAACTGCATAACTACGTTGTTGATTAGTTGATAAAACTGCATAACGGTGTTGTTGATTAGTTGATAAAACTGCATAATTACTCTGTTGATTAGTTGATGAAGCTGCATAACTGTGTTGTTGATTATTTGATAAAACTGCATAACTACGTTGTTGATTAGTTGATAAAACTGCATAACAACGTTGTTTATTAGTTGATAAAACTGCATAATTACTCTGTTGATTAGTTGATAAAGCTGTAGAACTGTGTTGTTGATTATTTGATAAAACTGCATAACTACGTTGTTGATAAGTTGATAAAACTGCATAACAACATTGTTGATTAGTTGATAAAACTGCATAATTACTCTGTTGATTAGTTGATAAAAATGCATGATAACGTTGCTGATTAGGTGATAAAACTACATAACTACTCTGTTGATTAGTTGATAAAACTGCTTAACAATGTTGTTGATTATTTGATAAAACTGCATAATTACTCTGTTGATTAGTTGATAAAACTGCATAACTACGTTGTTGATTATTTGATAAAACTGCATAACAACGTTGTGGATTAGTTGATAAAACTGCATAACTGTGTTGTTGATTAGTTGATAAAACTGCATAACTAGTTGTTGATTAGTTGAAAAAACTGCATAACAACGTTGTTGATTAGTTGATACAACTGCATAACTACGTTGTTGATTAGTTGATAAAACTGCATAACGGTGTTGTTGATTAGTTGATAAAACTGCATAATTACTCTGTTGATTAGTTGATGAAGCTGCATAACTGTGTTGTTGATTATTTGATAAAACTGCATAACTACGTTGTTGATTAGTTGATAAAACTGCATAACAACGTTGTTTATTAGTTGATAAAACTGCATAATTACTCTGTTGATTAGTTGATAAAGCTGTAGAACTGTGTTGTTGATTATTTGATAAAACTGCATAACTACGTTGTTGATTAGTTGATAAACCTGCATAAATATGTTTTTGATTAGTTGATGAAACTGCACAACAACATTGTTGATTAGTTGATAAAACTACATAACTACACTGTTGATTAGTTGATGAAACTGCATAACAACATAGTTGATTAGTTGATAAAACTGCATAATTACTCTGCTGATTAGTTGATAAAACTGCATAACAACGTTGCTGATTAGGTGATAAAACTGCATAACTACGTTGTTGATTAGTTGATAAAACTGCTTAACAATGTTGTTGATTAGTTGATAAAACTGCATAATTACTCTGTTGATTAGTTGATAAAACTGCATAACTACGTTGTTGATTAGTTGATAAATCTGCATAACTACGTTGTTGATTAGTTGATAAATCTGCATAACAATGTTGTTGATTAGTTGATAAAACTGCATAACTGTGTTGTTGATTAGTTGATAAAACTGCATAACAATGTTGTTGATTAGTTGATAAAACTACATAACAACGTTGTTGACTAGTTGATAAAACTGCATAATTACTCTGTTGATTAGTTGATAAAACTGCATAACAACGTTGTTGATTAGTTGATAAAACTGCATAACAACGTTGTTGATTAGTTGATAAAAATGCATAACTACGTTGTTGATCAGTTGATAAAACTGCATAACTGTGTTGTTGATTAGTTGATAAAACTGCATAACAACGTTGTTGATTAGCTGATAAAACTGCATAACTACGTTGTTGATTAGTTGATAAAACTAGATAATTACTCTGTTGATTAGTTGATAAAATTGCATAACAACGTTGTTGATTAGTTGATAAAACTGCATAACAACGTTGTTGATTAGTTGATAAAACTGCATAACTGTGTTGTTGAATAGTTGATAAAACTGCATAACAATGTTGTTGATTAGTTGATAAAACTACATAACAACGTTGTTGACTAGTTGATAAAACTGCATAATTACTCTGTTGATTAGTTGATAAAACTGCATAACAACGTTGTTGATTAGTTGATAAAACTGCATAACAACATTGTTGATTAGTTGATAAAACTGCATAACAACGTTGTTGATTAGTTGATAAAAATGCATAACTACGTTGTTGATCAGTTGATAAAACTGCATAACTGTGTTGTTAATTAGTTGATAAAACTGCATAACTACGTTGTTGATTAGTTGATAAAACTGCATAACTAGTTGTTGATTAGTTGAAAAAACTGCATAACAACGTTGTTGATTAGCTGATAAAACTGCATAACTACGTTGTTGATTAGTTGATAAAACTAGATAATTACTCTGTTGATTAGTTGATAAAATTGCATAACAACGTTGTTGATTAGTTGATAAAACTGTATAACAACATTGTTGATTAGTTGATACAACTGCATAACTACGTTGTTGATTAGTTGATAAAACTGCATAACGGTGTTGTTGATTAGTTGATAAAACTGCATAATTACTCTGTTGATTAGTTGATGAAGCTGCATAACTGTGTTGTTGATTATTTGATAAAACTGCATAACTACGTTGTTGATTAGTTGATAAAACTGCATAACAACGTTGTTTATTAGTTGATAAAACTGCATAATTACTCTGTTGATTAGTTGATAAAGCTCCAGAACTGTGTTGTTGATTATTTGATAAAACTGCATAACTACGTTGTTGATTAGTTGATAAACCTGCATAAATATGTTGTTGATTAGTTGATGAAATTGCACAACAACATTGTTGATTAGTTGATAAAACTACATAACTACACTGTTGATTAGTTGATAAAACTGCATAACAACATTGTTGATTAGTTGATAAAACTGCATAATTACTCTGTTGATTAGTTGTTAAAACTGCATAACAACGTTGCTGATTAGGTGATAAAACTACATAACTACTCTGTTGATTAGTTGATAAAACTGCTTAACAATGTTGTTGATTATTTGATAAAACTGCATAATTACTCTGTTGATTAGTTGATAAAACTGCATAACTACGTTGTTGATTATTTGATAAAACTGCATAACAACGTTGTGGATTAGTTGATAAAACTGCATAACTGTGTTGTTGATTAGTTGATAAAACTGCATAACTAGTTGTTGATTAGTTGAAAAAACTGTATAACAACGTTGTTGATTAGTCGATACAACTGCATAACTACGTTGTTGATTAGTTGATAAAACTGCATAACGGTGTTGTTGATTAGTTGATAAAACTGCATAATTACTCTGTTGATTAGTTGATGAAGCTGCATAACTGTGTTGTTGATTATTTGATAAAACTGCATAACTACGTTGTTGATTAGTTGATAAAACTGCATAACAACGTTGTTTATTAGTTGATAAAACTGCATAATTACTCTGTTGATTAGTTGATAAAGCTGTAGAACTGTGTTGTTGATTATTTGATAAAACTGCATAACTACGTTGTTGATAAGTTGATAAAACTGCATAACAACATTGTTGATTAGTTGATAAAACTGCATAATTACTCTGTTGATTAGTTGATAAAAATGCATGACAACGTTGCTGATTAGGTGATAAAACTACATAACTACTCTGTTGATTAGTTGATAAAACTGCTTAACAATGTTGTTGATTATTTGATAAAACTGCATAATTACTCTGTTGATTAGTTGATAAAACTGCATAACTACGTTGTTGATTATTTGATAAAACTGCATAACAACGTTGTGGATTAGTTGATAAAACTGCATAACTGTGTTGTTGATTAGTTGATAAAACTGCATAACTAGTTGTTGATTAGTTGAAAAAACTGCATAACAACGTTGTTGATTAGTTGATACAACTGCATAACTACGTTGTTGATTAGTTGATAAAACTGCATAACGGTGTTGTTGATTAGTTGATAAAACTGCATAATTACTCTGTTGATTAGTTGATGAAGCTGCATAACTGTGTTGTTGATTATTTGATAAAACTGCATAACTACGTTGTTGATTAGTTGATAAAACTGCATAACAACGTTGTTTATTAGTTGATAAAACTGCATAATTACTCTGTTGATTAGTTGATAAAGCTGTAGAACTGTGTTGTTGATTATTTGATAAAACTGCATAACTACGTTGTTGATTAGTTGATAAACCTGCATAAATATGTTTTTGATTAGTTGATGAAACTGCACAACAACATTGTTGATTAGTTGATAAAACTACATAACTACACTGTTGATTAGTTGATGAAACTGCATAACAACATAGTTGATTAGTTGATAAAACTGCATAATTACTCTGCTGATTAGTTGATAAAACTGCATAACAACGTTGCTGATTAGGTGATAAAACTGCATAACTACGTTGTTGATTAGTTGATAAAACTGCTTAACAATGTTGTTGATTAGTTGATAAAACTGCATAATTACTCTGTTGATTAGTTGATAAAACTGCATAACTACGTTGTTGATTAGTTGATAAATCTGCATAACTACGTTGTTGATTAGTTGATAAATCTGCATAACAATGTTGTTGATTAGTTGATAAAACTGCATAACTGTGTTGTTGATTAGTTGATAAAACTGCATAACAATGTTGTTGATTAGTTGATAAAACTACATAACAACGTTGTTGACTAGTTGATAAAACTGCATAATTACTCTGTTGATTAGTTGATAAAACTGCATAACAACGTTGTTGATTAGTTGATAAAACTGCATAACAACGTTGTTGATTAGTTGATAAAAATGCATAACTACGTTGTTGATCAGTTGATAAAACTGCATAACTGTGTTGTTGATTAGTTGATAAAACTGCATAACAACGTTGTTGATTAGCTGATAAAACTGCATAACTACGTTGTTGATTAGTTGATAAAACTAGATAATTACTCTGTTGATTAGTTGATAAAATTGCATAACAACGTTGTTGATTAGTTGATAAAACTGCATAACAACATTGTTGATTAGTTGATACAACTGCATAACTACGTTGTTGATTAGTTGATAAAACTGCATTACGGTGTTGTTGATTAGTTGATAAAACTGCATAATTACTCTGTTGATTAGTTGATAAAAATGCATGACAACGTTGCTGATTAGGTGATAAAACTACATAACTACTCTGTTGATTAGTTGATAAAACTGCTTAACAATGTTGTTGATTATTTGATAAAACTGCATAATTACTCTGTTGATTAGTTGATAAAACTGCATAACTACGTTGTTGATTATTTGATAAAACTGCATAACAACGTTGTGGATTAGTTGATAAAACTGCATAACTGTGTTGTTGATTAGTTGATAAAACTGCATAACTAGTTGTTGATTAGTTGAAAAAACTGCATAACAACGTTGTTGATTAGTTGATACAACTGCATAACTACGTTGTTGATTAGTTGATAAAACTGCATAACGGTGTTGTTGATTAGTTGATAAAACTGCATAATTACTCTGTTGATTAGTTGATGAAGCTGCATAACTGTGTTGTTGATTATTTGATAAAACTGCATAACTACGTTGTTGATTAGTTGATAAAACTGCATAACAACGTTGTTTATTAGTTGATAAAACTGCATAATTACTCTGTTGATTAGTTGATAAAGCTGTAGAACTGTGTTGTTGATTATTTGATAAAACTGCATAACTACGTTGTTGATTAGTTGATAAACCTGCATAAATATGTTTTTGATTAGTTGATGAAACTGCACAACAACATTGTTGATTAGTTGATAAAACTACATAACTACACTGTTGATTAGTTGATGAAACTGCATAACAACATAGTTGATTAGTTGATAAAACTGCATAATTACTCTGCTGATTAGTTGATAAAACTGCATAACAACGTTGCTGATTAGGTGATAAAACTGCATAACTACGTTGTTGATTAGTTGATAAAACTGCTTAACAATGTTGTTGATTAGTTGATAAAACTGCATAATTACTCTGTTGATTAGTTGATAAAACTGCATAACTACGTTGTTGATTAGTTGATAAATCTGCATAACTACGTTGTTGATTAGTTGATAAATCTGCATAACAATGTTGTTGATTAGTTGATAAAACTGCATAACTGTGTTGTTGATTAGTTGATAAAACTGCATAACAATGTTGTTGATTAGTTGATAAAACTACATAACAACGTTGTTGACTAGTTGATAAAACTGCATAATTACTCTGTTGATTAGTTGATAAAACTGCATAACAACGTTGTTGATTAGTTGATAAAACTGCATAACAACGTTGTTGATTAGTTGATAAAAATGCATAACTACGTTGTTGATCAGTTGATAAAACTGCATAACTGTGTTGTTGATTAGTTGATAAAACTGCATAACAACGTTGTTGATTAGCTGATAAAACTGCATAACTACGTTGTTGATTAGTTGATAAAACTAGATAATTACTCTGTTGATTAGTTGATAAAATTGCATAACAACGTTGTTGATTAGTTGATAAAACTGCATAACAACATTGTTGATTAGTTGATACAACTGCATAACTACGTTGTTGATTAGTTGATAAAACTGCATTACGGTGTTGTTGATTAGTTGATAAAACTGCATAATTACTCTGTTGATTAGTTGATGAAGCTGCATAACTGTGTTGTTGATTATTTGATAAAACTGCATAACTACGTTGTTGATTAGTTGATTAAACTGCATAACAACGTTGTTTATTAGTTGATAAAACTGCATAATTACTCTGTTGATTAGTTGATAAAGCTGCAGAACTGTGTTGTTGATTATTTGATAAAACTGCATAACTACGTTGTTGATTAGTTGATAAACCTGCATAAATATGTTGTTGATTAGTTGATGAAACTGCACAACAACATTGTTGATTAGTTGATAAAACTACATAACTACACTGTTGATTAGTTGATGAAACTGCATAACAACATTGTTGATTAGTTGATAAAACTGCCTAATTACTCTGCTGATTAGTTGATAAAACTGCATAACAACGTTGCTGATTAGGTGATAAAACTGCATAACTACGTTGTTGATTAGTTGATAAAACTGCTTAACAATGTTGTTGATTAGTTGATAATACTGCATAATTACTCTGTTGATTAGTTGATAAAACTGCATAACTACGTTGTTGATTAGTTGATAAATCTGCATAACTACGTTGTTGATTAGTTGATAAAACTGCATAACAACGTTGTTGATTAGTTGATAAAACTGCATAACTGTGTTGTTGAATAGTTGATAAAACTGCATAACAATGTTGTTGATTAGTTGATAAAACTACATAACAACGTTGTTGACTAGTTGATAAAACTGCATAATTACTCTGTTGATTAGTTGATAAAACTGCATAACAACGTTGTTGATTAGTTGATAAAACTGCATAACAACATTGTTGATTAGTTGATAAAACTGCATAACAACGTTGTTGATTAGTTGATAAAAATGCATAACTACGTTGTTGATCAGTTGATAAAACTGCATAACTGTGTTGTTAATTAGTTGATAAAACTGCAACACTACGTTGTTGATTAGTTGATAAAACTGCATAACTAGTTGTTGATTAGTTGAAAAAACTGCATAACAACGTTGTTGATTAGCTGATAAAACTGCATAACTACGTTGTTGATTAGTTGATAAAACTAGATAATTACTCTGTTGATTAGTTGATAAAATTGCATAACAACGTTGTTGATTAGTTGATAAAACTGCATAACAACATTGTTGATTAGTTGATACAACTGCATAACTACGTTGTTGATTAGTTGATAAAACTGCATAATTACTCTGTTGATTAGTTGATGAAGCTGCATAACTGTGTTGTTGATTATTTGATAAAAATTGCATAACTACGTTGTTGATTAGTTGATAAACCTGCATAAATATGTTGTTGATTAGTTGATGAAACTGCACAACAACATTGTTGATTAGTTGATAAAACTGCATAACAACATTGTTGATTAGTTGATAAAACTGCATAATTACTCTGTTGATTAGTTGATAAAACTGCATAACAACGTTGCTGATTAGGTGATAAAACTGCATAATTACTCTGTTGATTAGTTGATAAAACTGCATAACTACGTTGTTGATTATTTGATAAAACTGCATAACAACGTTGTGGATTAGTTGATAAAACTGCATAACTGTGTTGTTGATTAGTTGATAAAACTGCATAACTAGTTGTTGATTAGTTGAAAAAACTGTATAACAACGTTGTTGATTAGTTGATACAACTGCATAACTACGTTGTTGATTAGTTGATAAAACTGCATAACGGTGTTGTTGATTAGTTGATAAAACTGCATAATTACTCTGTTGATTAGTTGATGAAGCTGCATAACTGTGTTGTTGATTATTTGATAAAACTGCATAACTACGTTGTTGATTAGTTGATAAAACTGCATAACAACGTTGTTTATTAGTTGATAAAACTGCATAATTACTCTGTTGATTAGTTGATAAAGCTGTAGAACTGTGTTGTTGATTATTTGATAAAACTGCATAACTACGTTGTTGATTAGTTGATAAACCTGCATAAATATGTTGTTGATTAGTTGATGAAACTGCACAACAACATTGTTGATTAGTTGATAAAACTACATAACTACACTGTTGATTAGTTGATGAAACTGCATAACAACATTGTTGATTAGTTGATAAAACTGCATAATTACTCTGCTGATTAGTTGATAAAACTGCATAACAACGTTGCTGATTAGGTGATAAAACTGCATAACTACGTTGTTGATTAGTTGATAAAACTGCTTAACAATGTTGTTGATTAGTTGATAAAACTGCATAATTACTCTGTTGATTAGTTGATAAAACTGCATAACTACGTTGTTGATTAGTTGATAAATCTGCATAACTACGTTGTTGATTAGTTGATAAATCTGCATAACAATGTTGTTGATTAGTTGATAAAACTGCATAACTGTGTTGTTGATTAGTTGATAAAACTGCATAACAATGTTGTTGATTAGTTGATAAAACTACATAACAACGTTGTTGACTAGTTGATAAAACTGCATAATTACTCTGTTGATTAGTTGATAAAACTGCATAACAACGTTGTTGATTAGTTGATAAAACTGCATAACAACGTTGTTGATTAGTTGATAAAAATGCATAACTACGTTGTTGATCAGTTGATAAAACTGCATAACTGTGTTGTTGATTAGTTGATAAAACTGCATAATTACTCTGTTGATTAGTTGATGAAGCTGCATAACTGTGTTGTTGATTATTTGATAAAACTGCATAACTACGTTGTTGATTAGTTGATAAAACTGCATAACAACGTTGTTTATTAGTTGATAAAACTGCATAATTACTCTGTTGATTAGTTGATAAAGCTGTAGAACTGTGTTGTTGATTATTTGATAAAACTGCATAACTACGTTGTTGATTAGTTGATAAACCTGCATAAATATGTTGTTGATTAGTTGATGAAACTGCACAACAACATTGTTGATTAGTTGATAAAACTACATAACTACACTGTTGATTAGTTGATGAAACTGCATAACAACATTGTTGATTAGTTGATAAAACTGCATAATTACTCTGCTGATTAGTTGATAAAACTGCATAACAACGTTGCTGATTAGGTGATAAAACTGCATAACTACGTTGTTGATTAGTTGATAAAACTGCTTAACAATGTTGTTGATTAGTTGATAAAACTGCATAATTACTCTGTTGATTAGTTGATAAAACTGCATAACTACGTTGTTGATTAGTTGATAAATCTGCATAACTACGTTGTTGATTAGTTGATAAATCTGCATAACAATGTTGTTGATTAGTTGATAAAACTGCATAACTGTGTTGTTGATTAGTTGATAAAACTGCATAACAATGTTGTTGATTAGTTGATAAAACTACATAACAACGTTGTTGACTAGTTGATAAAACTGCATAATTACTCTGTTGATTAGTTGATAAAACTGCATAACAACGTTGTTGATTAGTTGATAAAACTGCATAACAACGTTGTTGATTAGTTGATAAAAATGCATAACTACGTTGTTGATCAGTTGATAAAACTGCATAACTGTGTTGTTGATTAGTTGATAAAACTGCATAACTACGTTGTTGGATAGTTGATAAAACTAAATAACTAGTTGTTGATTAGTTGATAAAACTGCGTAATTACTCTGTTGATTAGTTGATAAAACTGCATAACAACATTGTTGATTAGTTGATAAAACTGCATAATTACTCTGTTGATTAGTTGATAAAACTGCATAACAACGTTGCTGATTAGGTGATAAAACTGCATAACTACTCTGTTTATTAGTTGATAAAACTGCTTAACAATGTTGTTGATTATTTGATAAAACTGCATAATTACTCGGTTGATTAGTTGATAAAACTGCATAACTGTGTTGTTGATTAGTTGATAAAACTGCATAACAACGTTGTTGATTATTTGATAAAACTGCATAATTACTCTGTTGATTAGTTGATAAAACTATATAACTGTGTTGTTGATTAGTTGATAAATCTGCATAACTACGTTGTTGATTATTTGATAAAACTGCATAACAACATTGTTGATTAGTTGATAAAACTGCATAACTGTGTTGTTGATTAGTTGATAAAACTGCATAACTATGTTGTTGATTAGTTGTTAAAACTGCATAACTACGCTGTTGATTAGTTGATAAAACTGCATAACTGTGTTGTTGATTAGTTGATAAAACTGCATAACTACGTTGTTGATTAGTTGATAAAACTGCATAACTGTGTTGTTGATTAGTTGATAAAAATGCATAACTACGCTGTTGATTAGTTGATAAAACTGAATAACAACATTGTTGATTTGTTGATAAAACTGCATAACAACGTTGTTGATTAGTTGATAAAAATGCATAACTACGTTGTTGATTAGTTGATATAACTGCATAACTGTGTTGTTGATTGGTTGATAATACTGCATAACTATGTTGTTGATTAGTTGATAAAACTGCATAAATACGTTGTTGATTAGTTGATAAAACTGCATAACAACGTTCTTGATTAGCTGATAAAACTGCATAACTACGTTGTTGATTAGTAGATAAAAATGAATAATTACTCTGTTGATTAGTTGATTTAACTGCATAACAACGTTGTTGATTAGTTGATAAAACTGCATAACAACGTTGTTGATTAGTTGATAAAACTGCATAACTGTGTTGTTGATTAGTTGATAAAACTGCATAACTACGTTGTTGATTAGTTGATAAAAATGCATAACTGTGTTGTCGATTAGTTGACAAAACTGCATAACTACGCTGTTGATTAGTTGATAAAACTGCATAACTGTGTTGTTGATTAGTTGATAAAACTGCATAACTACGTTGTTGATTAGTTGATAAAACTGCATAACTAGTTGTTGATTAGTTGAAAAAACTGCATATTAACGTTGTTGATTAGATGATAAAACTGCATAACTACGTTGTTGATTAGTTGATAAAACTGCATAATTACTCTGTTGATTAGTTGATAAAATTGCATAACAACGTTTTTGATTAGTTGATAAAACTGCATAACAACGTTGTTGATTAGTTGATACAACTGCATAACTACGTTGTTGATTAGTTGATAAAACTGCATAACGGTGTTGTTGATTAGTTAATAAAACTGCATAATTAATCTTTTGATTAGTTGATGAAGCTGCATAACTGTGTTGTTGATTATTTGATAAAACTGCATAACGACGTTGTTGATTAGTTGATAAAACTGCATAACAACGTTGTTTATTAGTTGATAAAACTGCATAATTACTCTGTTGATTAGTTGATAAAGCTGCAGAACTGTGTTGTTGATTATTTGATAACACTGCATAACTACATTGTTGATTAGTTGATAAACCTGCATAAATATGTTGTTGATTAGTTGATGAAACTGCACAACAACATTGTTGATTAGTTGATAAAACTGCATAATTACTCTGTTGATTAGTTGATAAAACTGCATAACAACGTTGCTGATTAGGTGATAAAACTGCATAACTACGTTGCTGATTAGTTGATAAAACTGCTTAACAATGTTGTTGATTAGTTGATAAAACTGCATAATTACTCTGTTGATTAGTTGATAAAACTGCATAACTACGTTGTTGATTTGTTGATAAATCTGCATAACTACGTTGTTGATTAGTTGATAAAACTGCATAACAACGTTGTTGATTAGTTGATAAAACTGCATAACAACGTTGTTGATTAGTTGATAAAAATGCATAACTACGTTGTTGATTAGTTGATATAACTGCATAACTGTGTTGTTGATTGGTTGATAATACTGCATAACTATGTTGTTGATTAGTTGATAAAACTGCATAAATACGTTGTTGATTAGTTGATAAAACTGCATAATTACTCTGTTGATTAGTTGATAAAACTGCATAACAACGTTGCTGATTAGGTGATAAAACTGCATAACTACGTTGCTGATTAGTTGATAAAACTGCTTAACAATGTTGTTGATTAGTTGATAAAACTGCATAATTACTCTGTTGATTAGTTGATAAAACTGCATAACTACGTTGTTGATTTGTTGATAAATCTGCATAACTACGTTGTTGATTAGTTGATAAAACTGCATAACAACGTTGTTGATTAGTTGATAAAACTGCATAACTGTGTTGTTGATTAGTTGATAAAACTGCATAACAACGTTGTTGACTAGTTGATAAAACTGCATAATTACTCTGTTGATTATTTGATAAAACTGCATAATTACTCTGTTGATTAGTTGATAAAACTGCATAACTGTGTTGTTGATTAGTTGATAAATCTGCATAACTACGTTGTTGATTATTTGATAAAACTGCATAACAACATTGTTGATTAGTTGATAAAACTGCATAACTGTGTTGTTGATTAGTTGATAAAACTGCATAACTACGTTGTTGATTAGTTGATAAAACTGCATAACTGTGTTGTTGATTAGTTGATAAAAATGCATAACAATGTTGTTGATTAGTTGATAAAACTGAATAACAACATTGTTGATTAGTTGATAATACTGCATAACAACGTTGTTGATTAGTTGATAAAACTGCATAACTATTTTGTTGATTAGTTGATAAAACTGCATAACAATGTTGTTGATTAGTTGATAAAACTGCATAACAACGTTGTTGACTAGTTGATAAAACTGCATAATTACTCTGTTGATTAGTTGATAAAACTGCATAACAACGTTGTTGATTAGTTGATAAAACTGCATAACTATGTTGTTGATTAGTTGATAAAACTGCATAACAACGTTGTTGATTAGTTAATAAAACTGCATAACTGTGTTGTTGATTAGTTGTTAAAACTGCATAACTACGCTGTTGATTAGTTGATAAAACTGCATAACTGTGTTGTTGATTAGTTGATAAAACTGCATAACTACGTTGTTGATTAGTTGATAAAACTTCATAACTGTGTTGTTGATTAGATGATAAAAATGCATAACTACGCTGTTGATTACTTGATAAAACTGCATAACAACATTGTTGATTAGTTGATAAAACTTTATAACAACGTTGTTGATAAGTTGATAAAAATGCATAACTACGTTGTTGATTAGTTGATATAACTGCATAACTGTGTTGTTGATTGGTTGATAAAACTGCATAACTATATTGTTGATTAGTTGATAAAACTGCATAACTACGTTGTTGATTAGTTGATAAAACTGCATAACAACGTTCTTGATTAGCTGATAAAACTGCATAACTACGTTGTTGATTAGTAGATAAAACTGCATAATTACTCTGTTGATTAGTTGATTTAACTGCATAACAACGTTGTTGATTAGTTGATAAAACTGCATAATTACTCTGTTGATTAGTTGATAAAACTGCGTAACAACGTTGTTGATTAGTTGATAAAACTGCATAACTACGTTGTTGATTAGTTGATAAAACTGCATAACTACGCTGTTGATTAGTTGATAAAACTGCATAACAACATTGTTGATTAGTTGATAAAACTGCATAGCAATGTTGTTGATTAGTTGATAAAACTGCATAATTACTCTGTTGATTAGTTGATAAAGCTGCATAACTGTGGTGTTGATTAGTTGATAAAACTGCATAAATGTGTTGTTGATTAGTTGATAAAACTGCATAACTACGTTGTTGATTAGTTGATAAAACTGCATAACAACGTTGTTGATTAGTTGATAAAACTGCATAACTAAGTTGTTGATTACATGATAAAACTGCATAATTACTCTGTTGATTAGTTGATGAAACTGCATAACAACGTTTTTGATGAGTTGATAAATCTGCATAACTACGTTGTTGATTAGTTGATAAAACTGCATAAGAACGTTGTTGATTAGTTGATAAAACTGAATAACTACGCTGTTGATTAGTTGATAAAACTGCATAAATATGTTGTTGATTAGTTGATAAAACTGCAGAATTACTCTGTTGATTAGTTGATAAAACTGCATAACAACGTTTTTGATTAGTTGATAAAACTGTATAACTACGCTGTTGATTAGTTGATAAATCTGCATAACAACATTGTTGATTAGTTGATAAAACTACATAACTACACTGTTGATTAGTTGATAAATCTGCATAACAACATTGTTGATTAGTTGATAAAAATGCATAACTACGTTGTTGATTAGTTAATAAAACTGCATAACTGTGTTGTTGATTAGTTGATAAAATTGCATAACTACGCTGTTGATTAGTTGATAAACTGCATAACAACGTTGTTGATTAGTTGATAAAAATGCATAACAACGTTGTTGATTAGTTGATACAACTGCATAACTACGTTGTTGATTAGTTGATAAAACTGCATAACGGTGTTGTTGATTAGTTAATAAAACTGCATAATTAATCTTTTGATTAGTTGATGAAGCTGCATAACTGTGTTGTTGATTATTTGATAAAACTGCATAACGACGTTGTTGATTAGTTGATAAAACTGCATAACAACGTTGTTTATTAGTTGATAAAACTGCATAATTACTCTGTTGATTAGTTGATAAAGCTGCAGAACTGTGTTGTTGATTATTTGATAACACTGCATAACTACATTGTTGATTAGTTGATAAACCTGCATAAATATGTTGTTGATTAGTTGATGAAACTGCACAACAACATTGTTGATTAGTTGATAAAACTGCATAATTACTCTGTTGATTAGTTGATAAAACTGCATAACAACGTTGCTGATTAGGTGATAAAACTGCATAACTACGTTGCTGATTAGTTGATAAAACTGCTTAACAATGTTGTTGATTAGTTGATAAAACTGCATAATTACTCTGTTGATTAGTTGATAAAACTGCATAACTACGTTGTTGATTTGTTGATAAATCTGCATAACTACGTTGTTGATTAGTTGATAAAACTGCATAACAACGTTGTTGATTAGTTGATAAAACTGCATAACAACGTTGTTGATTAGTTGATAAAAATGCATAACTACGTTGTTGATTAGTTGATATAACTGCATAACTGTGTTGTTGATTGGTTGATAATACTGCATAACTATGTTGTTGATTAGTTGATAAAACTGCATAAATACGTTGTTGATTAGTTGATAAAACTGCATAATTACTCTGTTGATTAGTTGATAAAACTGCATAACAACGTTGCTGATTAGGTGATAAAACTGCATAACTACGTTGCTGATTAGTTGATAAAACTGCTTAACAATGTTTTGATTAGTTGATAAAACTGCATAATTACTCTGTTGATTAGTTGATAAAACTGCATAACTACGTTGTTGATTTGTTGATAAATCTGCATAACTACGTTGTTGATTAGTTGATAAAACTGCATAACAACGTTGTTGATTAGTTGATAAAACTGCATAACTGTGTTGTTGATTAGTTGATAAAACTGCATAACAACGTTGTTGATTAGTTGATAAAACTGCATAACTGTGTTGTTGATTAGTTGATAAAACTGCATAACTGTGTTGTTGATTAGTTGATAAATCTGCATAACTACGTTGTTGATTATTTGATAAAACTGCATAACAACATTGTTGATTAGTTGATAAAACTGCATAACTGTGTTGTTGATAAAACTGCATAACTACGTTGTTGATTAGTTGATAAAACTGCATAACTGTGTTGTTGATTAGTTGATAAAAATGCATAACTACGCTGTTGATTAGTTGATAAAACTGCATAACTACGTTGTTGATTTGTTGATAAATCTGCATAACTACGTTGTTGATTAGTTGATAAAACTGCATAACAACGTTGTTGATTAGTTGATAAAACTGCATAACTGTGTTGTTGATTAGTTGATAAAACTGCATAATTACTCTGTTGATTATTTGATAAAACTGCATAATTACTCTGTTGATTAGTTGATAAAACTGCATAACTGTGTTGTTGATTAGTTGATAAATCTGCATAACTACGTTGTTGATTATTTGATAAAACTGCATAACAACATTGTTGATTAGTTGATAAAACTGCATAACTGTGTTGTTGATAAAACTGCATAACTACGTTGTTGATTAGTTGATAAAACTGCATAACTGTGTTGTTGATTAGTTGATAAAAATGCATAACTACGCTGTTGATTAGTTGATAAAACTGAATAACAACATTGTTGATTAGTTGATAAAACTGCATAACAACGTTGTTGATTAGTTGATAAAAATGCATAACTACGTTGTTGATTAGTTGATATAACTGCATAACTGTGTTGTTGATTGGTTGATAATACTGCATAACTATGTTGTTGATTAGTTGATAAAACTGCATAAATACGTTGTTGATTAGTTGATAAAACTGCATAACTGTGTTGTTGATTAGTTGATAAAACTGCATAACTACGTTGTTGATTAGTTGATAAAAATGCATAACTGTGTTGTCGATTAGTTGACAAAACTGCATAACTACGCTGTTGATTAGTTGATAAAACTGCATAACTGTGTTGTTGATTAGTTGATAAAACTGCATAACTACGTTGTTGATTAGTTGATAAAACTGCATAACTAGTTGTTGATTAGTTGAAAAAACTGCATATTAACGTTGTTGATTAGCTGATAAAACTGCATAACTACGTTGTTGATTAGTTGATAAAACTGCATAATTACTCTGTTGATTAGTTGATAAAATTGCATAACAACGTTTTTGATTAGTTGATAAAACTGCATAACAACGTTTTTGATTAGTTGATACAACTGCATAACTACGTTGTTGATTAGTTGATAAAACTGCATAATTACTCGGTTGATTAGTTGATAAAACTGCATAACAACGTTGCTGATTAGGTGATAAAACTGCATAACTACGTTGCTGATTAGTTGATAAAACTGCTTAACAATGTTGTTGATTAGTTGATAAAACTGCATAATTACTCTGTTGATTAGTTGATAAAACTGCATAACTACGTTGTTGATTTGTTGATAAATCTGCATAACTACGTTGTTGATTAGTTGATAAAACTGCATAACAACGTTGTTGATTAGTTGATAAAACTGCATAACTGTGTTGTTGATTAGTTGATAAAACTGCATAACAATGTTGTTGATTAGTTGATAAAACTGCATAACAACGTTGTTGATTAGTTGATAAAACTGCATAATTACTCTGTTGATTAGTTGATAAAACTGCATAACAACGTTGTTGATTAGTTGATAAAACTGCATAACTATGTTGTTGATTAGTTGATAAAACTGCATAACAACGTTGTTGATTAGTTAATAAAACTGCATAACTGTGTTGTTGATTAGTTGATAAAACTGCATAACTATGTTGTTGATTAGTTGTTAAAACTGCATAACTACGCTGTTGATTAGTTGATAAAACTGCATAACTGTGTTGTTGATTAGTTGATAAAACTGCATAACTACGTTGTTGATTAGTTGATAAAACTTCATAACTGTGTTGTTGATTAGATGATAAAAATGCATAACTACGCTGTTGATTACTTGATAAAACTGCATAACAACATTGTTGATTAGTTGATAAAACTTTATAACAACGTTGTTGATAAGTTGATAAAAATGCATAACTACGTTGTGGATTAGTTGATATAACTGCATAACTGTGTTGTTGATTGGTTGATAAAACTGCATAACTATGTTGTTGATTAGTTGATAAAACTGCATAACTACGTTGTTGATTAGTTGATAAAACTGCATAACAACGTTCTTGATTAGCTGATAAAACTGCATAACTACGTTGTTGATTAGTTGATAAAACTGCATAATTACTCTGTTGATTAGTTGATTTAACTGCATAACTCTTCCGAGTCGGCGAACGCTTCGGCGCGTTCAAATCGCGGGCCGGCTTTAGGACCGCGCAGCATCCAAACCAAGTGATGCAGAGGGCTGCCGTCGATTTCATGCAGAAATGGAGACCCGAAGCTACGTTTTGAGTGTTTGTTTCATGTAAATACACCAACTAAAACCAAAGTTATGATAATTTCAATTCCATGAAAAAAGTGCGTCAAAATATGCGCTCTTTTATGAGCGCTTTGCATTTATTATAATAACTTTGTCGTCTTTTGTGATAAAAAGGAACGGAAAAAAACGTGTGCTTGTGCTAACCCGGTTCTTCAGGATGCACACGAGTATATAAACATTCATTCCCATGACAACTAGCCATTGCGAAAGAACGAACGAGAGGAATTAGTTCAGTTCATTCACCTACAGAAGCAACAGAAAAGGGTGTCCTAGTGGCAGAGAAAATGCCCTCACCAGCAAATCGAAGAGGGGGTCTGTGAGATGGATCAGAGAGGATCGCCTGGTCTTTGTGAAGTGGATGGATACGCGGGAGGTGTCGGTGTGCTCCACAATCCACCCAGCGTTTTCGGGCGAGACAATCAAGAGGAAGGTGAAGGAAGGACCTGGACGCTGGGTAGCAAAAGACATTCCCTGCCCTACCCCCATCATGGCCTACAATAAGTACCTGTCAGACCAGCTTCTCCAGTATTACTCAACCCATCGCAGAACTGCTCGCTGGTACCGTACCCTCTTCCTGCATTTTTTGGACATGGGAACAACAAATGCATACATCCTGCACTGTGACATCAGTGCGACCCAACAGGTCACACCCATGACGCACAAGAACTTTGTGGCAGAACTTGTGGCCCAGCTGTGCGGAGTGACCCAGACAGGGGTTCCACTTCAAAAAAGCACCAGCCATGTTCCTGTGGCCATTGCCAATGTTGCAGAGGCCAAAGACAAAGCCACAGCAGGCCGCAGGGTTTGTCAACGCTGTAAACAAGTTGACAAGAAGAGGTTTGTCACACCATGGAAGTGCAAGGCCTGTGATGTGGCTCTCTGTGTCATTGTGGACAGGAACTGTTTTGAAGAGTGGCACAAATAGGGTAAAGGCCAGTGGCTATACCTACTTTTTTTGTAAATAGTTGTGTATTGCTTGTATATATCTCAAGAATACTTTTATATGTTCATATTTGCACTTTGTGGTTCAATTTGAAGCTTTTTTTTTCATTTTGGACAGAAACTGTTTTGAGGAGTGGCACAAAAAGGTTTAGGGTTAGAATAGAAGAAAAACGCCAGTGGTTATACCTACTTTTTATTGTAAATAGTTATTTATTGCTTGTATATATCACCAAAATACTTTTATATGTTCATATTTGCACCTTGTGGTTCAATTTGAAGCTTTTTAAATGCTTGGTTCACCATGTTTGAGGGTTTTACAATAAAAAAACCATCTTTTTTCTAAACGGACTTTGTGTTTTCTGTGTGTGTTTGGGTCCAGTGTGTTGAAATAGTATGTCAAAGTGAAAAACTTACTAACAGATCATATAGGTGAGGTTGTGCTGAAAAAAAAGATACCCAACATTGGTCTGGTAAACATTTCTTTATGTAGTATATCAGGGCAAAATTGAAGGTACCCAAAAACGGCCAAAAAAGCTCCAGACTCCGAAGAGATAACAACGTTGTTGATTAGTTGATAAAACTGCATAATTACTCTGTTGATTAGTTGATAAAACTGCGTAACAACGTTGTTGATTAGTTGATAAAACTGCATAACTACGTTGTTGATTAGTTGATAAAACTGCATAACTACGCTGTTGATTAGTTGATAAAACTGCATAACAACATTGTTGATTAGTTGATAAAACTGCATAGCAATGTTGTTGATTAGTTGATAAAACTGCATAATTACTCTGTTGATTAGTTGATAAAGCTGCATAACTGTGGTGTTGATTAGTTGATAAAACTGCATAAATGTGTTGTTGATTAGTTGATAAAACTGCATAACTACGTTGTTGATTAGTTGATAAAACTGCATAACAACGTTGTTGATTAGTTGATAAAAC
The DNA here is from genome assembly GCF_964263955.1 of Coregonus lavaretus. Taxonomy (NCBI): domain Eukaryota; kingdom Metazoa; phylum Chordata; class Actinopteri; order Salmoniformes; family Salmonidae; genus Coregonus; species Coregonus lavaretus. Next base: position 1,255,875 of record NC_140026.1, on the reverse strand, counting down.
TGCATAACTAAGTTGTTGATTACATGATAAAACTGCATAATTACTCTGTTGATTAGTTGATGAAACTGCATAACAACGTTTTTGATGAGTTGATAAATCTGCATAACTACGTTGTTGATTAGTTGATAAAACTGCATAAGAACGTTGTTGATTAGTTGATAAAACTGAATAACTACGCTGTTGATTAGTTGATAAAACTGCATAAATATGTTGTTGATTAGTTGATAAAACTGCAGAATTACTCTGTTGATTAGTTGATAAAACTGCATAACAACGTTTTTGATTAGTTGATAAAACTGTATAACTACGCTGTTGATTAGTTGATAAATCTGCATAACAACATTGTTGATTAGTTGATAAAACTACATAACTACACTGTTGATTAGTTGATAAATCTGCATAACAACATTGTTGATTAGTTGATAAAAATGCATAACTACGTTGTTGATTAGTTAATAAAACTGCATAACTGTGTTGTTGATTAGTTGATAAAATTGCATAACTACGCTGTTGATTAGTTGATAAACTGCATAACAACGTTGTTGATTAGTTGATAAAAATGCATAACAACGTTGTTGATTAGTTGATACAACTGCATAACTACGTTGTTGATTAGTTGATAAAACTGCATAACGGTGTTGTTGATTAGTTAATAAAACTGCATAATTAATCTTTTGATTAGTTGATGAAGCTGCATAACTGTGTTGTTGATTATTTGATAAAACTGCATAACGACGTTGTTGATTAGTTGATAAAACTGCATAACAACGTTGTTTATTAGTTGATAAAACTGCATAATTACTCTGTTGATTAGTTGATAAAGCTGCAGAACTGTGTTGTTGATTATTTGATAACACTGCATAACTACATTGTTGATTAGTTGATAAACCTGCATAAATATGTTGTTGATTAGTTGATGAAACTGCACAACAACATTGTTGATTAGTTGATAAAACTGCATAATTACTCTGTTGATTAGTTGATAAAACTGCATAACAACGTTGCTGATTAGGTGATAAAACTGCATAACTACGTTGCTGATTAGTTGATAAAACTGCTTAACAATGTTGTTGATTAGTTGATAAAACTGCATAATTACTCTGTTGATTAGTTGATAAAACTGCATAACTACGTTGTTGATTTGTTGATAAATCTGCATAACTACGTTGTTGATTAGTTGATAAAACTGCATAACAACGTTGTTGATTAGTTGATAAAACTGCATAACAACGTTGTTGATTAGTTGATAAAAATGCATAACTACGTTGTTGATTAGTTGATATAACTGCATAACTGTGTTGTTGATTGGTTGATAATACTGCATAACTATGTTGTTGATTAGTTGATAAAACTGCATAAATACGTTGTTGATTAGTTGATAAAACTGCATAATTACTTTGTTGATTAGTTGATAAAACTGCATAACAACGTTGCTGATTATGTGATAAAACTGCATAACTACGTTGCTGATTAGTTGATAAAACTGCTTAACAATGTTGTTGATTAGTTGATAAAACTGCATAATTACTCTGTTGATTAGTTGATAAAACTGCATAACTACGTTGTTGATTTGTTGATAAATCTGCATAACTACGTTGTTGATTAGTTGATAAAACTGCATAACAACGTTGTTGATTAGTTGATAAAACTGCATAACTGTGTTGTTGATTAGTTGATAAAACTGCATAACAACGTTGTTGACTAGTTGATAAAACTGCATAACAACGTTGTTGATTAGCTGATAAAACTGCATAACTACGTTGTTGATTAGTTGATAAAACTAGATAATTACTCTGTTGATTAGTTGATAAAATTGCATAACAACGTTGTTGATTAGTTGATAAAACTGCATAACAACATTGTTGATTAGTTGATACAACTGCATAACTACGTTGTTGATTAGTTGATAAAACTGCATTACGGTGTTGTTGATTAGTTGATAAAACTGCATAATTACTCTGTTGATTAGTTGATGAAGCTGCATAACTGTGTTGTTGATTATTTGATAAAACTGCATAACTACGTTGTTGATTAGTTGATTAAACTGCATAACAACGTTGTTTATTAGTTGATAAAACTGCATAATTACTCTGTTGATTAGTTGATAAAGCTGCAGAACTGTGTTGTTGATTATTTGATAAAACTGCATAACTACGTTGTTGATTAGTTGATAAACCTGCATAACTATGTTGTTGATTAGTTGATGAAACTGCACAACAACATTGTTGATTAGTTGATAAAACTACATAACTACACTGTTGATTAGTTGATGAAACTGCATAACAACATTGTTGATTAGTTGATAAAACTGCCTAATTACTCTGCTGATTAGTTGATAAAACTGCATAACAACGTTGCTGATTAGGTGATAAAACTGCATAACTACGTTGTTGATTAGTTGATAAAACTGCTTAACAATGTTGTTGATTAGTTGATAATACTGCATAATTACTCTGTTGATTAGTTGATAAAACTGCATAACTACGTTGTTGATTAGTTGATAAATCTGCATAACTACGTTGTTGATTAGTTGATAAAACTGCATAACAACGTTGTTGATTAGTTGATAAAACTGCATAACTGTGTTGTTGAATAGTTGATAAAACTGCATAACAATGTTGTTGATTAGTTGATAAAACTACATAACAACGTTGTTGACTAGTTGATAAAACTGCATAATTACTCTGTTGATTAGTTGATAAAACTGCATAACAACGTTGTTGATTAGTTGATAAAACTGCATAACAACATTGTTGATTAGTTGATAAAACTGCATAACAACGTTGTTGATTAGTTGATAAAAATGCATAACTACGTTGTTGATCAGTTGATAAAACTGCATAACTGTGTTGTTAATTAGTTGATAAAACTGCAACACTACGTTGTTGATTAGTTGATAAAACTGCATAACTAGTTGTTGATTAGTTGAAAAAACTGCATAATAACGTTGTTGATTAGCTGATAAAACTGTATAACTACGTTGTTGATTAGTTGATAAAACTAGATAATTACTCTGTTGATTAGTTGATAAAATTGCATAACAACGTTGTTGATTAGTTGATAAAACTGCATAACGGTGTTGTTGATTAGTTGATAAAACTGCATAATTACTCTGTTGATTAGTTGATGAAGCTGCATAACTGTGTTGTTGATTATTTGATAAAACTGCATAACTACGTTGTTGATTAGTTGATAAACCTGCATAAATATGTTGTTGATTAGTTGATGAAACTGCACAACAACATTGTTGATTAGTTGATAAAACTACATAACTACACTGTTGATTAGTTGATAAAACTGCATAACAACATTGTTGATTAGTTGATAAAACTGCATAATTACTCTGTTGATTAGTTGATAAAACTGCATAACAACGTTGCTGATTAGGTGATAAAACTACATAACTACTCTGTTGATTAGTTGATAAAACTGCTTAACAATGTTGTTGATTATTTGATAAAACTGCATAATTACTCTGTTGATTAGTTGATAAAACTGCATAACTACGTTGTTGATTATTTGATAAAACTGCATAACAACGTTGTGGATTAGTTGATAAAACTGCATAACTGTGTTGTTGATTAGTTGATAAAACTGCATAACTAGTTGTTGATTAGTTGAAAAAACTGTATAACAACGTTGTTGATTAGTTGATACAACTGCATAACTACGTTGTTGATTAGTTGATAAAACTGCATAACGGTGTTGTTGATTAGTTGATAAAACTGCATAATTACTCTGTTGATTAGTTGATGAAGCTGCATAACTGTGTTGTTGATTATTTGATAAAACTGCATAACTACGTTGTTGATTAGTTGATAAAACTGCATAACAACGTTGTTTATTAGTTGATAAAACTGCATAATTACTCTGTTGATTAGTTGATAAAGCTGTAGAACTGTGTTGTTGATTATTTGATAAAACTGCATAACTACGTTGTTGATTAGTTGATAAACCTGCATAAATATGTTGTTGATTAGTTGATGAAACTGCACAACAACATTGTTGATTAGTTGATAAAACTACATAACTACACTGTTGATTAGTTGATGAAACTGCATAACAACATTGTTGATTAGTTGATAAAACTGCATAATTACTCTGCTGATTAGTTGATAAAACTGCATAACAACGTTGCTGATTAGGTGATAAAACTGCATAACTACGTTGTTGATTAGTTGATAAAACTGCTTAACAATGTTGTTGATTAGTTGATAAAACTGCATAATTACTCTGTTGATTAGTTGATAAAACTGCATAACTACGTTGTTGATTAGTTGATAAATCTGCATAACTACGTTGTTGATTAGTTGATAAATCTGCATAACAATGTTGTTGATTAGTTGATAAAACTGCATAACTGTGTTGTTGATTAGTTGATAAAACTGCATAACAATGTTGTTGATTAGTTGATAAAACTACATAACAACGTTGTTGACTAGTTGATAAAACTGCATAATTACTCTGTTGATTAGTTGATAAAACTGCATAACAACGTTGTTGATTAGTTGATAAAACTGCATAACAACGTTGTTGATTAGTTGATAAAAATGCATAACTACGTTGTTGATCAGTTGATAAAACTGCATAACTGTGTTGTTGATTAGTTGATAAAACTGCATAACTACGTTGTTGGATAGTTGATAAAACTAAATAACTAGTTGTTGATTAGTTGATAAAACTGCGTAATTACTCTGTTGATTAGTTGATAAAACTGCATAACAACATTGTTGATTAGTTGATAAAACTGCATAATTACTCTGTTGATTAGTTGATAAAACTGCATAACAACGTTGCTGATTAGGTGATAAAACTGCATAACTACTCTGTTTATTAGTTGATAAAACTGCTTAACAATGTTGTTGATTATTTGATAAAACTGCATAATTACTCGGTTGATTAGTTGATAAAACTGCATAACTGTGTTGTTGATTAGTTGATAAAACTGCATAACAACGTTGTTGATTATTTGATAAAACTGCATAATTACTCTGTTGATTAGTTTATAAAACTATATAACTGTGTTGTTGATTAGTTGATAAATCTGCATAACTACGTTGTTGATTATTTGATAAAACTGCATAACAACATTGTTGATTAGTTGATAAAACTGCATAACTGTGTTGTTGATTAGTTGATAAAACTGCATAACTATGTTGTTGATTAGTTGTTAAAACTGCATAACTACGCTGTTGATTAGTTGATAAAACTGCATAACTGTGTTGTTGATTAGTTGATAAAACTGCATAACTACGTTGTTGATTAGTTGATTAAACTGCATAACAACGTTGTTTATTAGTTGATAAAACTGCATAATTACTCTGTTGATTAGTTGATAAAGCTGCAGAACTGTGTTGTTGATTATTTGATAAAACTGCATAACTACGTTGTTGATTAGTTGATAAACCTGCATAAATATGTTGTTGATTAGTTGATGAAACTGCACAACAACATTGTTGATTAGTTGATAAAACTACATAACTACACTGTTGATTAGTTGATGAAACTGCATAACAACATTGTTGATTAGTTGATAAAACTGCCTAATTACTCTGCTGATTAGTTGATAAAACTGCATAACAACGTTGCTGATTAGGTGATAAAACTGCATAACTACGTTGTTGATTAGTTGATAAAACTGCTTAACAATGTTGTTGATTAGTTGATAATACTGCATAATTACTCTGTTGATTAGTTGATAAAACTGCATAACTACGTTGTTGATTAGTTGATAAATCTGCATAACTACGTTGTTGATTAGTTGATAAAACTGCATAACAACGTTGTTGATTAGTTGATAAAACTGCATAACTGTGTTGTTGAATAGTTGATAAAACTGCATAACAATGTTGTTGATTAGTTGATAAAACTACATAACAACGTTGTTGACTAGTTGATAAAACTGCATAATTACTCTGTTGATTAGTTGATAAAACTGCATAACAACGTTGTTGATTAGTTGATAAAGCTGCATAACAACATTGTTGATTAGTTGATAAAACTGCATAACAACGTTGTTGATTAGTTGATAAAAATGCATAACTACGTTGTTGATCAGTTGATAAAACTGCATAACTGTGTTGTTAATTAGTTGATAAAACTGCAACACTACGTTGTTGATTAGTTGATAAAACTGCATAACTAGTTGTTGATTAGTTGAAAAAACTGCATAACAACGTTGTTGATTAGCTGATAAAACTGTATAACTACGTTGTTGATTAGTTGATAAAACTAGATAATTACTCTGTTGATTAGTTGATAAAATTGCATAACAACGTTGTTGATTAGTTGATAAAACTGCATAACAACATTGTTGATTAGTTGATACAACTGCATAACTACGTTGTTGATTAGTTGATAAAACTGCATAACGGTGTTGTTGATTAGTTGATAAAACTGCATAATTACTCTGTTGATTAGTTGATGAAGCTGCATAACTGTGTTGTTGATTATTTGATAAAACTGCATAACTACGTTGTTGATTAGTTGATAAACCTGCATAAATATGTTGTTGATTAGTTGATGAAACTGCACAACAACATTGTTGATTAGTTGATAAAACTACATAACTACACTGTTGATTAGTTGATAAAACTGCATAACAACATTGTTGATTAGTTGATAAAACTGCATAATTACTCTGTTGATTAGTTGATAAAACTGCATAACAACGTTGCTGATTAGGTGATAAAACTACATAACTACTCTGTTGATTAGTTGATAAAACTGCTTAACAATGTTGTTGATTATTTGATAAAACTGCATAATTACTCTGTTGATTAGTTGATAAAACTGCATAACTACGTTGTTGATTATTTGATAAAACTGCATAACAACGTTGTGGATTAGTTGATAAAACTGCATAACTGTGTTGTTGATTAGTTGATAAAACTGCATAACTAGTTGTTGATTAGTTGAAAAAACTGTATAACAACGTTGTTGATTAGTTGATGCAACTGCATAACTACGTTGTTGATTAGTTGATAAAACTGCATAACGGTGTTGTTGATTAGTTGATAAAACTGCATAATTACTCTGTTGATTAGTTGATGAAGCTGCATAACTGTGTTGTTGATTATTTGATAAAACTGCATAACTACGTTGTTGATTAGTTGATAAAACTGCATAACAACGTTGTTTATTAGTTGATAAAACTGCATAATTACTCTGTTGATTAGTTGATAAAGCTGTAGAACTGTGTTGTTGATTATTTGATAAAACTGCATAACTACGTTGTTGATTAGATGATAAACCTGCATAAATATGTTGTTGATTAGTTGATGAAACTGCACAACAACATTGTTGATTAGTTGATAAAACTACATAACTACACTGTTGATTAGTTGATGAAACTGCATAACAACATTGTTGATTAGTTGATAAAACTGCATAATTACTCTGCTGATTAGTTGATAAAACTGCATAACAACGTTGCTGATTAGGTGATAAAACTGCATAACTACGTTGTTGATTAGTTGATAAAACTGCTTAACAATGTTGTTGATTAGTTGATAAAACTGCATAATTACTCTGTTGATTAGTTGATAAAACTGCATAACTACGTTGTTGATTAGTTGATAAATCTGCATAACTACGTTGTTGATTAGTTGATAAATCTGCATAACAATGTTGTTGATTAGTTGATAAAACTGCATAACTGTGTTGTTGATTAGTTGATAAAACTGCATAACAATGTTGTTGATTAGTTGATAAAACTACATAACAACGTTGTTGACTAGTTGATAAAACTGCATAATTACTCTGTTGATTAGTTGATAAAACTGCATAACAACGTTGTTGATTAGTTGATAAAACTGCATAACAACGTTGTTGATTAGTTGATAAAAATGCATAACTACGTTGTTGATCAGTTGATAAAACTGCATAACTGTGTTGTTGATTAGTTGATAAAACTGCATAACTACGTTGTTGGATAGTTGATAAAACTAAATAACTAGTTGTTGATTAGTTGATAAAACTGCGTAATTACTCTGTTGATTAGTTGATAAAACTGCATAACAACATTGTTGATTAGTTGATAAAACTGCATAATTACTCTGTTGATTAGTTGATAAAACTGCATAACAACGTTGCTGATTAGGTGATAAAACTGCATAACTACTCTGTTTATTAGTTGATAAAACTGCTTAACAATGTTGTTGATTATTTGATAAAACTGCATAATTACTCGGTTGATTAGTTGATAAAACTGCATAACTGTGTTGTTGATTAGTTGATAAAACTGCATAACAACGTTGTTGATTATTTGATAAAACTGCATAATTACTCTGTTGATTAGTTTATAAAACTATATAACTGTGTTGTTGATTAGTTGATAAATCTGCATAACTACGTTGTTGATTATTTGATAAAACTGCATAACAACATTGTTGATTAGTTGATAAAACTGCATAACTGTGTTGTTGATTAGTTGATAAAACTGCATAACTATGTTGTTGATTAGTTGTTAAAACTGCATAACTACGCTGTTGATTAGTTGATAAAACTGCATAACTGTGTTGTTGATTAGTTGATAAAACTGCATAACTACGTTGTTGATTAGTTGATTAAACTGCATAACAACGTTGTTTATTAGTTGATAAAACTGCATAATTACTCTGTTGATTAGTTGATAAAGCTGCAGAACTGTGTTGTTGATTATTTGATAAAACTGCATAACTACGTTGTTGATTAGTTGATAAACCTGCATAAATATGTTGTTGATTAGTTGATGAAACTGCACAACAACATTGTTGATTAGTTGATAAAACTACATAACTACACTGTTGATTAGTTGATGAAACTGCATAACAACATTGTTGATTAGTTGATAAAACTGCCTAATTACTCTGCTGATTAGTTGATAAAACTGCATAACAACGTTGCTGATTAGGTGATAAAACTGCATAACTACGTTGTTGATTAGTTGATAAACCTGCATAAATATGTTGTTGATTAGTTGATGAAACTGCACAACAACATTGTTGATTAGTTGATAAAACTACATAACTACACTGTTGATTAGTTGATGAAACTGCATAACAACATTGTTGATTAGTTGATAAAACTGCCTAATTACTCTGCTGATTAGTTGATAAAACTGCATAACAACGTTGCTGATTAGGTGATAAAACTGCATAACTACGTTGTTGATTAGTTGATAAAACTGCTTAACAATGTTGTTGATTAGTTGATAATACTGCATAATTACTCTGTTGATTAGTTGATAAAACTGCATAACTACGTTGTTGATTAGTTGATAAATCTGCATAACTACGTTGTTGATTAGTTGATAAAACTGCATAACAACGTTGTTGATTAGTTGATAAAACTGCATAACTGTGTTGTTGAATAGTTGATAAAACTGCATAACAATGTTGTTGATTAGTTGATAAAACTACATAACAACGTTGTTGACTAGTTGATAAAACTGCATAATTACTCTGTTGATTAGTTGATAAAACTGCATAACAACGTTGTTGATTAGTTGATAAAACTGCATAACAACATTGTTGATTAGTTGATAAAACTGCATAACAACGTTGTTGATTAGTTGATAAAAATGCATAACTACGTTGTTGATCAGTTGATAAAACTGCATAACTGTGTTGTTAATTAGTTGATAAAACTGCAACACTACGTTGTTGATTAGTTGATAAAACTGCATAACTAGTTGTTGATTAGTTGAAAAAACTGCATAACAACGTTGTTGATTAGCTGATAAAACTGTATAACTACGTTGTTGATTAGTTGATAAAACTAGATAATTACTCTGTTGATTAGTTGATAAAATTGCATAACAACGTTGTTGATTAGTTGATAAAACTGCATAACAACATTGTTGATTAGTTGATACAACTGCATAACTACGTTGTTGATTAGTTGATAAAACTGCATAACGGTGTTGTTGATTAGTTGATAAAACTGCATAATTACTCTGTTGATTAGTTGATGAAGCTGCATAACTGTGTTGTTGATTATTTGATAAAACTGCATAACTACGTTGTTGATTAGTTGATAAACCTGCATAAATATGTTGTTGATTAGTTGATGAAACTGCACAACAACATTGTTGATTAGTTGATAAAACTACATAACTACACTGTTGATTAGTTGATAAAACTGCATAACAACATTGTTGATTAGTTGATAAAACTGCATAATTACTCTGTTGATTAGTTGATAAAACTGCATAACAACGTTGCTGATTAGGTGATAAAACTACATAACTACTCTGTTGATTAGTTGATAAAACTGCTTAACAATGTTGTTGATTATTTGATAAAACTGCATAATTACTCTGTTGATTAGTTGATAAAACTGCATAACTACGTTGTTGATTATTTGATAAAACTGCATAACAACGTTGTGGATTAGTTGATAAAACTGCATAACTGTGTTGTTGATTAGTTGATAAAACTGCATAACTAGTTGTTGATTAGTTGAAAAAACTGTATAACAACGTTGTTGATTAGTTGATGCAACTGCATAACTACGTTGTTGATTAGTTGATAAAACTGCATAACGGTGTTGTTGATTAGTTGATAAAACTGCATAATTACTCTGTTGATTAGTTGATGAAGCTGCATAACTGTGTTGTTGATTATTTGATAAAACTGCATAACTACGTTGTTGATTAGTTGATAAAACTGCATAACAACGTTGTTTATTAGTTGATAAAACTGCATAATTACTCTGTTGATTAGTTGATAAAGCTGTAGAACTGTGTTGTTGATTATTTGATAAAACTGCATAACTACGTTGTTGATTAGATGATAAACCTGCATAAATATGTTGTTGATTAGTTGATGAAACTGCACAACAACATTGTTGATTAGTTGATAAAACTACATAACTACACTGTTGATTAGTTGATGAAACTGCATAACAACATTGTTGATTAGTTGATAAAACTGCATAATTACTCTGCTGATTAGTTGATAAAACTGCATAACAACGTTGCTGATTAGGTGATAAAACTGCATAACTACGTTGTTGATTAGTTGATAAAACTGCTTAACAATGTTGTTGATTAGTTGATAAAACTGCATAATTACTCTGTTGATTAGTTGATAAAACTGCATAACTACGTTGTTGATTAGTTGATAAATCTGCATAACTACGTTGTTGATTAGTTGATAAATCTGCATAACAATGTTGTTGATTAGTTGATAAAACTGCATAACTGTGTTGTTGATTAGTTGATAAAACTGCATAACAATGTTGTTGATTAGTTGATAAAACTACATAACAACGTTGTTGACTAGTTGATAAAACTGCATAATTACTCTGTTGATTAGTTGATAAAACTGCATAACAACGTTGTTGATTAGTTGATAAAACTGCATAACAACGTTGTTGATTAGTTGATAAAAATGCATAACTACGTTGTTGATCAGTTGATAAAACTGCATAACTGTGTTGTTGATTAGTTGATAAAACTGCATAACTACGTTGTTGGATAGTTGATAAAACTAAATAACTAGTTGTTGATTAGTTGATAAAACTGCGTAATTACTCTGTTGATTAGTTGATAAAACTGCATAACAACATTGTTGATTAGTTGATAAAACTGCATAATTACTCTGTTGATTAGTTGATAAAACTGCATAACAACGTTGCTGATTAGGTGATAAAACTGCATAACTACTCTGTTTATTAGTTGATAAAACTGCTTAACAATGTTGTTGATTATTTGATAAAACTGCATAATTACTCGGTTGATTAGTTGATAAAACTGCATAACTGTGTTGTTGATTAGTTGATAAAACTGCATAACAACGTTGTTGATTATTTGATAAAACTGCATAATTACTCTGTTGATTAGTTTATAAAACTATATAACTGTGTTGTTGATTAGTTGATAAATCTGCATAACTACGTTGTTGATTATTTGATAAAACTGCATAACAACATTGTTGATTAGTTGATAAAACTGCATAACTGTGTTGTTGATTAGTTGATAAAACTGCATAACTATGTTGTTGATTAGTTGTTAAAACTGCATAACTACGCTGTTGATTAGTTGATAAAACTGCATAACTGTGTTGTTGATTAGTTGATAAAACTGCATAACTACGTTGTTGATTAGTTGATTAAACTGCATAACAACGTTGTTTATTAGTTGATAAAACTGCATAATTACTCTGTTGATTAGTTGATAAAGCTGCAGAACTGTGTTGTTGATTATTTGATAAAACTGCATAACTACGTTGTTGATTAGTTGATAAACCTGCATAAATATGTTGTTGATTAGTTGATGAAACTGCACAACAACATTGTTGATTAGTTGATAAAACTACATAACTACACTGTTGATTAGTTGATGAAACTGCATAACAACATTGTTGATTAGTTGATAAAACTGCCTAATTACTCTGCTGATTAGTTGATAAAACTGCATAACAACGTTGCTGATTAGGTGATAAAACTGCATAACTACGTTGTTGATTAGTTGATAAACCTGCATAAATATGTTGTTGATTAGTTGATGAAACTGCACAACAACATTGTTGATTAGTTGATAAAACTACATAACTACACTGTTGATTAGTTGATGAAACTGCATAACAACATTGTTGATTAGTTGATAAAACTGCCTAATTACTCTGCTGATTAGTTGATAAAACTGCATAACAACGTTGCTGATTAGGTGATAAAACTGCATAACTACGTTGTTGATTAGTTGATAAAACTGCTTAACAATGTTGTTGATTAGTTGATAATACTGCATAATTACTCTGTTGATTAGTTGATAAAACTGCATAACTACGTTGTTGATTAGTTGATAAATCTGCATAACTACGTTGTTGATTAGTTGATAAAACTGCATAACAACGTTGTTGATTAGTTGATAAAACTGCATAACTGTGTTGTTGAATAGTTGATAAAACTGCATAACAATGTTGTTGATTAGTTGATAAAACTACATAACAACGTTGTTGACTAGTTGATAAAACTGCATAATTACTCTGTTGATTAGTTGATAAAACTGCATAACAACGTTGTTGATTAGTTGATAAAACTGCATAACAACATTGTTGATTAGTTGATAAAACTGCATAACAACGTTGTTGATTAGTTGATAAAAATGCATAACTACGTTGTTGATCAGTTGATAAAACTGCATAACTGTGTTGTTAATTAGTTGATAAAACTGCAACACTACGTTGTTGATTAGTTGATAAAACTGCATAACTAGTTGTTGATTAGTTGAAAAAACTGCATAACAACGTTGTTGATTAGCTGATAAAACTGTATAACTACGTTGTTGATTAGTTGATAAAACTAGATAATTACTCTGTTGATTAGTTGATAAAATTGCATAACAACGTTGTTGATTAGTTGATAAAACTGCATAACAACATTGTTGATTAGTTGATACAACTGCATAACTACGTTGTTGATTAGTTGATAAAACTGCATAACGGTGTTGTTGATTAGTTGATAAAACTGCATAATTACTCTGTTGATTAGTTGATGAAGCTGCATAACTGTGTTGTTGATTATTTGATAAAACTGCATAACTACGTTGTTGATTAGTTGATAAACCTGCATAAATATGTTGTTGATTAGTTGATGAAACTGCACAACAACATTGTTGATTAGTTGATAAAACTACATAACTACACTGTTGATTAGTTGATAAAACTGCATAACAACATTGTTGATTAGTTGATAAAACTGCTTAACAATGTTGTTGATTATTTGATAAAACTGCATAATTACTCTGTTGATTAGTTGATAAAACTGCTTAACAATGTTGTTGATTATTTGATAAAACTGCATAATTACTCTGTTGATTAGTTGATAAAACTGCATAACTACGTTGTTGATTATTTGATAAAACTGCATAACAACGTTGTGGATTAGTTGATAAAACTGCATAACTGTGTTGTTGATTAGTTGATAAAACTGCATAACTAGTTGTTGATTAGTTGAAAAAACTGTATAACAACGTTGTTGATTAGTTGATACAACTGCATAACTACGTTGTTGATTAGTTGATAAAACTGCATAACGGTGTTGTTGATTAGTTGATAAAACTGCATAATTACTCTGTTGATTAGTTGATGAAGCTGCATAACTGTGTTGTTGATTATTTGATAAAACTGCATAACTACACTGTTGATTAGTTGATAAAACTGCATAACAACATTGTTGATTAGTTGATAAAACTGCATAACAACGTTGCTGATTAGGTGATAAAACTACATAACTACTCTGTTGATTAGTTGATAAAACTGCTTAACAATGTTGTTGATTATTTGATAAAACTGCATAATTACTCTGTTGATTAGTTGATAAAACTGCATAACTACGTTGTTGATTATTTGATAAAACTGCATAACAACGTTGTGGATTAGTTGATAAAACTGCATAACTGTGTTGTTGATTAGTTGATAAAACTGCATAACTAGTTGTTGATTAGTTGAAAAAACTGTATAACAACGTTGTTGATTAGTTGATACAACTGCATAACTACGTTGTTGATTAGTTGATAAAACTGCATAACGGTGTTGTTGATTAGTTGATAAAACTGCATAATTACTCTGTTGATTAGTTGATGAAGCTGCATAACTGTGTTGTTGATTATTTGATAAAACTGCATAACTACGTTGTTGATTAGTTGATAAAACTGCATAACAACGTTGTTTATTAGTTGATAAAACTGCATAATTACTCTGTTGATTAGTTGATAAAGCTGTAGAACTGTGTTGTTGATTATTTGATAAAACTGCATAACTACGTTGTTGATTAGTTGATAAACCTGCATAAATATGTTGTTGATTAGTTGATGAAACTGCACAACAACATTGTTGATTAGTTGATAAAACTACATAACTACACTGTTGATTAGTTGATGAAACTGCATAACAACATTGTTGATTAGTTGATAAAACTGCATAATTACTCAGCTGATTAGTTGATAAAACTGCATAACAACGTTGCTGATTAGGTGATAAAACTGCATAACTACGTTGTTGATTAGTTGATAAAACTGCTTAACAATGTTGTTGATTAGTTGATAAAACTGCATAATTACTCTGTTGATTAGTTGATAAAACTGCATAACTACGTTGTTGATTAGTTGATAAATCTGCATAACTACGTTGTTGATTAGTTGATAAATCTGCATAACAATGTTGTTGATTAGTTGATAAAACTGCATAACTGTGTTGTTGATTAGTTGATAAAACTGCATAACAATGTTGTTGATTAGTTGATAAAACTACATAACAACGTTGTTGACTAGTTGATAAAACTGCATAATTACTCTGTTGATTAGTTGATAAAACTGCATAACAACGTTGTTGATTAGTTGATAAAACTGCATAACAACGTTGTTGATTAGTTGATAAAAATGCATAACTACGTTGTTGATCAGTTGATAAAACTGCATAACTGTGTTGTTGATTAGTTGATAAAACTGCATAACTACGTTGTTGGATAGTTGATAAAACTAAATAACTAGTTGTTGATTAGTTGATAAAACTGCGTAATTACTCTGTTGATTAGTTGATAAAACTGCATAACAACATTGTTGATTAGTTGATAAAACTGCATAATTACTCTGTTGATTAGTTGATAAAACTGCATAACAACGTTGCTGATTAGGTGATAAAACTGCATAACTACTCTGTTTATTAGTTGATAAAACTGCTTAACAATGTTGTTGATTATTTGATAAAACTGCATAATTACTCGGTTGATTAGTTGATAAAACTGCATAACTGTGTTGTTGATTAGTTGATAAAACTGCATAACAACGTTGTTGATTATTTGATAAAACTGCATAATTACTCTGTTGATTAGTTTATAAAACTATATAACTGTGTTGTTGATTAGTTGATAAATCTGCATAACTACGTTGTTGATTATTTGATAAAACTGCATAACAACATTGTTGATTAGTTGATAAAACTGCATAACTGTGTTGTTGATTAGTTGATAAAACTGCATAACTATGTTGTTGATTAGTTGTTAAAACTGCATAACTACGCTGTTGATTAGTTGATAAAACTGCATAACTGTGTTGTTGATTAGTTGATAAAACTGCATAACTACGTTGTTGATTAGTTGATAAAACTGCATAACTGTGTTGTTGATTAGTTGATAAAAATGCATAACTACGCTGTTGATTAGTTGATAAAACTGATTAACAACATTGTTGATTAGTTGATAAAACTGCATAACAACGTTGTTGATTAGTTGATAAAAATGCATAACTACGTTGTTGATTAGTTGATATAACTGCATAACTGTGTTGTTGATTGGTTGATAATACTGCATAACTATGTTGTTGATTAGTTGATAAAACTGCATAAATACGTTGTTGATTAGTTGATAAAACTGCATAACAACGTTCTTGATTAGCTGATAAAACTGCATAACTACGTTGTTGATTAGTAGATAAAACTGCATAATTACTCTGTTGATTAGTTGATTTAACTGCATAACAACGTTGTTGATTAGTTGATAAAACTGCATAACAACGTTGTTGATTAGTTGATAAAACTGCATAACTGTGTTGTTGATTAGTTGATAAAACTGCATAACTACGTTGTTGATTAGTTGATAAAAATGCATAACTGTGTTGTCGATTAGTTGACAAAACTGCATAACTACGCTGTTGATTAGTTGATAAAACTGCATAACTGTGTTGTTGATTAGTTGATAAAACTGCATAACTACGTTGTTGATTAGTTGATAAAACTGCATAACTAGTTGTTGATTAGTTGAAAAAACTGCATATTAACGTTGTTGATTAGCTGATAAAACTGCATAACTACGTTGTTGATTAGTTGATAAAACTGCATAATTACTCTGTTGATTAGTTGATAAAATTGCATAACAACTTTTTTGATTAGTTGATAAAACTGCATAACAACGTTGTTGATTAGTTGATACAACTGCATAACTACGTTGTTGATTAGTTGATAAAACTGCATAACGGTGTTGTTGATTAGTTAATAAAACTGCATAATTAATCTTTTGATTAGTTGATGAAGCTGCATAACTGTGTTGTTGATTATTTGATAAAACTGCATAACGACGTTGTTGATTAGTTGATAAAACTGCATAACAACGTTGTTTATTAGTTGATAAAACTGCATAATTACTCTGTTGATTAGTTGATAAAGCTGCAGAACTGTGTTGTTGATTATTTGATAACACTGCATAACTACATTGTTGATTAGTTGATAAACCTGCATAAATATGTTGTTGATTAGTTGATGAAACTGCACAACAACATTGTTGATTAGTTGATAAAACTGCATAATTACTCTGTTGATTAGTTGATAAAACTGCATAACAACGTTGCTGATTAGGTGATAAAACTGCATAACTACGTTGCTGATTAGTTGATAAAACTGCTTAACAATGTTGTTGATTAGTTGATAAAACTGCATAATTACTCTGTTGATTAGTTGATAAAACTGCATAACTACGTTGTTGATTTGTTGATAAATCTGCATAACTACGTTGTTGATTAGTTGATAAAACTGCATAACAACGTTGTTGATTAGTTGATAAAACTGCATAACAACGTTGTTGATTAGTTGATAAAAATGCATAACTACGTTGTTGATTAGTTGATATAACTGCATAACTGTGTTGTTGATTGGTTGATAATACTGCATAACTATGTTGTTGATTAGTTGATAAAACTGCATAAATACGTTGTTGATTAGTTGATAAAACTGCATAATTACTCTGTTGATTAGTTGAAAAAACTGCATAACAACGTTGCTGATTAGGTGATAAAACTGCATAACTACGTTGCTGATTAGTTGATAAAACTGCTTAACAATGTTGTTGATTAGTTGATAAAACTGCATAATTACTCTGTTGATTAGTTGATAAAACTGCATAACTACGTTGTTGATTTGTTGATAAATCTGCATAACTACGTTGTTGATTAGTTGATAAAACTGCATAACAACGTTGTTGATTAGTTGATAAAACTGCATAACTGTGTTGTTGATTAGTTGATAAAACTGCATAACAACGTTGTTGACTAGTTGATAAAACTGCATAATTACTCTGTTGATTATTTGATAAAACTGCATAATTACTCTGTTGATTAGTTGATAAAACTGCATAACTGTGTTGTTGATTAGTTGATAAATCTGCATAACTACGTTGTTGATTATTTGATAAAACTGCATAACAACATTGTTGATTAGTTGATAAAACTGCATAACTGTGTTGTTGATTAGTTGATAAAACTGCATAACTACGTTGTTGATTAGTTGATAAAACTGCATAACTGTGTTGTTGATTAGTTGATAAAAATGCATAACTACGCTGTTGATTAGTTGATAAAACTGAATAACAACATTGTTGATTAGTTGATAAAACTGCATAACAACGTTGTTGATTAGTTGATAAAACTGCATAACTGTGTTGTTGATTAGTTGATAAAACTGCATAACAATGTTGTTGATTAGTTGATAAAACTGCATAACAACGTTGTTGACTAGTTGATAAAACTGCATAATTACTCTGTTGATTAGTTGATAAAACTGCATAACAACGTTGTTGATTAGTTGATAAAACTGCATAACTATGTTGTTGATTAGTTGATAAAACTGCATAACAACGTTGTTGATTAGTTAATAAAACTGCATAACTGTGTTGTTGATTAGTTGATAAAACTGCATAACTATGTTGTTGATTAGTTGTTAAAACTGCATAACTACGCTGTTGATTAGTTGATAAAACTGCATAACTGTGTTGTTGATTAGTTGATAAAACTGCATAACTACGTTGTTGATTAGTTGATAAAACTTCATAACTGTGTTGTTGATTAGATGATAAAAATGCATAACTACGCTGTTGATTACTTGATAAAACTGCATAACAACATTGTTGATTAGTTGATAAAACTTTATAACAACGTTGTTGATAAGTTGATAAAAATGCATAACTACGTTGTTGATTAGTTGATATAACTGCATAACTGTGTTGTTGATTGGTTGATAAAACTGCATAACTATATTGTTGATTAGTTGATAAAACTGCATAACTACGTTGTTGATTAGTTGATAAAACTGCATAACAACGTTCTTGATTAGCTGATAAAACTGCATAACTACGTTGTTGATTAGTAGATAAAACTGCATAATTACTCTGTTGATTAGTTGATTTAACTGCATAACAACGTTGTTGATTAGTTGATAAAACTGCATAATTACTCTGTTGATTAGTTGATAAAACTGTGTAACAACGTTGTTGATTAGTTGATAAAACTGCATAACTACGTTGTTGATTAGTTGATAAAACTGCATAACTACGCTGTTGATTAGTTGATAAAACTGCATAACAACATTGTTGATTAGTTGATAAAACTGCATAGCAATGTTGTTGATTAGTTGATAAAACTGCATAATTACTCTGTTGATTAGTTGATAAAGCTGCATAACTGTGGTGTTGATTAGTTGATAAAACTGCATAAATGTGTTGTTGATTAGTTGATAAAACTGCATAACTACGTTGTTGATTAGTTGATAAAACTGCATAACAACGTTGTTGATTAGTTGATAAAACTGCATAACTAAGTTGTTGATTACATGATAAAACTGCATAATTACTCTGTTGATTAGTTGATGAAACTGCATAACAACGTTTTTGATGAGTTGATAAATCTGCATAACTACGTTGTTGATTAGTTGATAAAACTGCATAAGAACGTTGTTGATTAGTTGATAAAACTGAATAACTACGCTGTTGATTAGTTGATAAAACTGCATAAATATGTTGTTGATTAGTTGATAAAACTGCAGAATTACTCTGTTGATTAGTTGATAAAACTGCATAACAACGTTTTTGATTAGTTGATAAAACTGTATAACTACGCTGTTGATTAGTTGATAAATCTGCATAACAACATTGTTGATTAGTTGATAAAACTACATAACTACACTGTTGATTAGTTGATAAATCTGCATAACAACATTGTTGATTAGTTGATAAAAATGCATAACTACGTTGTTGATTAGTTAATAAAACTGCATAACTGTGTTGTTGATTATTTGATAAAATTGCATAACTACGCTGTTGATTAGTTGATAAACTGCATAACAACGTTGTTGATTAGTTGATAAAAATGCATAACAACGTTGTTGATTAGTTGATACAACTGCATAACTACGTTGTTGATTAGTTGATAAAACTGCATAACGGTGTTGTTGATTAGTTAATAAAACTGCATAATTAATCTTTTGATTAGTTGATGAAGCTGCATAACTGTGTTGTTGATTATTTGATAAAACTGCATAACGACGTTGTTGATTAGTTGATAAAACTGCATAACAACGTTGTTTATTAGTTGATAAAACTGCATAATTACTCTGTTGATTAGTTGATAAAGCTGCAGAACTGTGTTGTTGATTATTTGATAACACTGCATAACTACATTGTTGATTAGTTGATAAACCTGCATAAATATGTTGTTGATTAGTTGATGAAACTGCACAACAACATTGTTGATTAGTTGATAAAACTGCATAATTACTCTGTTGATTAGTTGATAAAACTGCATAACAACGTTGCTGATTAGGTGATAAAACTGCATAACTACGTTGCTGATTAGTTGATAAAACTGCTTAACAATGTTGTTGATTAGTTGATAAAACTGCATAATTACTCTGTTGATTAGTTGATAAAACCGCATAACTACGTTGTTGATTTGTTGATAAATCTGCATAACTACGTTGTTGATTAGTTGATAAAACTGCATAACAACGTTTTTGATTAGTTGATAAAACTGCATAACAACGTTGTTGATTAGTTGATAAAAATGCATAACTACGTTGTTGATTAGTTGATATAACTGCATAACTGTGTTGTTGATTGGTTGATAATACTGCATAACTATGTTGTTGATTAGTTGATAAAACTGCATAAATACGTTGTTGATTAGTTGATAAAACTGCATAATTACTCTGTTGATTAGTTGATAAAACTGCATAACAACGTTGCTGATTAGGTGATAAAACTGCATAACTACGTTGCTGATTAGTTGATAAAACTGCTTAACAATGTTGTTGATTAGTTGATAAAACTGCATAATTACTCTGTTGATTAGTTGATAAAACTGCATAACTACGTTGTTGATTTGTTGATAAATCTGCATAACTACGTTGTTGATTATTTGATAAAACTGCATAACAACATTGTTGATTAGTTGATAAAACTGCATAACTGTGTTGTTGATTAGTTGATAAAACTGCATAACTACGTTGTTGATTAGTTGATAAAACTGCATAACTGTGTTGTTGATTAGTTGATAAAAATGCATAACTACGCTGTTGATTAGTTGATAAAACTGAATAACAACATTGTTGATTAGTTGATAAAACTGCATAACAACGTTGTTGATTAGTTGATAAAAATGCATAACTACGTTGTTGATTAGTTGATATAACTGCATAACTGTGTTGTTGATTGGTTGATAATACTGCATAACTATGTTGTTGATTAGTTGATAAAACTGCATAAATACGTTGTTGATTAGTTGATAAAACTGCATAACTGTGTTGTTGATTAGTTGATAAAACTGCATAACTACGTTGTTGATTAGTTGATAAAAATGCATAACTGTGTTGTCGATTAGTTGACAAAACTGCATAACTACGCTGTTGATTAGTTGATAAAACTGCATAACTGTGTTGTTGATTAGTTGATAAAACTGCATAACTACGTTGTTGATTAGTTGATAAAACTGCATAACTAGTTGTTGATTAGTTGAAAAAACTGCATATTAACGTTGTTGATTAGCTGATAAAACTGCATAACTACGTTGTTGATTAGTTGATAAAACTGCATAATTACTCTGTTGATTAGTTGATAAAATTGCATAACAACGTTTTTGATTAGTTGATAAAACTGCATAACAACGTTGTTGATTAGTTGATACAACTGCATAACTACGTTGTTGATTAGTTGATAAAACTGCATAATTACTCGGTTGATTAGTTGATAAAACTGCATAACAACGTTGCTGATTAGGTGATAAAACTGCATAACTACGTTGCTGATTAGTTGATAAAACTGCTTAACAATGTTGTTGATTAGTTGATAAAACTGCATAATTACTCTGTTGATTAGTTGATAAAACTGCATAACTACGTTGTTGATTTGTTGATAAATCTGCATAACTACGTTGTTGATTAGTTGATAAAACTGCATAACAACGTTGTTGATTAGTTGATAAAACTGCATAACTGTGTTGTTGATTAGTTGATAAAACTGCATAACAATGTTGTTGATTAGTTGATAAAACTGCATAACAACGTTGTTGACTAGTTGATAAAACTGCATAATTACTCTGTTGATTAGTTGATAAAACTGCATAACAACGTTGTTGATTAGTTGATAAAACTGCATAACTATGTTGTTGATTAGTTGATAAAACTGCATAACAACGTTGTTGATTAGTTAATAAAACTGCATAACTGTGTTGTTGATTAGTTGATAAAACTGCATAACTATGTTGTTGATTAGTTGTTAAAACTGCATAACTACGCTGTTGATTAGTTGATAAAACTGCATAACTGTGTTGTTGATTAGTTGATAAAACTGCATAACTACGTTGTTGATTAGTTGATAAAACTTCATAACTGTGTTGTTGATTAGATGATAAATATGCATAACTACGCTGTTGATTACTTGATAAAACTGCATAACAACATTGTTGATTAGTTGATAAAACTTTATAACAACGTTGTTGATAAGTTGATAAAAATGCATAACTAATTTGTTGATTAGTTGATATAACTGCATAACTGTGTTGTTGATTGGTTGATAAAACTGCATAACTATGTTGTTGATTAGTTGATAAAACTGCATAACTACGTTGTTGATTAGTTGATAAAACTGCATAACAACGTTCTTGATTAGCTGATAAAACTGCATAACTACGTTGTTGATTAGTAGATAAAACTGCATAATTACTCTGTTGATTAGTTGATTTAACTGCATAACAACGTTGTTGATTAGTTGATAAAACTGCATAATTACTCTGTTGATTAGTTGATAAAACTGCGTAACAACGTTGTTGATTAGTTGATAAAACTGCATAACTACGTTGTTGATTAGTTGATAAAACTGCATAACTACGCTGTTGATTAGTTGATAAAACTGCATAACAACATTGTTGATTAGTTGATAAAACTGCATAGCAATGTTGTTGATTAGTTGATAAAACTGCATAATTACTCTGTTGATTAGTTGATAAAGCTGCATAACTGTGGTGTTGATTAGTTGATAAAACTGCATAAATGTGTTGTTGATTAGTTGATAAAACTGCATAACTACGTTGTTGATTAGTTGATAAAACTGCATAACAACGTTGTTGATTAGTTGATAAAACTGCATAACTAAGTTGTTGATTACATGATAAAACTGCATAATTACTCTGTTGATTAGTTGATGAAACTGCATAACAACGTTTTTGATGAGTTGATAAATCTGCATAACTACGTTGTTGATTAGTTGATAAAACTGAATAACTACGCTGTTGATTAGTTGATAAAACTGCATAAATATGTTGTTGATTAGTTGATAAAACTGCAGAATTACTCTGTTGATTAGTTGATAAAACTGCATAACAACGTTTTTGATTAGTTGATAAAACTGTATAACTACGCTGTTGATTAGTTGATAAATCTGCATAACAACATTGTTGATTAGTTGATAAAACTACATAACTACACTGTTGATTAGTTGATAAATCTGCATAACAACATTGTTGATTAGTTGATAAAAATGCATAACTACGTTGTTGATTAGTTAATAAAACTGCATAACTGTGTTGTTGATTAGTTGATAAAATTGCATAACTACGCTGTTGATTAGTTGATAAACTGCATAACAACGTTGTTGATTAGTTGATAAAAATGCATAACAACGTTGTTGATTAGTTGATACAACTGCATAACTACGTTGTTGATTAGTTGATAAAACTGCATAACGGTGTTGTTGATTAGTTAATAAAACTGCATAATTAATATTTTGATTAGTTGATGAAGCTGCATAACTGTGTTGTTGATTATTTGATAAAACTGCATAACGACGTTGTTGATTAGTTGATAAAACTGCATAACAACGTTGTTTATTAGTTGATAAAACTGCATAATTACTCTGTTGATTAGTTGATAAAGCTGCAGAACTGTGTTGTTGATTATTTGATAACACTGCATAACTACATTGTTGATTAGTTGATA
The DNA here is from genome assembly GCF_964263955.1 of Coregonus lavaretus. NCBI lineage: Eukaryota > Metazoa > Chordata > Actinopteri > Salmoniformes > Salmonidae > Coregonus > Coregonus lavaretus. Next base: position 1,231,642 of record NC_140026.1, on the reverse strand, counting down.
AACCTGCATAAATATGTTGTTGATTAGTTGATGAAACTGCACAACAACATTGTTGATTAGTTGATAAAACTGCATAATTACTCTGTTGATTAGTTGATAAAACTGCATAACAACGTTGCTGATTAGGTGATAAAACTGCATAACTACGTTGCTGATTAGTTGATAAAACTGCTTAACAATGTTGTTGATTAGTTGATAAAACTGCATAATTACTCTGTTGATTAGTTGATAAAACTGCATAACTACGTTGTTGATTTGTTGATAAATCTGCATAACTACGTTGTTGATTAGTTGATAAAACTGCATAACAACGTTGTTGATTAGTTGATAAAACTGCATAACAACGTTGTTGATTAGTTGATAAAAATGCATAACTACGTTGTTGATTAGTTGATATAACTGCATAACTGTGTTGTTGATTGGTTGATAATACTGCATAACTATGTTGTTGATTAGTTGATAAAACTGCATAAATACGTTGTTGATTAGTTGATAAAACTGCATAATTACTTTGTTGATTAGTTGATAAAACTGCATAACAACGTTGCTGATTAGGTGATAAAACTGCATAACTACGTTGCTGATTAGTTGATAAAACTGCTTAACAATGTTGTTGATTAGTTGATAAAACTGCATAATTACTCTGTTGATTAGTTGATAAAACTGCATAACTACGTTGTTGATTTGTTGATAAATCTGCATAACTACGTTGTTGATTAGTTGATAAAACTGCATAACAACGTTGTTGATTAGTTGATAAAACTGCATAACTGTGTTGTTGATTAGTTGATAAAACTGCATAACAACGTTGTTGACTAGTTGATAAAACTGCATAATTACTCTGTTGATTATTTGATAAAACTGCATAATTACTCTGTTGATTAGTTGATAAAACTGCATAACTGTGTTGTTGATTAGTTGATAAATCTGCATAACTACGTTGTTGATTATTTGATAAAACTGCATAACAACATTGTTGATTAGTTGATAAAACTGCATAACTGTGTTGTTGATTAGTTGATAAAACTGCATAACTACGTTGTTGATTAGTTGATAAAACTGCATAACTGTGTTGTTGATTAGTTGATAAAAATGCATAACTACGCTGTTGATTAGTTGATAAAACTGAATAACAACATTGTTGATTAGTTGATAAAACTGCATAACAACGTTGTTGATTAGTTGATAAAAATGCATAACTACGTTGTTGATTAGTTGATATAACTGCATAACTGTGTTGTTGATTGGTTGATAATACTGCATAACTATGTTGTTGATTAGTTGATAAAACTGCATAAATACGTTGTTGATTAGTTGATAAAACTACATAACAACGTTCTTGATTAGCTGATAAACTGCATAACTACGTTGTTGATTAGTAGATAAAACTGAATAATTACTCTGTTGATTAGTTTATTTAACTGCGTAACAACGTTGTTGATTAGTTGATAAAACTGCATAACAACGTTGTTGATTAGTTGATAAAACTGCATAACTGTGTTGTTGATTAGTTGATAAAACTGCATAACTACGTTGTTGATTAGTTGATAAAAATGCATAACTGTGTTGTCGATTAGTTGACAAAACTGCATAACTACGCTGTTGATTAGTTGATAAAACTGCATAACTGTGTTGTTGATTAGTTGATAAAACTGCATAACTACGTTGTTGATTAGTTGATAAAACTGCATAACTAGTTGTTGATTAGTTGAAAAAACTGCATATTAACGTTGTTGATTAGCTGATAAAACTGCATAACTACGTTGTTGATTAGTTGATAAAACTGCATAATTACTCTGTTGATTAGTTGATAAAATTGCATAACAACGTTTTTGATTAGTTGATAAAACTGCATAACAACGTTGTTGATTAGTTGATACAACTGCATAACTACGTTGTTGATTAGTTGATAAAACTGCATAATTACTTTTTGATTAGTTGATGAAGCTGCATAACTGTGTTGTTGATTATTTGATAAAACTGCATAACGACGTTGTTGATTAGTTGATAAAACTGCATAACAACGTTGTTTATTAGTTGATAAAACTGCATAATTACTCTGTTGATTAGTTGATAAAGCTGCAGAACTGTGTTGTTGATTATTTGATAACACTGCATAACTACATTGTTGATTAGTTGATAAACCTGCATAAATATGTTGTTGATTAGTTGATGAAACTGCACAACAACATTGTTGATTAGTTGATAAACTACATAACTACACTGTTGATTAGTTGATAAAACTGCATAACTACGTTGTTGATTAGTTGATAAAACTGCATAATTACTCTGTTGATTTGTTGATAAAACTGCATAACAACGTTGCTGATTAGGTGATAAAACTGCATAACTACGTTGCTGATTAGTTGATAAAACTGCTTAACAATGTTGTTGATTAGTTGATAAAACTGCATAATTACTCTGTTGATTAGTTGATAAAACTGCATAACTACGTTGTTGATTTGTTGATAAATCTGCATAACTACGTTGTTGATTAGTTGATAAAACTGCATAACAACGTTGTTGATTAGTTGATAAAACTGCATAACTGTGTTGTTGATTAGTTGATAAAACTGCATAACAATGTTGTTGATTAGTTGATAAAACTGCATAACAACGTTGTTGACTAGTTGATAAAACTGCATAATTACTCTGTTGATTAGTTGATAAAACTGCATAACAACGTTGTTGATTAGTTGATAAAACTGCATAACTACGTTGTTGATTAGTTGATAAAACTGCATAACAACGTTGTTGATTAGTTAATAAAACTGCATAACTGTGTTGTTGATTAGTTGATAAAACTGCATAACTATGTTGTTGATTAGTTGTTAAAACTGCATAACTACGCTGTTGATTAGTTGATAAAACTGCATAACTGTGTTGTTGATTAGTTGATAAAACTTCATAACTACGTTGTTGATTAGTTGATAAAACTTCATAACTGTGTTGTTGATTAGATGATAAAAATGCATAAGTACGCTGTTGATTACTTGATAAAACTGCATAACAACATTGTTGATTAGTTGATAAAACTTTATAACATCGTTGTTGATAAGTTGATAAAAATGCATAACTACGTTGTTGATTAGTTGATATAACTGCATAACTGTGTTGTTGATTGGTTGATAAAACTGCATAACTATGTTGTTGATTAGTTGATAAAACTGCATAACTACGTTGTTGATTAGTTGATAAAACTGCATAACAACGTTCTTGATTAGCTGATAAAACTGCATAACTACGTTGTTGATTAGTAGATAAAACTGCATAATTACTCTGTTGATTAGTTGATTTAACTGCATAACAACGTTGTTGATTAGTTGATAAAACTGCATAATTACTCTGTTGATTAGTTGATAAAACTGCGTAACAACGTTGTTGATTAGTTGATAAAACTGCATAACTACGTTGTTGATTAGTTGATAAAACTGCATAACTACGCTGTTGATTAGTTGATAAAACTGCAATACAACATTGTTGATTAGTTGATAAAACTGCATAGCAATGTTGTTTATTAGTTGATAAAACTGCATCATTACTCTGTTGATTAGTTGATAAAGCTGCATAACTGTGGTGTTGATTAGTTGATAAAACTGCATAAATGTGTTGTAGATTAGTTGATAAAACTGCATAACTAAGTTGTTGATTACATGATAAAACTGCATAATTACTCTGTTGATTAGTTGATGAAACTGCATAACAACGTTTTTGATGAGTTGATAAATCTGCATAACTACGTTGTTGATTAGTTGATAAAACTGCATAAGAACGTTGTTGATTAGTTGATAAAACTGAATAACTACGCTGTTGATTAGTTGATAAAACTGCATAAATATGTTGTTGATTAGTTGATAAAACTGCAGAATTACTCTGTTGATTAGTTGATAAAACTGCATAACAACGTTTTTGATTAGTTGATAAAACTGTATAACTACGCTGTTGATTAGTTGATAAATCTGCATAACAACATTGTTGATTAGTTGATAAAACTACATAACTACACTGTTGATTAGTTGATAAATCTGCATAACAACATTGTTGATTAGTTGATAAAAATGCATAACTACGTTGTTGATTAGTTAATAAAACTGCATAACTGTGTTGTTGATTAGTTGATAAAATTGCATAACTACGCTGTTGATTAGTTGATAAACTGCATAACAACGTTGTTGATTAGTTGATAAAAATATATAACTACGTTGTTGATTAGTTGATATAACTGCATAACTGTGTTGTTGATTGGTTGATAATACTGCATAACTATGTTGTTGATTAGTTGATAAAACTGCATAAATACGTTGTTGATTAGTTGATAAAACTGCATAACAACGTTCTTGATTAGCTGATAAAACTGCATAACTACGTTGTTGATTAGTAGATAAAACTGAATAATTACTCTGTTGATTAGTTTATTTAACTGCGTAACAACGTTGTTGATTAGTTGATAAAACTGCATAACAACGTTGTTGATTAGTTGATAAAACTGCAAAACTGTGTTGTTGATTAGTTGATAAAACTGCATAACTACGTTGTTGATTAGTTGATAAAAATGCATAACTGTGTTGTCGATTAGTTGACAAAACTGCATAACTACGCTGTTGATTAGTTGATAAAACTGCATAACTGTGTTGTTGATTAGTTGATAAAACTGCATAACTACGTTGTTGATTAGTTGATAAAACTGCATAACTAGTTGTTGATTAGTTGAAAAAACTGCATATTAACGTTGTTGATTAGCTGATAAAACTGCATAACTACGTTGTTGATTAGTTGATAAAACTGCATAATTACTCTGTTGATTAGTTGATAAAATTGCATAACAACGTTTTTGATTAGTTGATAAAACTGCATAACAACGTTGTTGATTAGTTGATACAACTGCATAACTACGTTGTTGATTAGTTGATAAAACTGCATAACTACGTTGTTGGATAGTTGATAAAACTAAATAACTAGTTGTTGATTAGTTGATAAAATTGCGTAATTACTCTGTTGATTAGTTGATAAAGCTGCAGAACTGTGTTGTTGATTATTTGATAAAACTGCATAACTACGTTGTTGATTAGTTGATAAACCTGCATAAATATGTTGTTGATTAGTTGATGAAACTGCACAACAACATTGTTGATTAGTTGATAAAACTACATAACTACACTGTTGATTAGTTGATAAAACTGCATAACAACATTGTTGATTAGTTGATAAAACTGCATAATTACTCTGTTGATTAGTTGATAAAACTGCATAACAACGTTGCTGATTAGGTGATAAAACTGCATAACTACTCTGTTTATTAGTTGATAAAACTGCTTAACAATGTTGTTGATTATTTGATAAAACTGCATAATTACTCTGTTGATTATTTGATAAAACTGCATAATTACTCTGTTGATTAGTTGATAAAACTGCATAATTACTCTGTTGATTAGTTGATAAAACTGCATAACTGTGTTGTTGATTAGTTGATAAATCTGCATAACTACGTTGTTGATTATTTGATAAAACTGCATAACAACATTGTTGATTAGTTGATAAAACTGCATAACTGTGTTGTTGATTAGTTGATAAAACTGCATAACTATGTTGTTGATTAGTTGTTAAAACTGCATAACTACGCTTTTGATTAGTTGATAAAACTGCATAACTGTGTTGTTGATTAGTTGATAAAACTGCATAACTACGTTGTTGATTAGTTGATAAAACTGCATAACTGTGTTGTTGATTAGTTGATAAAAATGCATAACTACGCTGTTGATTAGTTGATAAAACTGAATAACAACATTGTTGATTAGTTGATAAAACTGCATAACAACGTTGTTGATTAGTTGATAAAAATGCATAACTACGTTGTTGATTAGTCGATATAACTGCATAACTGTGTTGTTGATTGGTTGATAATACTGCATAACTATGTTGTTGATTAGTTGATAAAACTGCATAAATACGTTGTTGATTAGTTGATAAAACTGCATAACAACGTTCTTGATTAGCTGATAAAACTGCATAACTACGTTGTTGATTAGTAGATAAAACTGCATAATTACTCTGTTGATTAGTTGATTTAACTGCATAACAACGTTGTTGATTAGTTGATAAAACTGCATAACAACGTTGTTGATTAGTTGATAAAACTGCATAACTGTGTTGTTGATTAGTTGATAAAACTGCATAACTACGTTGTTGATTAGTTGATAAAAATGCATAACTGTGTTGTCGATTAGTTGACAAAACTGCATAACTACGCTGTTGATTAGTTGATAAAACTGCATAACTGTGTTGTTGATTAGTTGATAAAACTGCATAACTACGTTGTTGATCAGTTGATAAAACTGCATAACTAGTTGTTGATTAGTTGAAAAAACTGCATATTAACGTTGTTGATTAGCTGATAAAACTGCATAACTACGTTGTTGATTAGTTGATAAAACTGCATAATTACTCTGTTGATTAGTTGATAAAACTGCATAACAACGTTGCTGATTAGGTGATAAAACTGCATAACTACGTTGCTGATTAGTTGATAAAACTGCTTAACAATGTTGTTGATTAGTTGATAAAACTGCATAATTACTCTGTTGATTAGTTGATAAAACTGCATAACTACGTTGTTGATTTGTTGATAAATCTGCATAACTACGTTGTTGATTAGTTGATAAAACTGCATAACAACGTTGTTGATTAGTTGATAAAACTGCATAACTGTGTTGTTGATTAGTTGATAAAACTGCATAACAACGTTGTTGACTAGTTGATAAAACTGCATAATTACTCTGTTGATTATTTGATAAAACTGCATAATTACTCTGTTGATTAGTTGATAAAACTGCATAACTGTGTTGTTGATTAGTTGATAAATCTGCATAACTACGTTGTTGATTATTTGATAAAACTGCATAACAACATTGTTGATTAGTTGATAAAACTGCATAACTGTGTTGTTGATTAGTTGATAAAACTGCATAACTACGTTGTTGATTAGTTGATAAAACTGCATAACTGTGTTGTTGATTAGTTGATAAAAATGCATAACTACGCTGTTGATTAGTTGATAAAACTGAATAACAACATTGTTGATTAGTTGATAAAACTGCATAACAACGTTGTTGATTAGTTGATAAAAATGCATTACTACGTTGTTGATTAGTTGATATAACTGCATAACTGTGTTGTTGATTGGTTGATAATACTGCATAACTATGTTGTTGATTAGTTGATAAAACTGCATAAATACGTTGTTGATTAGTTGATAAAACTACATAACAACGTTCTTTATTAGCTGATAAACTGCATAACTACGTTGTTGATTAGTAGATAAAACTGAATAATTACTCTGTTGATTAGTTTATTTAACTGCGTAACAACGTTGTTGATTAGTTGATAAAACTGCATAACAACGTTGTTGATTAGTTGATAAAACTGCATAACTGTGTTGTTGATTAGTTGATAAAACTGCATAACTACGTTGTTGATTAGTTGATAAAAATGCATAACTGTGTTGTCGATTAGTTGACAAAACTGCATAACTACGCTGTTGATTAGTTGATAAAACTGCATAACTGTGTTGTTGATTAGTTGATAAAACTGCATAACTACGTTGTTGATTAGTTGATAAAACTGCATAACTAGTTGTTGATTAGTTGAAAAAACTGCATAACTACTTTGTTGATTAGTTGATAAAACTGCATAATTACTCTGTTGATTAGTTGATAAAATTGCATAACAACGTTGTTGATTAGTTGATAAAACTGCATAACAACGTTGTTGATTAGTTGATACAACTGCATAACTACGTTGTTGATTAGTTGATAAAACTGCATAACGGTGTTGTTGATTAGTTAATAAAACTGCATAATTACTCTTTTGATTAGTTGATGAAGCTGCATAACTGTGTTGTTGATTATTTGATAAAACTGCATAACGACATTGTTGATTAGTTGATAAAACTGCATAACTACGTTGTTTATTAGTTGATAAAACTGCATAATTACTCTGTTGATTAGTTGATAAAGCTGCAGAACTGTGTTGTTGATTATTTGATAACACTGCATAACTACATTGTTGATTAGTTGATAAACCTGCATAAATATGTTGTTGATTAGTTGATGAAACTGCACAACAACATTGTTGATTAGTTGATAAACTACATAACTACACTGTTGATTAGTTGATAAAACTGCATAACTACGTTGTTGATTAGTTGATAAAACTGCATAATTACTCTGTTGATTAGTTGATAAAACTGCAGAATTACTCTGTTGATTAGTTGATAAAACTGCATAACAACGTTTTTGATTAGTTGATAAAACTGTATAACTACGCTGTTGATTAGTTGATAAATCTGCATAACAACATTGTTGATTAGTTGATAAAACTACATAACTACACTGTTGATTAGTTGATAAATCTGCATAACAACATTGTTGATTAGTTGATAAAAATGCATAACTACGTTGTTGATTAGTTAATAAAACTGCATAACTGTGTTGTTGATTAGTTGATAAAATTGCATAACTACGCTGTTGATTAGTTGATAAACTGCATAACAACGTTGTTGATTAGTTGATAAAAATATATAACTACGTTGTTGATTAGTTGATATAACTGCATAACTGTGTTGTTGATTGGTTGATAATACTGCATAACTATGTTGTTGATTAGTTGATAAAACTGCATAAATACGTTGTTGATTAGTTGATAAAACTGCATAACAACGTTCTTGATTAGCTGATAAAACTGCATAACTACGTTGTTGATTAGTAGATAAAACTGAATAATTACTCTGTTGATTAGTTTATTTAACTGCGTAACAACGTTGTTGATTAGTTGATAAAACTGCATAACAACGTTGTTGATTAGTTGATAAAACTGCATAACTGTGTTGTTGATTAGTTGATAAAACTGCATAACTACGTTGTTGATTAGTTGATAAAAATGCATAACTGTGTTGTCGATTAGTTGACAAAACTGCATAACTACGCTGTTGATTAGTTGATAAAACTGCATAACTGTGTTGTTGATTAGTTGATAAAACTGCATAACTACGTTGTTGATTAGTTGATAAAACTGCATAACTAGTTGTTGATTAGTTGAAAAAACTGCATATTAACGTTGTTGATTAGCTGATAAAACTGCATAACTACGTTGTTGATTAGTTGATAAAACTGCATAATTACTCTGTTGATTAGTTGATAAAATTGCATAACAACGTTTTTGATTAGTTGATAAAACTGCATAACAACATTGTTGATTAGTTGATACAACTGCATAACTACGTTGTTGATTAGTTGATAAAACTGCATAACAACGTTGTTGATTAGTTGATACAACTGCATAACTACGTTGTTGATTAGTTGATAAAACTGCATAACTACGTTGTTGGATAGTTGATAAAACTAAATAACTAGTTGTTGATTAGTTGATAAAATTGCGTAATTACTCTGTTGATTAGTTGATAAAGCTGCAGAACTGTGTTGTTGATTATTTGATAAAACTGCATAACTACGTTGTTGATTAGTTGATAAACCTGCATAAATATGTTGTTGATTAGTTGATGAAACTGCACAACAACATTGTTGATTAGTTGATAAAACTACATAACTACACTGTTGATTAGTTGATAAAACTGCATAACAACATTGTTGATTAGTTGATAAAACTGCATAATTACTCTGTTGATTAGTTGATAAAACTGCATAACAACGTTGCTGATTAGGTGATAAAACTGCATAACTACTCTGTTTATTAGTTGATAAAACTGCTTAACAATGTTGTTGATTATTTGATAAAACTGCATAATTACTCTGTTGATTATTTGATAAAACTGCATAATTACTCTGTTGATTAGTTGATAAAACTGCATAATTACTCTGTTGATTAGTTGATAAAACTGCATAACTGTGTTGTTGATTAGTTGATAAATCTGCATAACTACGTTGTTGATTATTTGATAAAACTGCATAACAACATTGTTGATTAGTTGATAAAACTGCATAACTGTGTTGTTGATTAGTTGATAAAACTGCATAACTATGTTGTTGATTAGTTGTTAAAACTGCATAACTACGCTTTTGATTAGTTGATAAAACTGCATAACTGTGTTGTTGATTAGTTGATAAAACTGCATAACTACGTTGTTGATTAGTTGATAAAACTGCATAACTGTGTTGTTGATTAGTTGATAAAAATGCATAACTACGCTGTTGATTAGTTGATAAAACTGAATAACAACATTGTTGATTAGTTGATAAAACTGCATAACAACGTTGTTGATTAGTTGATAAAAATGCATAACTACGTTGTTGATTAGTCGATATAACTGCATAACTGTGTTGTTGATTGGTTGATAATACTGCATAACTATGTTGTTGATTAGTTGATAAAACTGCATAAATACGTTGTTGATTAGTTGATAAAACTGCATAACAACGTTCTTGATTAGCTGATAAAACTGCATAACTACGTTGTTGATTAGTAGATAAAACTGCATAATTACTCTGTTGATTAGTTGATTTAACTGCATAACAACGTTGTTGATTAGTTGATAAAACTGCATAACAACGTTGTTGATTAGTTGATAAAACTGCATAACTGTGTTGTTGATTAGTTGATAAAACTGCATAACTACGTTGTTGATTAGTTGATAAAAATGCATAACTGTGTTGTCGATTAGTTGACAAAACTGCATAACTACGCTGTTGATTAGTTGATAAAACTGCATAACTGTGTTGTTGATTAGTTGATAAAACTGCATAACTACGTTGTTGATCAGTTGATAAAACTGCATAACTAGTTGTTGATTAGTTGAAAAAACTGCATATTAACGTTGTTGATTAGCTGATAAAACTGCATAACTACGTTGTTGATTAGTTGATAAAACTGCATAATTACTCTGTTGATTAGTTGATAAAACTGCATAACAACGTTGCTGATTAGGTGATAAAACTGCATAACTACGTTGCTGATTAGTTGATAAAACTGCTTAACAATGTTGTTGATTAGTTGATAAAACTGCATAATTACTCTGTTGATTAGTTGATAAAACTGCATAACTACGTTGTTGATTTGTTGATAAATCTGCATAACTACGTTGTTGATTAGTTGATAAAACTGCATAACAACGTTGTTGATTAGTTGATAAAACTGCATAACTGTGTTGTTGATTAGTTGATAAAACTGCATAACAACGTTGTTGACTAGTTGATAAAACTGCATAATTACTCTGTTGATTATTTGATAAAACTGCATAATTACTCTGTTGATTAGTTGATAAAACTGCATAACTGTGTTGTTGATTAGTTGATAAATCTGCATAACTACGTTGTTGATTATTTGATAAAACTGCATAACAACATTGTTGATTAGTTGATAAAACTGCATAACTGTGTTGTTGATTAGTTGATAAAACTGCATAACTACGTTGTTGATTAGTTGATAAAACTGCATAACTGTGTTGTTGATTAGTTGATAAAAATGCATAACTACGCTGTTGATTAGTTGATAAAACTGAATAACAACATTGTTGATTAGTTGATAAAACTGCATAACAACGTTGTTGATTAGTTGATAAAAATGCATTACTACGTTGTTGATTAGTTGATATAACTGCATAACTGTGTTGTTGATTGGTTGATAATACTGCATAACTATGTTGTTGATTAGTTGATAAAACTGCATAAATACGTTGTTGATTAGTTGATAAAACTACATAACAACGTTCTTGATTAGCTGATAAACTGCATAACTACGTTGTTGATTAGTAGATAAAACTGAATAATTACTCTGTTGATTAGTTTATTTAACTGCGTAACAACGTTGTTGATTAGTTGATAAAACTGCATAACAACGTTGTTGATTAGTTGATAAAACTGCATAACTGTGTTGTTGATTAGTTGATAAAACTGCATAACTACGTTGTTGATTAGTTGATAAAAATGCATAACTGTGTTGTCGATTAGTTGACAAAACTGCATAACTACGCTGTTGATTAGTTGATAAAACTGCATAACTGTGTTGTTGATTAGTTGATAAAACTGCATAACTACGTTGTTGATTAGTTGATAAAACTGCATAACTAGTTGTTGATTAGTTGAAAAAACTGCATAACTACTTTGTTGATTAGTTGATAAAACTGCATAATTACTCTGTTGATTAGTTGATAAAATTGCATAACAACGTTGTTGATTAGTTGATAAAACTGCATAACAACGTTGTTGATTAGTTGATACAACTGCATAACTACGTTGTTGATTAGTTGATAAAACTGCATAACGGTGTTGTTGATTAGTTAATAAAACTGCATAATTACTCTTTTGATTAGTTGATGAAGCTGCATAACTGTGTTGTTGATTATTTGATAAAACTGCATAACGACATTGTTGATTAGTTGATAAAACTGCATAACTACGTTGTTTATTAGTTGATAAAACTGCATAATTACTCTGTTGATTAGTTGATAAAGCTGCAGAACTGTGTTGTTGATTATTTGATAACACTGCATAACTACATTGTTGATTAGTTGATAAACCTGCATAAATATGTTGTTGATTAGTTGATGAAACTGCACAACAACATTGTTGATTAGTTGATAAACTACATAACTACACTGTTGATTAGTTGATAAAACTGCATAACTACGTTGTTGATTAGTTGATAAAACTGCATAATTACTCTGTTGATTAGTTGATAAAACTGCAGAATTACTCTGTTGATTAGTTGATAAAACTGCATAACAACGTTTTTGATTAGTTGATAAAACTGTATAACTACGCTGTTGATTAGTTGATAAATCTGCATAACAACATTGTTGATTAGTTGATAAAACTACATAACTACACTGTTGATTAGTTGATAAATCTGCATAACAACATTGTTGATTAGTTGATAAAAATGCATAACTACGTTGTTGATTAGTTAATAAAACTGCATAACTGTGTTGTTGATTAGTTGATAAAATTGCATAACTACGCTGTTGATTAGTTGATAAACTGCATAACAACGTTGTTGATTAGTTGATAAAAATATATAACTACGTTGTTGATTAGTTGATATAACTGCATAACTGTGTTGTTGATTGGTTGATAATACTGCATAACTATGTTGTTGATTAGTTGATAAAACTGCATAAATACGTTGTTGATTAGTTGATAAAACTGCATAACAACGTTCTTGATTAGCTGATAAAACTGCATAACTACGTTGTTGATTAGTAGATAAAACTGAATAATTACTCTGTTGATTAGTTTATTTAACTGCGTAACAACGTTGTTGATTAGTTGATAAAACTGCATAACAACGTTGTTGATTAGTTGATAAAACTGCATAACTGTGTTGTTGATTAGTTGATAAAACTGCATAACTACGTTGTTGATTAGTTGATAAAAATGCATAACTGTGTTGTCGATTAGTTGACAAAACTGCATAACTACACTGTTGATTAGTTGATAAAACTGCATAACTGTGTTGTTGATTAGTTGATAAAACTGCATAACTACGTTGTTGATTAGTTGATAAAACTTCATAACTAGTTGTTGATTAGTTGAAAAAACTGCATATTAACGTTGTTGATTAGCTGATAAAACTGCATAACTACGTTGTTGATTAGTTGATAAAACTGCATAATTACTCTGTTGATTAGTTGATAAAATTGCATAACAACGTTTTTGATTAGTTGATAAAACTGCATAACAACGTTGTTGATTAGTTGATACAACTGCATAACTACGTTGTTGATTAGTTGATAAAACTGCATAACGGTGTTGTTGATTAGTTAATAAAACTGCATAATTACTCTTTTGATTAGTTAATGAAGCTGCATAACTGTGTTGTTGATTATTTGATAAAACTGCATAACGACGTTGTTGATTAGTTGATAAAACTGCATAACAACGTTGTTTATTAGTTGATAAAACTGCATAATTACTCTGTTGATTAGTTGATAAAGCTGCAGAACTGTGTTGTTGATTATTTGATAACACTGCATAACTACATTGTTGATTAGTTGATAAACCTGCATAAATATGTTGTTGATTAGTTGATGAAACTGCACAACAACATTGTTGATTAGTTGATAAACTACATAACTACACTGTTGATTAGTTGATAAAACTGCATAACTACGTTGTTGATTAGTTAATAAAACTGCATAATTACTCTGTTGATTAGTTGATAAAACTGCATAACAACGTTGCTGATTAGGTGATAAAACTGCATAACTACGTTGCTGATTAGTTGATAAAACTGCTTAACAATGTTGTTGATTAGTTGATAAAACTGTATAATTACTCTGTTGATTAGTTGATAAAACTGCATAACTACGTTGTTGATTTGTTGATAAATCTGCATAACTACGTTGTTGATTAGTTGATAAAACTGCATAACAACGTTGTTGATTAGTTGATAAAACTGCATAACTGTGTTGTTGATTAGTTGATAAAACTGCATAACTGTGTTGTTGATTAGTTGATAAAACTGCATAACTGTGTTGTTGATTAGTTGATAAAACTGCATAACTGTGTTGTTGATTAGTTGATAAAACTGCATAACTGTGTTGTTGACTAGTTGATAAAACTGCATAATTACTCTGTTGATTATTTGATAAAACTGCATAATTACTCTGTTGATTAGTTGATAAAACTGCATAACTGTGTTGTTGATTAGTTGATAAAAATGCATAACTACGCTGTTGATTAGTTGATAAAACTGAATAACAACATTGTTGATTAGTTGATAAAACTGCATAACAACGTTGTTGATTAGTTGATAAAAATGCATAACTACGTTGTTGATTAGTTGATATAACTGCATAACTGTGTTGTTGATTGGTTGATAATACTGCATAACTATGTTGTTGATTAGTTGATAAAACTGCATAAATACGTTGTTGATTAGTTGATAAAACTACATAACAACGTTCTTGATTAGCTGATAAACTGCATAACTACGTTGTTGATTAGTAGATAAAACTGAATAATTACTCTGTTGATTAGTTTATTTAACTGCGTAACAACGTTGTTGATTAGTTGATAAAACTGCATAACAACGTTGTTGATTAGTTGATAAAACTGCATAACTGTGTTGTTGATTAGTTGATAAAACTGCATAACTACGTTGTTGATTAGTTGATAAAAATGCATAACTGTGTTGTCGATTATTTGACAAAACTGCATAACTACGCTGTTGATTAGTGGATAAAACTGCATAACTGTGTTGTTGATTAGTTGATAAAACTGCATAACTACGTTGTTGATTAGTTGATAAAACTGCATAACTAGTTGTTGATTAGTTGAAAAAACTGCATAACTACTTTGTTGATTAGTTGATAAAACTGCATAATTACTCTGTTGATTAGTTGATAAAATTGCATAACAACGTTGTTGATTAGTTGATAAAACTGCATAACAACGTTGTTGATTAGTTGATACAACTGCATAACTACGTTGTTGATTAGTTGATAAAACTGCATAACGGTGTTGTTGATTAGTTAATAAAACTGCATAATTACTCTTTTGATTAGTTGATGAAGTTGCATAACTGTGTTGTTGATTATTGGATAAAACTGCATAACGACGTTGTTGATTAGTTGATAAAACTGCATAACTACGTTGTTTATTAGTTGATAAAACTGCATAATTACTCTGTTGATTAGTTGATAAAGCTGCAGAACTGTGTTGTTGATTATTTGATAACACTGCATAACTACATTGTTGATTAGTTGATAAACCTGCATAAATATGTTGTTGATTAGTTGATGAAACTGCACAACAACATTGTTGATTAGTTGATAAACTACATAACTACACTGTTGATTAGTTGATAAAACTGCATAACTACGTTGTTGATTAGTTGATAAAACTGCATAATTACTCTGTTGATTAGTTGATAAAACTGCAGAATTACTCTGTTGATTAGTTGATAAAACTGCATAACAACGTTTTTGATTAGTTGATAAAACTGTATAACTACGCTGTTGATTAGTTGATAAATCTGCATAACAACATTGTTGATTAGTTGATAAAACTACATAACTACACTATTGATTAGTTGATAAATCTGCATAACAACATTGTTGATTAGTTGATAAAAATGCATAACTACGTTGTTGATTAGTTAATAAAACTGCATAACTGTGTTGTTGATTAGTTGATAAAATTGCATAACTACGCTGTTGATTAGTTGATAAACTGCATAACAACGTTGTTGATTAGTTGATAAAAATATATAACTACGTTGTTGATTAGTTGATATAACTGCATAACTGTGTTGTTGATTGGTTGATAATACTGCATAACTATGTTGTTGATTAGTTGATAAAACTGCATAAATACGTTGTTGATTAGTTGATAAAACTGCATAACAACGTTCTTGATTAGCTGATAAAACTGCATAACTACGTTGTTGATTAGTAGATAAAACTGAATAATTACTCTGTTGATTAGTTTATTTAACTGCGTAACAACGTTGTTGATTAGTTGATAAAACTGCATAACAACGTTGTTGATTAGTTGATAAAACTGCATAACTGTGTTGTTGATTAGTTGATAAAACTGCATAACTACGTTGTTGATTAGTTGATAAAAATGCATAACTGTGTTGTCGATTAGTTGACAAAACTGCATAACTACGCTGTTGATTAGTTGATAAAACTGCATAACTGTGTTGTTGATTAGTTGATAAAACTGCATAACTACGTTGTTGATTAGTTGATAAAACTGCATAACTAGTTGTTGATTAGTTGAAAAAACTGCATATTAACGTTGTTGATTAGCTGATAAAACTGCATAACTACGTTGTTGATTAGTTGATAAAACTGCATAATTACTCTGTTGATTAGTTGATAAAATTGCATAACAACGTTTTTGATTAGTTGATAAAACTGCATAACAACGTTGTTGATTAGTTGATACAACTGCATAACTACGTTGTTGATTAGTTGATAAAACTGCATAACGGTGTTGTTGATTAGTTAATAAAACTGCATAATTACTCTTTTGATTAGTTAATGAAGCTGCATAACTGTGTTGTTGATTATTTGATAAAACTGCATAACGACGTTGTTGATTAGTTGATAAAACTGCATAACAACGTTGTTTATTAGTTGATAAAACTGCATAATTACTCTGTTGATTAGTTGATAAAGCTGCAGAACTGTGTTGTTGATTATTTGATAACACTGCATAACTACATTGTTGATTAGTTGATAAACCTGCATAAATATGTTGTTGATTAGTTGATGAAACTGCACAACAACATTGTTGATTAGTTGATAAACTACATAACTACACTGTTGATTAGTTGATAAAACTGCATAACTACGTTGTTGATTAGTTGATAAAACTGCATAATTACTCTGTTGATTAGTTGATAAAACTGCATAACAACGTTGCTGATTAGGTGATAAAACTGCATAACTACGTTGCTGATTAGTTGATAAAACTGCTTAACAATGTTGTTGATTAGTTGATAAAACTGTATAATTACTCTGTTGATTAGTTGATAAAACTGCATAACTACGTTGTTGATTTGTTGATAAATCTGCATAACTACGTTGTTGATTAGTTGATAAAACTGCATAACAACGTTGTTGATTAGTTGATAAAACTGCATAACTGTGTTGTTGATTAGTTGATAAAACTGCATAACAATGTTGTTGATTAGTTGATAAAACTGCATAACAACGTTGTTGACTAGTTGATAAAACTGCATAATTACTCTGTTGATTAGTTGATAAAACTGCATAATTACTCTGTTGATTAGTTGATAAAACTGCATAATTACGTTGTTGATTAGTTGATAAAACTGCATAACTGTGTTGTTGATTAGTTGATAAAACTGCATAACAATGTTGTTGATTAGTTGATAAAACTGCTTAACAATGTTGTTGAGTAGTTGATAAAACTGCATAATTACTCTGTTGATTAGGTGATAAAACTGCATAACAATGTTGTTGATTAGTTGATAAAACTGCTTAACAATGTTGTTGAGTAGTTGATAAAACTGCATAACTACTCTCTTTATTAGTTGATAAAACTGCTTAACAATGTTGTTGATTATTTGATAAAACTGCATAATTACTCGGTTGATTAGTTGATAAAACTGCATAACTGTGTTGTTGATTAGTTGATAAAACTGCATAACTACGTTGTTGATTAGTTGATAAAACTGCATAACTAGTTGTTGATTAGTTGAAAAAACTGCATAACTACTTTGTTGATTAGTTGATAAAACTGCATAATTACTCTGTTGATTAGTTGATAAAATTGCATAACAACGTTGTTGATTAGTTGATAAAACTGCATAATTACTCTGTTGATTAGTTGATAAAACTGCAGAATTACTCTGTTGATTAGTTGATAAAACTGCATAACAACGTTTTTGATTAGTTGATAAAACTGTATAACTACGCTGTTGATTAGTTGATAAATCTGCATAACAACATTGTTGATTAGTTGATAAAACTACATAACTACACTGTTGATTAGTTGATAAATCTGCATAACAACATTGTTGATTAGTTGATAAAAATGCATAACTACGTTGTTGATTAGTTAATAAAACTGCATAACTGTGTTGTTGATTAGTTGATAAAATTGCATAACTACGCTGTTGATTAGTTGATAAACTGCATAACAACGTTGTTGATTAGTTGATAAAAATATATAACTACGTTGTTGATTAGTTGATATAACTGCATAACTGTGTTGTTGATTGGTTGATAATACTGCATAACTATGTTGTTGATTAGTTGATAAAACTGCATAAATACGTTGTTGATTAGTTGATAAAACTGCATAACAACGTTCTTGATTAGCTGATAAAACTGCATAACTACGTTGTTGATTAGTAGATAAAACTGAATAATTACTCTGTTGATTAGTTTATTTAACTGCGTAACAACGTTGTTGATTAGTTGATAAAACTGCATAACAACGTTGTTGATTAGTTGATAAAACTGCATAACTGTGTTGTTGATTAGTTGATAAAACTGCATAACTACGTTGTTGATTAGTTGATAAAAATGCATAACTGTGTTGTCGATTAGTTGACAAAACTGCATAACTACGCTGTTGATTAGTTGATAAAACTGCATAACTGTGTTGTTGATTAGTTGATAAAACTGCATAACTACGTTGTTGATTAGTTGATAAAACTGCATAACTAGTTGTTGATTAGTTGAAAAAACTGCATATTAACGTTGTTGATTAGCTGATAAAACTGCATAACTACGTTGTTGATTAGTTGATAAAACTGCATAATTACTCTGTTGATTAGTTGATAAAATTGCATAACAACGTTTTTGATTAGTTGATAAAACTGCATAACAACGTTGTTGATTAGTTGATACAACTGCATAACTACGTTGTTGATTAGTTGATAAAACTGCATAACGGTGTTGTTGATTAGTTAATAAAACTGCATAATTACTCTTTTGATTAGTTAATGAAGCTGCATAACTGTGTTGTTGATTATTTGATAAAACTGCATAACGACGTTGTTGATTAGTTGATAAAACTGCATAACAACGTTGTTTATTAGTTGATAAAACTGCATAATTACTCTGTTGATTAGTTGATAAAGCTGCAGAACTGTGTTGTTGATTATTTGATAACACTGCATAACTACATTGTTGATTAGTTGATAAACCTGCATAAATATGTTGTTGATTAGTTGATGAAACTGCACAACAACATTGTTGATTAGTTGATAAACTACATAACTACACTGTTGATTAGTTGATAAAACTGCATAACTACGTTGTTGATTAGTTGATAAAACTGCATAATTACTCTGTTGATTAGTTGATAAAACTGCATAACAACGTTGCTGATTAGGTGATAAAACTGCATAACTACGTTGCTGATTAGTTGATAAAACTGCTTAACAATGTTGTTGATTAGTTGATAAAACTGTATAATTACTCTGTTGATTAGTTGATAAAACTGCATAACTACGTTGTTGATTTGTTGATAAATCTGCATAACTACGTTGTTGATTAGTTGATAAAACTGCATAACAACGTTGTTGATTAGTTGATAAAACTGCATAACTGTGTTGTTGATTAGTTGATAAAACTGCATAACAATGTTGTTGATTAGTTGATAAAACTGCATAACAACGTTGTTGACTAGTTGATAAAACTGCATAATTACTCTGTTGATTAGTTGATAAAACTGCATAATTACTCTGTTGATTAGTTGATAAAACTGCATAACAACGTTGCTGATTAGGTGATAAAACTGCATAACTACTCTGTTTATTAGTTGATAAAACTGCTTAACAATGTTGTTGATTATTTGATAAAACTGCATAATTACTCGGTTGATTAGTTGATAAAACTGCATAACTGTGTTGTTGATTAGTTGATAAAACTGCATAACAACGTTGTTGACTAGTTGATAAAACTGCATAATTACTCTGTTGATTATTTGATAAAACTGCATAATTACTCTGTTGATTAGTTGATAAAACTGCATAACTGTGTTGTTGATTAGTTGATAAATCTGCATAACTACGTTGTTGATTATTTGATAAAACTGCATAACAACATTGTTGATTAGTTGATAAAACTGCATAACTGTGTTGTTGATTAGTTGATAAAACTGCATAACTATGTTGTTGATTAGTTGTTAAAACTGCATAACTACGCTGTTGATTAGTTGATAAAACTGCATAACTGTGTTGTTGATTAGTTGATAAAACTGCATAACTACGTTGTTGATTAGTTGATAAAACTGCATAACTGTGTTGTTGATTAGTTGATAAAAATGCATAACTACGCTGTTGATTAGTTGATAAAACTGAATAACAACATTGTTGATTAGTTGATAAAACTGCATAACAACGTTGTTGATTAGTTGATAAAAATGCATAACTACGTTGTTGATTAGTCGATATAACTGCATAACTGTGTTGTTGATTGGTTGATAATACTGCATAACTATGTTGTTGATTAGTTGATAAAACTGCATAACAACGTTGTTGATTAGTTGATAAAACTGCATAACAACGTTCTTGATTAGCTGATAAAACTGCATAACTACGTTGTTGATTAGTAGATAAAACTGCATAATTACTCTGTTGATTAGTTGATTTAACTGCATAACAACGTTGTTGATTAGTTGATAAAACTGCATAACAACGTTGTTGATTAGTTGATAAAACTGCATAACTGTGTTGTTGATTAGTTGATAAAACTGCATAACTACGTTGTTGATTAGTTGATAAAAATGCATAACTGTGTTGTCGATTAGTTGACAAAACTGCATAACTACGCTGTTGATTAGTTGATAAAACTGCATAACTGTGTTGTTGATTAGTTGATAAAACTGCATAACTACGTTGTTGATTAGTTGATAAAACTGCATAACTAGTTGTTGATTAGTTGAAAAAACTGCATATTAATGTTGTTGATTAGCTGATAAAACTGCATAACTACGTTGTTGATTAGTTGATAAAACTGCATAATTACTCTGTTGATTAGTTGATAAAACTGCATAACAACGTTGCTGATTAGGTGATAAAACTGCATAACTACGTTGCTGATTAGTTGATAAAACTGCTTAACAATGTTGTTGATTAGTTGATAAAACTGCATAATTACTCTGTTGATTAGTTGATAAAACTGCATAACTACGTTGTTGATTTGTTGATAAATCTGCATAACTACGTTGTTGATTAGTTGATAAAACTGCATAACAACGTTGTTGATTAGTTGATAAAACTGCATAACTGTGTTGTTGATTAGTTGATAAAACTGCATAACAACGTTGTTGACTAGTTGATAAAACTGCATAATTACTCTGTTGATTAGTTGATAAAACTGCATAATTACTCTGTTGATTAGTTGATAAAACTGCATAATTACTCTGTTGATTAGTTGATAAAACTGCATAACAACGTTGCTGATTAGGTGATAAAACTGCATAACTACTCTGTTTATTAGTTGATAAAACTGCTTAACAATGTTGTTGATTATTTGATAAAACTGCATAATTACTCGGTTGATTAGTTGATAAAACTGCATAACTGTGTTGTTGATTAGTTGATAAAACTGCATAACAACGTTGTTGACTAGTTGATAAAACTGCATAATTACTCTGTTGATTATTTGATAAAACTGCATAATTACTCTGTTGATTAGTTGATAAAACTGCATAACTGTGTTGTTGATTAGTTGATAAATCTGCATAACTACGTTGTTGATTATTTGATAAAACTGCATAACAACATTGTTGATTAGTTGATAAAACTGCATAACTGTGTTGTTGATTAGTTGATAAAACTGCATAACTATGTTGTTGATTAGTTGTTAAAACTGCATAACTACGCTGTTGATTAGTTGATAAAACTGCATAACTGTGTTGTTGATTAGTTGATAAAACTGCATAACTACGTTGTTGATTAGTTGATAAAACTGCATAACTGTGTTGTTGATTAGTTGATAAAAATGCATAACTACGCTGTTGATTAGTTGATAAAACTGAATAACAACATTGTTGATTAGTTGATAAAACTGCATAACAACGTTGTTGATTAGTTGATAAAAATGCATAACTACGTTGTTGATTAGTCGATATAACTGCATAACTGTGTTGTTGATTGGTTGATAATACTGCATAACTATGTTGTTGATTAGTTGATAAAACTGCATAACAACGTTGTTGATTAGTTGATAAAACTGCATAACAACGTTCTTGATTAGCTGATAAAACTGCATAACTACGTTGTTGATTAGTAGATAAAACTGCATAATTACTCTGTTGATTAGTTGATTTAACTGCATAACAACGTTGTTGATTAGTTGATAAAACTGCATAACAACGTTGTTGATTAGTTGATAAAACTGCATAACTGTGTTGTTGATTAGTTGATAAAACTGCATAACTACGTTGTTGATTAGTTGATAAAAATGCATAACTGTGTTGTCGATTAGTTGACAAAACTGCATAACTACGCTGTTGATTAGTTGATAAAACTGCATAACTGTGTTGTTGATTAGTTGATAAAACTGCATAACTACGTTGTTGATTAGTTGATAAAACTGCATAACTAGTTGTTGATTAGTTGAAAAAACTGCATATTAATGTTGTTGATTAGCTGATAAAACTGCATAACTACGTTGTTGATTAGTTGATAAAACTGCATAATTACTCTGTTGATTAGTTGATAAAACTGCATAACAACGTTGCTGATTAGGTGATAAAACTGCATAACTACGTTGCTGATTAGTTGATAAAACTGCTTAACAATGTTGTTGATTAGTTGATAAAACTGCATAATTACTCTGTTGATTAGTTGATAAAACTGCATAACTACGTTGTTGATTTGTTGATAAATCTGCATAACTACGTTGTTGATTAGTTGATAAAACTGCATAACAACGTTGTTGATTAGTTGATAAAACTGCATAACTGTGTTGTTGATTAGTTGATAAAACTGCATAACAACGTTGTTGACTAGTTGATAAAACTGCATAATTACTCTGTTGATTAGTTGATAAAACTGCATAATTACTCTGTTGATTAGTTGATAAAACTGCATAATTACTCTGTTGATTAGTTGAT
This sequence comes from Coregonus lavaretus, assembly GCF_964263955.1. Classification (NCBI taxonomy): domain Eukaryota; kingdom Metazoa; phylum Chordata; class Actinopteri; order Salmoniformes; family Salmonidae; genus Coregonus; species Coregonus lavaretus. The sequence goes on along the minus strand of NC_140026.1, from coordinate 1,208,081 downwards.
AAAACTGCATAACAACGTTGCTGATTAGGTGATAAAACTGCATAACTACTCTGTTTATTAGTTGATAAAACTGCTTAACAATGTTGTTGATTATTTGATAAAACTGCATAATTACTCGGTTGATTAGTTGATAAAACTGCATAACTGTGTTGTTGATTAGTTGATAAAACTGCATAACAACGTTGTTGACTAGTTGATAAAACTGCATAATTACTCTGTTGATTATTTGATAAAACTGCATAATTACTCTGTTGATTAGTTGATAAAACTGCATAACTGTGTTGTTGATTAGTTGATAAATCTGCATAACTACGTTGTTGATTATTTGATAAAACTGCATAACAACATTGTTGATTAGTTGATAAAACTGCATAACTGTGTTGTTGATTAGTTGATAAAACTGCATAACTATGTTGTTGATTAGTTGTTAAAACTGCATAACTACGCTGTTGATTAGTTGATAAAACTGCATAACTGTGTTGTTGATTAGTTGATAAAACTGCATAACTACGTTGTTGATTAGTTGATAAAACTGCATAACTGTGTTGTTGATTAGTTGATAAAAATGCATAACTACGCTGTTGATTAGTTGATAAAACTGAATAACAACATTGTTGATTAGTTGATAAAACTGCATAACAACGTTGTTGATTAGTTGATAAAAATGCATAACTACGTTGTTGATTAGTCGATATAACTGCATAACTGTGTTGTTGATTGGTTGATAATACTGCATAACTATGTTGTTGATTAGTTGATAAAACTGCATAACAACGTTGTTGATTAGTTGATAAAACTGCATAACAACGTTCTTGATTAGCTGATAAAACTGCATAACTACGTTGTTGATTAGTAGATAAAACTGCATAATTACTCTGTTGATTAGTTGATTTAACTGCATAACAACGTTGTTGATTAGTTGATAAAACTGCATAACAACGTTGTTGATTAGTTGATAAAACTGCATAACTGTGTTGTTGATTAGTTGATAAAACTGCATAACTACGTTGTTGATTAGTTGATAAAAATGCATAACTGTGTTGTCGATTAGTTGACAAAACTGCATAACTACGCTGTTGATTAGTTGATAAAACTGCATAACTGTGTTGTTGATTAGTTGATAAAACTGCATAACTACGTTGTTGATTAGTTGATAAAACTGCATAACTAGTTGTTGATTAGTTGAAAAAACTGCATATTAATGTTGTTGATTAGCTGATAAAACTGCATAACTACGTTGTTGATTAGTTGATAAAACTGCATAATTACTCTGTTGATTAGTTGATAAAACTGCATAACAACGTTGCTGATTAGGTGATAAAACTGCATAACTACGTTGCTGATTAGTTGATAAAACTGCTTAACAATGTTGTTGATTAGTTGATAAAACTGCATAATTACTCTGTTGATTAGTTGATAAAACTGCATAACTACGTTGTTGATTTGTTGATAAATCTGCATAACTACGTTGTTGATTAGTTGATAAAACTGCATAACAACGTTGTTGATTAGTTGATAAAACTGCATAACTGTGTTGTTGATTAGTTGATAAAACTGCATAACAACGTTGTTGACTAGTTGATAAAACTGCATAATTACTCTGTTGATTAGTTGATAAAACTGCATAATTACTCTGTTGATTAGTTGATAAAACTGCATAATTACTCTGTTGATTAGTTGATAAAACTGCATAACAACGTTGCTGATTAGGTGATAAAACTGCATAACTACTCTGTTTATTAGTTGATAAAACTGCTTAACAATGTTGTTGATTATTTGATAAAACTGCATAATTACTCGGTTGATTAGTTGATAAAACTGCATAACTGTGTTGTTGATTAGTTGATAAAACTGCATAACAACGTTGTTGACTAGTTGATAAAACTGCATAATTACTCTGTTGATTATTTGATAAAACTGCATAATTACTCTGTTGATTAGTTGATAAAACTGCATAACTGTGTTGTTGATTAGTTGATAAATCTGCATAACTACGTTGTTGATTATTTGATAAAACTGCATAACAACATTGTTGATTAGTTGATAAAACTGCATAACTGTGTTGTTGATTAGTTGATAAAACTGCATAACTATGTTGTTGATTAGTTGTTAAAACTGCATAACTACGCTGTTGATTAGTTGATAAAACTGCATAACTGTGTTGTTGATTAGTTGATAAAACTGCATAACTACGTTGTTGATTAGTTGATAAAACTGCATAACTGTGTTGTTGATTAGTTGATAAAAATGCATAACTACGCTGTTGATTAGTTGATAAAACTGAATAACAACATTGTTGATTAGTTGATAAAACTGCATAACAACGTTGTTGATTAGTTGATAAAAATGCATAACTACGTTGTTGATTAGTCGATATAACTGCATAACTGTGTTGTTGATTGGTTGATAATACTGCATAACTATGTTGTTGATTAGTTGATAAAACTGCATAACAACGTTGTTGATTAGTTGATAAAACTGCATAACAACGTTCTTGATTAGCTGATAAAACTGCATAACTACGTTGTTGATTAGTAGATAAAACTGCATAATTACTCTGTTGATTAGTTGATTTAACTGCATAACAACGTTGTTGATTAGTTGATAAAACTGCATAACAACGTTGTTGATTAGTTGATAAAACTGCATAACTGTGTTGTTGATTAGTTGATAAAACTGCATAACTACGTTGTTGATTAGTTGATAAAAATGCATAACTGTGTTGTCGATTAGTTGACAAAACTGCATAACTACGCTGTTGATTAGTTGATAAAACTGCATAACTGTGTTGTTGATTAGTTGATAAAACTGCATAACTACGTTGTTGATTAGTTGATAAAACTGCATAACTAGTTGTTGATTAGTTGAAAAAACTGCATATTAATGTTGTTGATTAGCTGATAAAACTGCATAACTACGTTGTTGATTAGTTGATAAAACTGCATAATTACTCTGTTGATTAGTTGATAAAACTGCATAACAACGTTGCTGATTAGGTGATAAAACTGCATAACTACGTTGCTGATTAGTTGATAAAACTGCTTAACAATGTTGTTGATTAGTTGATAAAACTGCATAATTACTCTGTTGATTAGTTGATAAAACTGCATAACTACGTTGTTGATTTGTTGATAAATCTGCATAACTACGTTGTTGATTAGTTGATAAAACTGCATAACAACGTTGTTGATTAGTTGATAAAACTGCATAACTGTGTTGTTGATTAGTTGATAAAACTGCATAACAACGTTGTTGACTAGTTGATAAAACTGCATAATTACTCTGTTGATTAGTTGATAAAACTGCATAATTACTCTGTTGATTAGTTGATAAAACTGCATAACTGTGTTGTTGATTAGTTGATAAATCTGCATAACTACGTTGTTGATTATTTGATAAAACTGCATAACAACATTGTTGATTAGTTGATAAAACTGCATAACTGTGTTGTTGATTAGTTGATAAAACTGCATAACTACGTTGTTGATTAGTTGATAAAACTGCATAACTGTGTTGTTGATTAGTTGATAAAAATGCATAACTACGCTGTTGATTAGTTGATAAAACTGAATAACAACATTGTTGATTAGTTGATAAAACTGCATAACAACGTTGTTGATTAGTTGATAAAAATGCATAACTACGTTGTTGATTAGTTGATATAACTGCATAACTGTGTTGTTGATTGGTTGATAATACTGCATAACTATGTTGTTGATTAGTTGATAAAACTGCATAAATACGTTGTTGATTAGTTGATAAAACTACATAACAACGTTCTTGATTAGCTGATAAACTGCATAACTACGTTGTTGATTAGTAGATAAAACTGAATAATTACTCTGTTGATTAGTTTATTTAACTGCGTAACAACGTTGTTGATTAGTTGATAAAACTGCATAACAACGTTGTTGATTAGTTGATAAAACTGCATAACTGTGTTGTTGATTAGTTGATAAAACTGCATAACTACGTTGTTGATTAGTTGATAAAAATGCATAACTGTGTTGTCGATTAGTTGACAAAACTGCATAACTACGCTGTTGATTAGTTGATAAAACTGCATAACTGTGTTGTTGATTAGTTGATAAAACTGCATAACTACGTTGTTGATTAGTTGATAAAACTGCATAACTAGTTGTTGATTAGTTGAAAAAACTGCATAACTACTTTGTTGATTAGTTGATAAAACTGCATAATTACTCTGTTGATTAGTTGATAAAACTGCATAATTACTCTGTTGATTAGTTGATAAAACTGCATAACAACGTTGCTGATTAGGTGATAAAACTGCATAACTACTCTGTTTATTAGTTGATAAAACTGCTTAACAATGTTGTTGATTATTTGATAAAACTGCATAATTACTCGGTTGATTAGTTGATAAAACTGCATAACTGTGTTGTTGATTAGTTGATAAAACTGCATAACAACGTTGTTGACTAGTTGATAAAACTGCATAATTACTCTGTTGATTATTTGATAAAACTGCATAATTACTCTGTTGATTAGTTGATAAAACTGCATAACTGTGTTGTTGATTAGTTGATAAATCTGCATAACTACGTTGTTGATTATTTGATAAAACTGCATAACAACATTGTTGATTAGTTGATAAAACTGCATAACTGTGTTGTTGATTAGTTGATAAAACTGCATAACTATGTTGTTGATTAGTTGTTAAAACTGCATAACTACGCTGTTGATTAGTTGATAAAACTGCATAACTGTGTTGTTGATTAGTTGATAAAACTGCATAACTACGTTGTTGATTAGTTGATAAAACTGCATAACTGTGTTGTTGATTAGTTGATAAAAATGCATAACTACGCTGTTGATTAGTTGATAAAACTGAATAACAACATTGTTGATTAGTTGATAAAACTGCATAACAACGTTGTTGATTAGTTGATAAAAATGCATAACTACGTTGTTGATTAGTCGATATAACTGCATAACTGTGTTGTTGATTGGTTGATAATACTGCATAACTATGTTGTTGATTAGTTGATAAAACTGCATAACAACGTTGTTGATTAGTTGATAAAACTGCATAACAACGTTCTTGATTAGCTGATAAAACTGCATAACTACGTTGTTGATTAGTAGATAAAACTGCATAATTACTCTGTTGATTAGTTGATTTAACTGCATAACAACGTTGTTGATTAGTTGATAAAACTGCATAACAACGTTGTTGATTAGTTGATAAAACTGCATAACTGTGTTGTTGATTAGTTGATAAAACTGCATAACTACGTTGTTGATTAGTTGATAAAAATGCATAACTGTGTTGTCGATTAGTTGACAAAACTGCATAACTACGCTGTTGATTAGTTGATAAAACTGCATAACTGTGTTGTTGATTAGTTGATAAAACTGCATAACTACGTTGTTGATTAGTTGATAAAACTGCATAACTAGTTGTTGATTAGTTGAAAAAACTGCATATTAATGTTGTTGATTAGCTGATAAAACTGCATAACTACGTTGTTGATTAGTTGATAAAACTGCATAATTACTCTGTTGATTAGTTGATAAAACTGCATAACAACGTTGCTGATTAGGTGATAAAACTGCATAACTACGTTGCTGATTAGTTGATAAAACTGCTTAACAATGTTGTTGATTAGTTGATAAAACTGCATAATTACTCTGTTGATTAGTTGATAAAACTGCATAACTACGTTGTTGATTTGTTGATAAATCTGCATAACTACGTTGTTGATTAGTTGATAAAACTGCATAACAACGTTGTTGATTAGTTGATAAAACTGCATAACTGTGTTGTTGATTAGTTGATAAAACTGCATAACAACGTTGTTGACTAGTTGATAAAACTGCATAATTACTCTGTTGATTAGTTGATAAAACTGCATAATTACTCTGTTGATTAGTTGATAAAACTGCATAACTGTGTTGTTGATTAGTTGATAAATCTGCATAACTACGTTGTTGATTATTTGATAAAACTGCATAACAACATTGTTGATTAGTTGATAAAACTGCATAACTGTGTTGTTGATTAGTTGATAAAACTGCATAACTACGTTGTTGATTAGTTGATAAAACTGCATAACTGTGTTGTTGATTAGTTGATAAAAATGCATAACTACGCTGTTGATTAGTTGATAAAACTGAATAACAACATTGTTGATTAGTTGATAAAACTGCATAACAACGTTGTTGATTAGTTGATAAAAATGCATAACTACGTTGTTGATTAGTTGATATAACTGCATAACTGTGTTGTTGATTGGTTGATAATACTGCATAACTATGTTGTTGATTAGTTGATAAAACTGCATAAATACGTTGTTGATTAGTTGATAAAACTACATAACAACGTTCTTGATTAGCTGATAAACTGCATAACTACGTTGTTGATTAGTAGATAAAACTGAATAATTACTCTGTTGATTAGTTTATTTAACTGCGTAACAACGTTGTTGATTAGTTGATAAAACTGCATAACAACGTTGTTGATTAGTTGATAAAACTGCATAACTGTGTTGTTGATTAGTTGATAAAACTGCATAACTACGTTGTTGATTAGTTGATAAAAATGCATAACTGTGTTGTCGATTAGTTGACAAAACTGCATAACTACGCTGTTGATTAGTTGATAAAACTGCATAACTGTGTTGTTGATTAGTTGATAAAACTGCATAACTACGTTGTTGATTAGTTGATAAAACTGCATAACTAGTTGTTGATTAGTTGAAAAAACTGCATAACTACTTTGTTGATTAGTTGATAAAACTGCATAATTACTCTGTTGATTAGTTGATAAAATTGCATAACAACGTTGTTGATTAGTTGATAAAACTGCATAACAACGTTGTTGATTAGTTGATACAACTGCATAACTACGTTGTTGATTAGTTGATAAAACTGCATAACGGTGTTGTTGATTAGTTAATAAAACTGCATAATTACTCTTTTGATTAGTTGATGAAGCTGCATAACTGTGTTGTTGATTATTTGATAAAACTGCATAACGACGTTGTTGATTAGTTGATAAAACTGCATAACTACGTTGTTTATTAGTTGATAAAACTGCATAATTACTCTGTTGATTAGTTGATAAAGCTGCAGAACTGTGTTGTTGATTATTTGATAACACTGCATAACTACATTGTTGATTAGTTGATAAACCTGCATAAATATGTTGTTGATTAGTTGATGAAACTGCACAACAACATTGTTGATTAGTTGATAAACTACATAACTACACTGTTGATTAGTTGATAAAACTGCATAACTACGTTGTTGATTAGTTGATAAAACTGCATAATTACTCTGTTGATTAGTTGATAAAACTGCAGAATTACTCTGTTGATTAGTTGATAAAACTGCATAACAACGTTTTTGATTAGTTGATAAAACTGTATAACTACGCTGTTGATTAGTTGATAAATCTGCATAACAACATTGTTGATTAGTTGATAAAACTACATAACTACACTGTTGATTAGTTGATAAATCTGCATAACAACATTGTTGATTAGTTGATAAAAATGCATAACTACGTTGTTGATTAGTTAATAAAACTGCATAACTGTGTTGTTGATTAGTTGATAAAATTGCATAACTACGCTGTTGATTAGTTGATAAACTGCATAACAACGTTGTTGATTAGTTGATAAAAATATATAACTACGTTGTTGATTAGTTGATATAACTGCATAACTGTGTTGTTGATTGGTTGATAATACTGCATAACTATGTTGTTGATTAGTTGATAAAACTGCATAAATACGTTGTTGATTAGTTGATAAAACTGCATAACAACGTTCTTGATTAGCTGATAAAACTGCATAACTACGTTGTTGATTAGTAGATAAAACTGAATAATTACTCTGTTGATTAGTTTATTTAACTGCGTAACAACGTTGTTGATTAGTTGATAAAACTGCATAACAACGTTGTTGATTAGTTGATAAAACTGCATAACTGTGTTGTTGATTAGTTGATAAAACTGCATAACTACGTTGTTGATTAGTTGATAAACTGCATAACAACGTTGTTGATTAGTTGATAAAAATATATAACTACGTTGTTGATTAGTTGATATAACTGCATAACTGTGTTGTTGATTGGTTGATAATACTGCATAACTATGTTGTTGATTAGTTGATAAAACTGCATAAATACGTTGTTGATTAGTTGATAAAACTGCATAACAACGTTCTTGATTAGCTGATAAAACTGCATAACTACGTTGTTGATTAGTAGATAAAACTGAATAATTACTCTGTTGATTAGTTTATTTAACTGCGTAACAACATTGTTGATTAGTTGATAAAACTGCATAACAACGTTGTTGATTAGTTGATAAAACTGCATAACTGTGTTGTTGATTAGTTGATAAAACTGCATAACTACGTTGTTGATTAGTTGATAAAAATGCATAACTGTGTTGTCGATTAGTTGACAAAACTGCATAACTACGCTGTTGATTAGTTGATAAAACTGCATAACTGTGTTGTTGATTAGTTGATAAAACTGCATAACTACGTTGTTGATTAGTTGATAAAACTGCATAACTAGTTGTTGATTAGTTGAAAAAACTGCATATTAACGTTGTTGATTAGCTGATAAAACTGCATAACTACGTTGTTGATTAGTTGATAAAACTGCATAATTACTCTGTTGATTAGTTGATAAAATTGCATAACAACGTTTTTGATTAGTTGATAAAACTGCATAACAACGTTGTTGATTAGTTGATACAACTGCATAACTACGTTGTTGATTAGTTGATAAAACTGCATAACGGTGTTGTTGATTAGTTAATAAAACTGCATAATTACTCTTTTGATTAGTTAATGAAGCTGCATAACTGTGTTGTTGATTATTTGATAAAACTGCATAACGACGTTGTTGATTAGTTGATAAAACTGCATAACAACGTTGTTTATTAGTTGATAAAACTGCATAATTACTCTGTTGATTAGTTGATAAAGCTGCAGAACTGTGTTGTTGATTATTTGATAACACTGCATAACTACATTGTTGATTAGTTGATAAACCTGCATAAATATGTTGTTGATTAGTTGATGAAACTGCACAACAACATTGTTGATTAGTTGATAAACTACATAACTACACTGTTGATTAGTTGATAAAACTGCATAACTACGTTGTTGATTAGTTGATAAAACTGCATAATTACTCTGTTGATTAGTTGATAAAACTGCATAACAACGTTGCTGATTAGGTGATAAAACTGCATAACTACGTTGCTGATTAGTTGATAAAACTGCTTAACAATGTTGTTGATTAGTTGATAAAACTGTATAATCACTCTGTTGATTAGTTGATAAAACTGCATAACTACGTTGTTGATTTGTTGATAAATCTGCATAACTACGTTGTTGATTAGTTGATAAAACTGCATAACAACGTTGTTGATTAGTTGATAAAACTGCATAACTGTGTTGTTGATTAGTTGATAAAACTGCATAACAATGTTGTTGATTAGTTGATAAAACTGCATAACAACGTTGTTGACTAGTTGATAAAACTGCATAATTACTCTGTTGATTAGTTGATAAAACTGCATAATTACTCTGTTGATTAGTTGATAAAACTGCATAACAACGTTGCTGATTAGGTGATAAAACTGCATAACTACTCGGTTGATTAGTTGATAAAACTGCATAACTGTGTTGTTGATTAGTTGATAAAACTGCATAACAACGTTGTTGACTAGTTGATAAAACTGCATAATTACTCTGTTGATTATTTGATAAAACTGCATAATTACTCTGTTGATTAGTTGATAAAACTGCATAACTGTGTTGTTGATTAGTTGATAAATCTGCATAACTACGTTGTTGATTATTTGATAAAACTGCATAACAACATTGTTGATTAGTTGATAAAACTGCATAACTGTGTTGTTGATTAGTTGATAAAACTGCATAACTATGTTGTTGATTAGTTGTTAAAACTGCATAACTACGCTGTTGATTAGTTGATAAAACTGCATAACTGTGTTGTTGATTAGTTGATAAAACTGCATAACTACGTTGTTGATTAGTTGATAAAACTGCATAACTGTGTTGTTGATTAGTTGATAAAAATGCATAACTACGCTGTTGATTAGTTGATAAAACTGAATAACAACATTGTTGATTAGTTGATAAAACTGCATAACAACGTTGTTGATTAGTTGATAAAAATGCATAACTACGTTGTTGATTAGTCGATATAACTGCATAACTGTGTTGTTGATTGGTTGATAATACTGCATAACTATGTTGTTGATTAGTTGATAAAACTGCATAAATACGTTGTTGATTAGTTGATAAAACTGCATAACAACGTTCTTGATTAGCTGATAAAACTGCATAACTACGTTGTTGATTAGTAGATAAAACTGCATAATTACTCTGTTGATTAGTTGATTTAACTGCATAACAACGTTGTTGATTAGTTGATAAAACTGCATAACAACGTTGTTGATTAGTTGATAAAACTGCATAACTGTGTTGTTGATTAGTTGATAAAACTGCATAACTACGTTGTTGATTAGTTGATAAAAATGCATAACTGTGTTGTCGATTAGTTGACAAAACTGCATAACTACGCTGTTGATTAGTTGATAAAACTGCATAACTGTGTTGTTGATTAGTTGATAAAACTGCATAACTACGTTGTTGATTAGTTGATAAAACTGCATAACTAGTTGTTGATTAGTTGAAAAAACTGCATATTAACGTTGTTGATTAGCTGATAAAACTGCATAACTACGTTGTTGATTAGTTGATAAAACTGCATAATTACTCTGTTGATTAGTTGATAAAACTGCATAACAACGTTGCTGATTAGGTGATAAAACTGCATAACTACGTTGCTGATTAGTTGATAAAACTGCTTAACAATGTTGTTGATTAGTTGATAAAACTGCATAATTACTCTGTTGATTAGTTGATAAAACTGCTTAACAATGTTGTTGATTAGTTGATAAAACTGCATAATTACTCTGTTGATTATTTGATAAAACTGCATAATTACTCTGTTGATTAGTTGATAAAACTGCATAACTGTGTTGTTGATTAGTTGATAAATCTGCATAACTACGTTGTTGATTATTTGATAAAACTGCATAACAACATTGTTGATTAGTTGATAAAACTGCATAACTGTGTTGTTGATTAGTTGATAAAACTGCATAACTACGTTGTTGATTAGTTGATAAAACTGCATAACTGTGTTGTTGATTAGTTGATAAAAATGCATAACTACGCTGTTGATTAGTTGATAAAACTGAATAACAACATTGTTGATTAGTTGATAAAACTGCATAACAACGTTGTTGATTAGTTGATAAAAATGCATAACTACGTTGTTGATTAGTTGATATAACTGCATAACTGTGTTGTTGATTGGTTGATAATACTGCATAACTATGTTGTTGATTAGTTGATAAAACTGCATAAATACGTTGTTGATTAGTTGATAAAACTACATAACAACGTTCTTGATTAGCTGATAAACTGCATAACTACGTTGTTGATTAGTAGATAAAACTGAATAATTACTCTGTTGATTAGTTTATTTAACTGCGTAACAACGTTGTTGATTAGTTGATAAAACTGCATAACAACGTTGTTGATTAGTTGATAAAACTGCATAACTGTGTTGTTGATTAGTTGATAAAACTGCATAACTACGTTGTTGATTAGTTGATAAAAATGCATAACTGTGTTGTCGATTAGTTGACAAAACTGCATAACTACGCTGTTGATTAGTTGATAAAACTGCATAACTGTGTTGTTGATTAGTTGATAAAACTGCATAACTACGTTGTTGATTAGTTGATAAAACTGCATAACTAGTTGTTGATTAGTTGAAAAAACTGCATAACTACTTTGTTGATTAGTTGATAAAACTGCATAATTACTCTGTTGATTAGTTGATAAAATTGCATAACAACGTTGTTGATTAGTTGATAAAACTGCATAACAACGTTGTTGATTAGTTGATACAACTGCATAACTACGTTGTTGATTAGTTGATAAAACTGCATAACGGTGTTGTTGATTAGTTAATAAAACTGCATAATTACTCTTTTGATTAGTTGATGAAGCTGCATAACTGTGTTGTTGATTATTTGATAAAACTGCATAACGACGTTGTTGATTAGTTGATAAAACTGCATAACTACGTTGTTTATTAGTTGATAAAACTGCATAATTACTCTGTTGATTAGTTGATAAAGCTGCAGAACTGTGTTGTTGATTATTTGATAACACTGCATAACTACATTGTTGATTAGTTGATAAACCTGCATAAATATGTTGTTGATTATTTGATGAAACTGCACAACAACATTGTTGATTAGTTGATAAACTACATAACTACACTGTTGATTAGTTGATAAAACTGCATAACTACGTTGTTGATTAGTTGATAAAACTGCATAATTACTCTGTTGATTAGTTGATAAAACTGCAGAATTACTCTGTTGATTAGTTGATAAAACTGCATAACAACGTTTTTGATTAGTTGATAAAACTGTATAACTACGCTGTTGATTAGTTGATAAATCTGCATAACAACATTGTTGATTAGTTGATAAAACTACATAACTACACTGTTGATTAGTTGATAAATCTGCATAACAACATTGTTGATTAGTTGATAAAAATGCATAACTACGTTGTTGATTAGTTAATAAAACTGCATAACTGTGTTGTTGATTAGTTGATAAAATTGCATAACTACGCTGTTGATTAGTTGATAAACTGCATAACAACGTTGTTGATTAGTTGATAAAAATATATAACTACGTTGTTGATTAGTTGATATAACTGCATAACTGTGTTGTTGATTGGTTGATAATACTGCATAACTATGTTGTTGATTAGTTGATAAAACTGCATAAATACGTTGTTGATTAGTTGATAAAACTGCATAACAACGTTCTTGATTAGCTGATAAAACTGCATAACTACGTTGTTGATTAGTAGATAAAACTGAATAATTACTCTGTTGATTAGTTTATTTAACTGCGTAACAACGTTGTTGATTAGTTGATAAAACTGCATAACAACGTTGTTGATTAGTTGATAAAACTGCATAACTGTGTTGTTGATTAGTTGATAAAACTGCATAACTACGTTGTTGATTAGTTGATAAAAATGCATAACTGTGTTGTCGATTAGTTGACAAAACTGCATAACTACGCTGTTGATTAGTTGATAAAACTGCATAACTGTGTTGTTGATTAGTTGATAAAACTGCATAACTACGTTGTTGATTAGTTGATAAAACTGCATAACTAGTTGTTGATTAGTTGAAAAAACTGCATATTAACGTTGTTGATTAGCTGATAAAACTGCATAACTACGTTGTTGATTAGTTGATAAAACTGCATAATTACTCTGTTGATTAGTTGATAAAATTGCATAACAACGTTTTTGATTAGTTGATAAAACTGCATAACAACGTTGTTGATTAGTTGATACAACTGCATAACTACGTTGTTGATTAGTTGATAAAACTGCATAACGGTGTTGTTGATTAGTTAATAAAACTGCATAATTACTCTTTTGATTAGTTAATGAAGCTGCATAACTGTGTTGTTGATTATTTGATAAAACTGCATAACGACGTTGTTGATTAGTTGATAAAACTGCATAACAACGTTGTTTATTAGTTGATAAAACTGCATAATTACTCTGTTGATTAGTTGATAAAGCTGCAGAACTGTGTTGTTGATTATTTGATAACACTGCATAACTACATTGTTGATTAGTTGATAAACCTGCATAAATATGTTGTTGATTAGTTGATGAAACTGCACAACAACATTGTTGATTAGTTGATAAACTACATAACTACACTGTTGATTAGTTGATAAAACTGCATAACTACGTTGTTGATTAGTTGATAAAACTGCATAATTACTCTGTTGATTAGTTGATAAAACTGCATAACAACGTTGCTGATTAGGTGATAAAACTGCATAACTACGTTGCTGATTAGTTGATAAAACTGCTTAACAATGTTGTTGATTAGTTGATAAAACTGTATAATTACTCTGTTGATTAGTTGATAAAACTGCATAACTACGTTGTTGATTTGTTGATAAATCTGCATAACTACGTTGTTGATTAGTTGATAAAACTGCATAACAACGTTGTTGATTAGTTGATAAAACTGCATAACTGTGTTGTTGATTAGTTGATAAAACTGCATAACAATGTTGTTGATTAGTTGATAAAACTGCATAACAACGTTGTTGACTAGTTGATAAAACTGCATAATTACTCTGTTGATTAGTTGATAAAACTGCATAACAACGTTGTTGATTAGTTGATAAAACTGCATAACTACGTTGTTGATTAGTTGATAAAACTGCATAACAACGTTGTTGATTAGTTGATAAAACTGCATAACTGTGTTGTTGATTAGTTGATAAAAATGCATAACTATGTTGTTGATTAGTTGTTAAAACTGCATAACTACGCTGTTGATTAGTTGATAAAACTGCATAACTGTGTTGTTGATTAGTTGATAAAACTGCATAACTACGTTGTTGATTAGTTGATAAAACTTCATAACTGTGTTGTTGATTAGATGATAAAAATGCATAACTACGCTGTTGATTACTTGATAAAACTGCATAACAACATTGTTGATTAGTTGATAAAACTTTATAACAACGTTGTTGATAAGTTGATAAAAATGCATAACTACGTTGTTGATTAGTTGATATAACTGCATAACTGTGTTGTTGATTGGTTGATGAAACTGCATAACTATGTTGTTGATTAGTTGATAAAACTGCATAACTACGTTGTTGATTAGTTGATAAAACTGCATAACAACGTTCTTGATTAGCTGATAAAACTGCATAACTACGTTGTTGATTAGTAGATAAAACTGCATAATTACTCTGTTGATTAGATGATTTAACTGCATAACAACGTTGTTGATTAGTTGATAAAACTGCATAATTACTCTGTTGATTAGTTGATAAAACTGCGTAACAACGTTGTTGATTAGTTGATAAAACTGCATAACTACGTTGTTGATTAGTTGATAAAACTGCATAACTACGCTGTTGATTAGTTGATAAAACTGCATAACAACATTGTTGATTAGTTGATAAAACTGCATAGCAATGTTGTTGATTAGTTGATAAAACTGCATAATTACTCTGTTGATTAGTTGATAAAGCTGCATAACTGTGGTGTTGATTAGTTGATAAAACTGCATAAATGTGTTGTTGATTAGTTGATAAAACTGCATAACTACGTTGTTGATTAGTTGATAAAACTGCATAACAACGTTGTTGATTAGTTGATAAAACTGCATAACTAAGTTGTTGATTACATGATAAAACTGCATAATTACTCTGTTGATTAGTTGATGAAACTGCATAACAACGTTTTTGATGAGTTGATAAATCTGCATAACTACGTTGTTGATTAGTTGATAAAACTGCATAACAACGTTTTTGATTAGTTGATAAATCTGCATAACAACATTGTTGATTAGTTGATAAAACTACATAACTACACTGTTGATTAGTTGATAAATCTGCATAACAACATTGTTGATTAGTTGATAAAAATGCATAACTACGTTGTTGATTAGTTGATAAAATTGCATAACTACGCTGTTGATTAGTTGATAAACTGCATAACAACGTTGTTGATTAGTTGATAAAACTGCATAACAACGTTGTTGATTAGTTGATAAAACTGCATAACTACTTTGTTGATTAGTTGATAAAACTGCATAACTACGTTGTTGATTAGTTGATAAAACTGCATAACAACATTGTTGATTAGTTGATAAAACTGCATAACTGCGTTGTTGATTGGTTCATAAAACTGCATAACTACGTTGTGGATTAGTTGATAAAACTGCATAACTAGTTATTGATTAGTTGAAAAAACTGCATAACAACGTTGTTGATTAGCTGATAAAACTGCATAACTACGTTGTTGATTAGTTGATAAAACTGCATAATTACTCTGTTGATTAGTTGATAAAATTGCATAACAACGTTGTTGATTAGTTGATAAAACTGCATAACAACGTTGTTGATTAGTTGATACAACTGCATAACTACGTTGTTGATTAGTTGATAAAACTGCATAACGGTGTTGTTGATTAGTTAATAAAACTGCATAATTACTCTTTTGATTAGTTGATGAAGCTGCATAACTGTGTTGTTGATTATTTGATAAAACTGCATAACGACGTTGTTGATTAGTTGATAAAACTGCATAACTACGTTGTTTATTAGTTGATAAAAGTGCATAATTACTCTGTTGATTAGTTGATAAAGCTGCAGAACTGTGTTGTTGATTATTTGATAACACTGCATAACTACATTGTTGATTAGTTGATAAACCTGCATAAATATGTTGTTGATTAGTTGATGAAACTGCACAACAACATTGTTGATTAGTTGATAAACTACATAACTACACTGTTGATTAGTTGATAAAACTGCATAACTACGTTGTTGATTAGTTGATAAAACTGCATAATTACTCTGTTGATTAGTTGATAAAACTGCAGAATTACTCTGTTGATTAGTTGATAAAACTGCATAACAACGTTTTTGATTAGTTGATAAAACTGTATAACTACGCTGTTGATTAGTTGATAAATCTGCATAACAACATTGTTGATTAGTTGATAAAACTACATAACTACACTGTTGATTAGTTGATAAATCTGCATAACAACATTGTTGATTAGTTGATAAAAATGCATAACTACGTTGTTGATTAGTTAATAAAACTGCATAACTGTGTTGTTGATTAGTTGATAAAATTGCATAACTACGCTGTTGATTAGTTGATAAACTGCATAACAACGTTGTTGATTAGTTGATAAAAATATATAACTACGTTGTTGATTAGTTGATATAACTGCATAACTGTGTTGTTGATTGGTTGATAATACTGCATAACTATGTTGTTGATTAGTTGATAAAACTGCATAAATACGTTGTTGATTAGTTGATAAAACTGCATAACAACGTTCTTGATTAGCTGATAAAACTGCATAACTACGTTGTTGATTAGTAGATAAAACTGAATAATTACTCTGTTGATTAGTTTATTTAACTGCGTAACAACGTTGTTGATTAGTTGATAAAACTGCATAACAACGTTGTTGATTAGTTGATAAAACTGCATAACTGTGTTGTTGATTAGTTGATAAAACTGCATAACTACGTTGTTGATTAGTTGATAAAAATGCATAACTGTGTTGTCGATTAGTTGACAAAACTGCATAACTACGCTGTTGATTAGTTGATAAAACTGCATAACTGTGTTGTTGATTAGTTGATAAAACTGCATAACTACGTTGTTGATTAGTTGATAAAACTGCATAACTAGTTGTTGATTAGTTGAAAAAACTGCATATTAACGTTGTTGATTAGCTGATAAAACTGCATAACTACGTTGTTGATTAGTTGATAAAACTGCATAATTACTCTGTTGATTAGTTGATAAAATTGCATAACAACGTTTTTGATTAGTTGATAAAACTGCATAACAACGTTGTTGATTAGTTGATACAACTGCATAACTACGTTGTTGATTAGTTGATAAAACTGCATAACGGTGTTGTTGATTAGTTAATAAAACTGCATAATTACTCTTTTGATTAGTTAATGAAGCTGCATAACTGTGTTGTTGATTATTTGATAAAACTGCATAACGACGTTGTTGATTAGTTGATAAAACTGCATAACAACGTTGTTTATTAGTTGATAAAACTGCATAATTACTCTGTTGATTAGTTGATAAAGCTGCAGAACTGTGTTGTTGATTATTTGATAACACTGCATAACTACATTGTTGATTAGTTGATAAACCTGCATAAATATGTTGTTGATTAGTTGATGAAACTGCACAACAACATTGTTGATTAGTTGATAAACTACATAACTACACTGTTGATTAGTTGATAAAACTGCATAACTACGTTGTTGATTAGTTGATAAAACTGCATAATTACTCTGTTGATTAGTTGATAAAACTGCATAACAACGTTGCTGATTAGGTGATAAAACTGCATAACTACGTTGCTGATTAGTTGATAAAACTGCTTAACAATGTTGTTGATTAGTTGATAAAACTGTATAATTACTCTGTTGATTAGTTGATAAAACTGCATAACTACGTTGTTGATTTGTTGATAAATCTGCATAACTACGTTGTTGATTAGTTGATAAAACTGCATAACAACGTTGTTGATTAGTTGATAAAACTGCATAACTGTGTTGTTGATTAGTTGATAAAACTGCATAACAATGTTGTTGATTAGTTGATAAAACTGCATAACAACGTTGTTGACTAGTTGATAAAACTGCATAATTACTCTGTTGATTAGTTGATAAAACTGCATAACAACGTTGTTGATTAGTTGATAAAACTGCATAACTACGTTGTTGATTAGTTGATAAAACTGCATAACAACGTTGTTGATTAGTTGATAAAACTGCATAACTGTGTTGTTGATTAGTTGATAAAAATGCATAACTATGTTGTTGATTAGTTGTTAAAACTGCATAACTACGCTGTTGATTAGTTGATAAAACTGCATAACTGTGTTGTTGATTAGTTGATAAAACTGCATAACTACGTTGTTGATTAGTTGATAAAACTTCATAACTGTGTTGTTGATTAGATGATAAAAATGCATAACTACGCTGTTGATTACTTGATAAAACTGCATAACAACATTGTTGATTAGTTGATAAAACTTTATAACAACGTTGTTGATAAGTTGATAAAAATGCATAACTACGTTGTTGATTAGTTGATATAACTGCATAACTGTGTTGTTGATTGGTTGATGAAACTGCATAACTATGTTGTTGATTAGTTGATAAAACTGCATAACTACGTTGTTGATTAGTTGATAAAACTGCATAACAACGTTCTTGATTAGCTGATAAAACTGCATAACTACGTTGTTGATTAGTAGATAAAACTGCATAATTACTCTGTTGATTAGATGATTTAACTGCATAACAACGTTGTTGATTAGTTGATAAAACTGCATAATTACTCTGTTGATTAGTTGATAAAACTGCGTAACAACGTTGTTGATTAGTTGATAAAACTGCATAACTACGTTGTTGATTAGTTGATAAAACTGCATAACTACGCTGTTGATTAGTTGATAAAACTGCATAACAACATTGTTGATTAGTTGATAAAACTGCATAGCAATGTTGTTGATTAGTTGATAAAACTGCATAATTACTCTGTTGATTAGTTGATAAAGCTGCATAACTGTGGTGTTGATTAGTTGATAAAACTGCATAAATGTGTTGTTGATTAGTTGATAAAACTGCATAACTACGTTGTTGATTAGTTGATAAAACTGCATAACAACGTTGTTGATTAGTTGATAAAACTGCATAACTAAGTTGTTGATTACATGATAAAACTGCATAATTACTCTGTTGATTAGTTGATGAAACTGCATAACAACGTTTTTGATGAGTTGATAAATCTGCATAACTACGTTGTTGATTAGTTGATAAAACTGCATAACAACGTTTTTGATTAGTTGATAAATCTGCATAACAACATTGTTGATTAGTTGATAAAACTACATAACTACACTGTTGATTAGTTGATAAATCTGCATAACAACATTGTTGATTAGTTGATAAAAATGCATAACTACGTTGTTGATTAGTTGATAAAATTGCATAACTACGCTGTTGATTAGTTGATAAACTGCATAACAACGTTGTTGATTAGTTGATAAAACTGCATAACAACGTTGTTGATTAGTTGATAAAACTGCATAACTACTTTGTTGATTAGTTGATAAAACTGCATAACTACGTTGTTGATTAGTTGATAAAACTGCATAACAACATTGTTGATTAGTTGATAAAACTGCATAACTGCGTTGTTGATTGGTTCATAAAACTGCATAACTACGTTGTGGATTAGTTGATAAAACTGCATAACTAGTTATTGATTAGTTGAAAAAACTGCATAACAACGTTGTTGATTAGCTGATAAAACTGCATAACTACGTTGTTGATTAGTTGATAAAACTGCATAATTACTCTGTTGATTAGTTGATAAAATTGCATAACAACGTTGTTGATTAGTTGATAAAACTGCATAACAACGTTGTTGATTAGTTGATACAACTGCATAACTACGTTGTTGATTAGTTGATAAAACTGCATAACGGTGTTGTTGATTAGTTAATAAAACTGCATAATTA
The DNA here is from genome assembly GCF_964263955.1 of Coregonus lavaretus. Classification (NCBI taxonomy): domain Eukaryota; kingdom Metazoa; phylum Chordata; class Actinopteri; order Salmoniformes; family Salmonidae; genus Coregonus; species Coregonus lavaretus. The sequence continues at coordinate 1,187,831 of NC_140026.1, read as the reverse complement.
CTCTTTTGATTAGTTGATGAAGCAGCATAACTGTGTTGTTGATTATTTAATAAAACTGCATAACGACGTTGTTGATTAGTTGATAAAACTGCATAACTACGTTGTTTATTAGTTGATAAAACTGCATAATTACTCTGTTGATTAGTTGATAAAGCTGCAGAACTGTGTTGTTGATTATTTGATAACACTGCATAACTACATTGTTGATTAGTTGATAAACCTGCATAAATATGTTGTTGATTAGTTGATGAAACTGCACAACAACATTGTTGATTAGTTGATAAACTACATAACTACACTGTTGATTAGTTGATAAAACTGCATAACTACGTTGTTGATTAGTTGATAAAACTGCATAATTACTCTGTTGATTAGTTGATAAAACTGCAGAATTACTCTGTTGATTAGTTGATAAAACTGCATAACAACGTTTTTGATTAGTTGATAAAACTGTATAACTACGCTGTTGATTAGTTGATAAATATGCATAACAACATTGTTGATTAGTTGATAAAACTACATAACTACACTGTTGATTAGTTGATAAATCTGCATAACAACATTGTTGATTAGTTGATAAAAATGCATAACTACGTTGTTGATTAGTTAATAAAACTGCATAACTGTGTTGTTGATTAGTTGATAAAATTGCATAACTACGCTGTTGATTAGTTGATAAACTGCATAACAACGTTGTTGATTAGTTGATAAAAATATATAACTACGTTGTTGATTAGTTGATATAACTGCATAACTGTGTTGTTGATTGGTTGATAATACTGCATAACTATGTTGTTGATTAGTTGATAAAACTGCATAAATACGTTGTTGATTAGTTGATAAAACTGCATAACAACGTTCTTGATTAGCTGATAAAACTGCATAACTACGTTGTTGATTAGTAGATAAAACTGAATAATTACTCTGTTGATTAGTTTATTTAACTGCGTAACAACGTTGTTGATTAGTTGATAAAACTGCATAACAACGTTGTTGATTAGTTGATAAAACTGCATAACTGTGTTGTTGATTAGTTGATAAAACTACATAACAACGTTGTTGATTAGTTGATAAAACTGCATAACTACTTTGTTGATTAGTTGATAAAACTGCATAACTACGTTGTTGATTAGTTGATAAAACTGCATAACAACATTGTTGATTAGTTGATAAAACTGCATAACTGCGTTGTTGATTGGTTCATAAAACTGCATAACTACGTTGTGGATTAGTTGATAAAACTGCATAACTAGTTATTGATTAGTTGAAAAAACTGCATAACAACGTTGTTGATTAGCTGATAAAACTGCATAACTACGTTGTTGATTAGTTGATAAAACTGCATAATTACTCTGTTGATTAGTTGATAAAATTGCATAACAACGTTGTTGATTAGTTGATAAAACTGCATAACAACGTTGTTGATTAGTTGATACAACTGCATAACTACGTTGTTGATTAGTTGATAAAACTGCATAACGGTGTTGTTGATTAGTTAATAAAACTGCATAATTACTCTTTTGATTAGTTGATGAAGCAGCATAACTGTGTTGTTGATTATTTAATAAAACTGCATAACGACGTTGTTGATTAGTTGATAAAACTGCATAACTACGTTGTTTATTAGTTGATAAAACTGCATAATTACTCTGTTGATTAGTTGATAAAGCTGCAGAACTGTGTTGTTGATTATTTGATAACACTGCATAACTACATTGTTGATTAGTTGATAAACCTGCATAAATATGTTGTTGATTAGTTGATGAAACTGCACAACAACATTGTTGATTAGTTGATAAACTACATAACTACACTGTTGATTAGTTGATAAAACTGCATAACTACGTTGTTGATTAGTTGATAAAACTGCATAATTACTCTGTTGATTAGTTGATAAAACTGCAGAATTACTCTGTTGATTAGTTGATAAAACTGCATAACAACGTTTTTGATTAGTTGATAAAACTGTATAACTACGCTGTTGATTAGTTGATAAATCTGCATAACAACATTGTTGATTAGTTGATAAAACTACATAACTACACTGTTGATTAGTTGATAAATCTGCATAACAACATTGTTGATTAGTTGATAAAAATGCATAACTACGTTGTTGATTAGTTAATAAAACTGCATAACTGTGTTGTTGATTAGTTGATAAAATTGCATAACTACGCTGTTGATTAGTTGATAAACTGCATAACAACGTTGTTGATTAGTTGATAAAAATATATAACTACGTTGTTGATTAGTTGATATAACTGCATAACTGTGTTGTTGATTGGTTGATAATACTGCATAACTATGTTGTTGATTAGTTGATAAAACTGTATAAATACGTTGTTGATTAGTTGATAAAACTGCATAACAACGTTCTTGATTAGCTGATAAAACTGCATAACTACGTTGTTGATTAGTAGATAAAACTGAATAATTACTCTGTTGATTAGTTTATTTAACTGCGTAACAACGTTGTTGATTAGTTGATAAAACTGCATAACGACGTTGTTGATTAGTTGATAAAACTGCATAACTGTGTTGTTGATTAGTTGATAAAACTGCATAACTACGTTGTTGATTAGTTGATAAAAATGCATAACTGTGTTGTCGATTAGTTGACAAAACTGCATAACTACGCTGTTGATTAGTTGATAAAACTGCATAACTGTGTTTTTGATTAGTTGATAAAACTGCATAACTACGTTGTTGATTAGTTGATAAAACTGCATAACTAGTTGTTGATTAGTTGAAAAAACTGCATATTAACGTTGTTGATTAGCTGATAAAACTGCATAACTACGTTGTTGATTAGTTGATAAAAATGCATAACTACGCTGTTGATTAGTTGATAAAACTGAATAACAACATTGTTGATTAGTTGATAAAACTGCATAACAACGTTGTTGATTAGTTGATAAAAATGCATAACTACGTTGTTGATTAGTTGATATAACTGCATAACTGTGTTGTTGATTAGTTGATAAAAATGCATAACTACGCTGTTGATTAGTTGATAAAACTGAATAACAACATTGTTGATTAGTTGATAAAACTGCATAACAACGTTGTTGATTAGTTGATAAAAATGCATAACTACGTTGTTGATTAGTTGATATAACTGCATAACTGTGTTGTTGATTGGTTGATAATACTGCATAACTATGTTGTTGATTAGTTGATAAAACTGCATAAATACATTGTTGATTAGTTGATAAAACTACATAACAACGTTCTTGATTAGCTGATAAACTGCATAACTACGTTGTTGATTAGTAGATAAAACTGAATAATTACTCTGTTGATTAGTTTATTTAACTGCGTAACAACGTTGTTGATTAGTTGATAAAACTGCATAACAACGTTGTTGATTAGTTGATAAAACTGCATAACTGTGTTGTTGATTAGTTGATAAAACTGCATAACTACATTGTTGATTAGTTGATAAAAATGCATAACTGTGTTGTCGATTAGTTGACAAAACTGCATAACTACGCTGTTGATTAGTTGATAAAACTGCATAACTGTGTTGTTGATTAGTTGATAAAACTGCATAACTACGTTGTTGATTAGTTGATAAAACTGCATAACTAGTTGTTGATTAGTTGAAAAAACTGCATAACTACTTTGTTGATTAGTTGATAAAACTGCATAATTACTCTGTTGATTAGTTGATAAAATTGCATAACAACGTTGTTGATTAGTTGATAAAACTGCATAACAACGTTGTTGATTAGTTGATACAACTGCATAACTACGTTGTTGATTAGTTGATAAAACTGCATAACGGTGTTGTTGATTAGTTAATAAAACTGCATAATTACTCTTTTGATTAGTTGATGAAGCTGCATAACTGTGTTGTTGATTATTTGATAAAACTGCATAACGACGTTGTTGATTAGTTGATAAAACTGCATAACTACGTTGTTTATTAGTTGATAAAACTGCATAATTACTCTGTTGATTAGTTGATAAAGCTGCAGAACTGTGTTGTTGATTATTTGATAACACTGCATAACTACATTGTTGATTAGTTGATAAACCTGCATAAATATGTTGTTGATTAGTTGATGAAACTGCACAACAACATTGTTGATTAGTTGATAAACTACATAACTACACTGTTGATTAGTTGATAAAACTGCATAACTACTTTGTTGATTAGTTGATAAAACTGCATAATTACTCTGTTGATTAGTTGATAAAACTGCAGAATTACTCTGTTGATTAGTTGATAAAACTGCATAACAACGTTTTTGATTAGTTGATAAAACTGTATTACTACGCTGTTGATTAGTTGATAAATCTGCATAACAACATTGTTGATTAGTTGATAAAACTACATAACTACACTGTTGATTAGTTGATAAATCTGCATAACAACATTGTTGATTAGTTGATAAAAATGCATAACTACGTTGTTGATTAGTTAATAAAACTGCATAACTGTGTTGTTGATTAGTTGATAAAATTGCATAACTACGCTGTTGATTAGTTGATAAACTGCATAACAACGTTGTTGATTAGTTGATAAAAATATATAACTACGTTGTTGATTAGTTGATATAACTGCATAACTGTGTTGTTGATTGGTTGATAATACTGCATAACTATGTTGTTGATTAGTTGATAAAACTGCATAAATACGTTGTTGATTAGTTGATAAAACTGCATAACAACGTTCTTGATTAGCTGATAAAACTGCATAACTACGTTGTTGATTAGTAGATAAAACTGAATAATTACTCTGTTGATTAGTTTATTTAACTGCGTAACAACGTTGTTGATTAGTTGATAAAACTGCATAACAACGTTGTTGATTAGTTGATAAAACTGCATAACTGTGTTGTTGATTAGTTGATAAAACTGCATAACTACGTTGTTGATTAGTTGATAAAACTGCATAACTAGTTGTTGATTAGTTGAAAAAACTGCATATTAACGTTGTTGATTAGCTGATAAAACTGCATAACTACGTTGTTGATTAGTTGATAAAAATGCATAACTGTGTTGTCGATTAGTTGACAAAACTGCATAACTACGCTGTTGATTAGTTGATAAAACTGCATAACTGTGTTGTTGATTAGGTGATAAAACTGCATAACTACGTTGTTGATTAGTTGATAAAACTGCATAACTAGTTGTTGATTAGTTGAAAAAACTGCATATTAACGTTGTTGATTAGCTGATAAAACTGCATAACTACGTTGTTGATTAGTTGATAAAACTGCATAATTACTCTGTTGATTAGTTGATAAAATTGCATAACAACGTTTTTGATTAGTTGATAAAACTGCATAACAACGTTGTTGATTAGTTGATACAACTGCATAACTACGTTGTTGATTAGTTGATAAAACTGCATAACGGTGTTGTTGATTAGTTAATAAAACTGCATAATTACTCTTTTGATTAGTTAATGAAGCTGCATAACTGTGTTGTTGATTATTTGATAAAACTGCATAACGACGTTGTTGATTAGTTGATAAAACTGCATAACAACGTTGTTTATTAGTTGATAAAACTGCATAATTACTCTGTTGATTAGTTGATAAAGCTGCAGAACTGTGTTGTTGATTATTTGATAACACTGCATAACTACATTGTTGATTAGTTGATAAACCTGCATAAATATGTTGTTGATTAGTTGATGAAACTGCACAACAACATTGTTGATTAGTTGATAAACTACATAACTACACTGTTGATTAGTTGATAAATCTGCATAACTACGTTGTTGATTAGTTGATAAAACTGCATAATTACTCTGTTGATTAGTTGATAAAACTGCATAACAACGTTGCTGATTAGGTGATAAAACTGCATAACTACGTTGCTGATTAGTTGATAAAACTGCTTAACAATGTTGTTGATTAGTTGATAAAACTGTATAATTACTCTGTTGATTAGTTGATAAAACTGCATAACGGTGTTGTTGATTAGTTAATAAAACTGCATAATTACTCTTTTGATTAGTTGATGAAGCTGCATAACTGTGTTGTTGATTATTTGATAAAACTGCATAACGACGTTGTTGATTAGTTGATAAAACTGCATAACTACGTTGTTTATTAGTTGATAAAACTGCATAATTACTCTGTTGATTAGTTGATAAAGCTGCAGAACTGTGTTGTTGATTATTTGATAACACTGCATAACTACATTGTTGATTAGTTGATAAACCTGCATAAATATGTTGTTGATTAGTTGATGAAACTGCACAACAACATTGTTGATTAGTTGATAAACTACATAACTACACTGTTGATTAGTTGATAAAACTGCATAACTACTTTGTTGATTAGTTGATAAAACTGCATAATTACTCTGTTGATTAGTTGATAAAACTGCAGAATTACTCTGTTGATTAGTTGATAAAACTGCATAACAACGTTTTTGATTAGTTGATAAAACTGTATTACTACGCTGTTGATTAGTTGATAAATCTGCATAACAACATTGTTGATTAGTTGATAAAACTACATAACTACACTGTTGATTAGTTGATAAATCTGCATAACAACATTGTTGATTAGTTGATAAAAATGCATAACTACGTTGTTGATTAGTTAATAAAACTGCATAACTGTGTTGTTGATTAGTTGATAAAATTGCATAACTACGCTGTTGATTAGTTGATAAACTGCATAACAACGTTGTTGATTAGTTGATAAAAATATATAACTACGTTGTTGATTAGTTGATATAACTGCATAACTGTGTTGTTGATTGGTTGATAATACTGCATAACTATGTTGTTGATTAGTTGATAAAACTGCATAAATACGTTGTTGATTAGTTGATAAAACTGCATAACAACGTTCTTGATTAGCTGATAAAACTGCATAACTACGTTGTTGATTAGTAGATAAAACTGAATAATTACTCTGTTGATTAGTTTATTTAACTGCGTAACAACGTTGTTGATTAGTTGATAAAACTGCATAACAACGTTGTTGATTAGTTGATAAAACTGCATAACTGTGTTGTTGATTAGTTGATAAAACTGCATAACTACGTTGTTGATTAGTTGATAAAACTGCATAACTAGTTGTTGATTAGTTGAAAAAACTGCATATTAACGTTGTTGATTAGCTGATAAAACTGCATAACTACGTTGTTGATTAGTTGATAAAAATGCATAACTGTGTTGTCGATTAGTTGACAAAACTGCATAACTACGCTGTTGATTAGTTGATAAAACTGCATAACTGTGTTGTTGATTAGGTGATAAAACTGCATAACTACGTTGTTGATTAGTTGATAAAACTGCATAACTAGTTGTTGATTAGTTGAAAAAACTGCATATTAACGTTGTTGATTAGCTGATAAAACTGCATAACTACGTTGTTGATTAGTTGATAAAACTGCATAATTACTCTGTTGATTAGTTGATAAAATTGCATAACAACGTTTTTGATTAGTTGATAAAACTGCATAACAACGTTGTTGATTAGTTGATACAACTGCATAACTACGTTGTTGATTAGTTGATAAAACTGCATAACGGTGTTGTTGATTAGTTAATAAAACTGCATAATTACTCTTTTGATTAGTTAATGAAGCTGCATAACTGTGTTGTTGATTATTTGATAAAACTGCATAACGACGTTGTTGATTAGTTGATAAAACTGCATAACAACGTTGTTTATTAGTTGATAAAACTGCATAATTACTCTGTTGATTAGTTGATAAAGCTGCAGAACTGTGTTGTTGATTATTTGATAACACTGCATAACTACATTGTTGATTAGTTGATAAACCTGCATAAATATGTTGTTGATTAGTTGATGAAACTGCACAACAACATTGTTGATTAGTTGATAAACTACATAACTACACTGTTGATTAGTTGATAAATCTGCATAACTACGTTGTTGATTAGTTGATAAAACTGCATAATTACTCTGTTGATTAGTTGATAAAACTGCATAACAACGTTGCTGATTAGGTGATAAAACTGCATAACTACGTTGCTGATTAGTTGATAAAACTGCTTAACAATGTTGTTGATTAGTTGATAAAACTGTATAATTACTCTGTTGATTAGTTGATAAAACTGCATAACTACGTTGTTGATTTGTTGATAAATCTGCATAACTACGTTGTTGATTAGTTGATAAAACTGCATAACAACGTTGTTGATTAGTTGATAAAACTGCATAACTGTGTTGTTGATTAGTTGATAAAACTGCATAACAATGTTGTTGATTAGTTGATAAAACTGCATAACTACGTTGTTTATTAGTTGATAAAACTGCATAATTACTCTGTTGATTAGTTGATAAAGCTGCAGAACTGTGTTGTTGATTATTTGATAACACTGCATAACTACATTGTTGATTAGTTGATAAACCTGCATAAATATGTTGTTGATTAGTTGATGAAACTGCACAACAACATTGTTGATTAGTTGATAAACTACATAACTACACTGTTGATTAGTTGATAAAACTGCATAACTACTTTGTTGATTAGTTGATAAAACTGCATAATTACTCTGTTGATTAGTTGATAAAACTGCAGAATTACTCTGTTGATTAGTTGATAAAACTGCATAACAACGTTTTTGATTAGTTGATAAAACTGTATTACTACGCTGTTGATTAGTTGATAAATCTGCATAACAACATTGTTGATTAGTTGATAAAACTACATAACTACACTGTTGATTAGTTGATAAATCTGCATAACAACATTGTTGATTAGTTGATAAAAATGCATAACTACGTTGTTGATTAGTTAATAAAACTGCATAACTGTGTTGTTGATTAGTTGATAAAATTGCATAACTACGCTGTTGATTAGTTGATAAACTGCATAACAACGTTGTTGATTAGTTGATAAAAATATATAACTACGTTGTTGATTAGTTGATATAACTGCATAACTGTGTTGTTGATTGGTTGATAATACTGCATAACTATGTTGTTGATTAGTTGATAAAACTGCATAAATACGTTGTTGATTAGTTGATAAAACTGCATAACAACGTTCTTGATTAGCTGATAAAACTGCATAACTACGTTGTTGATTAGTAGATAAAACTGAATAATTACTCTGTTGATTAGTTTATTTAACTGCGTAACAACGTTGTTGATTAGTTGATAAAACTGCATAACAACGTTGTTGATTAGTTGATAAAACTGCATAACTGTGTTGTTGATTAGTTGATAAAACTGCATAACTACGTTGTTGATTAGTTGATAAAACTGCATAACTAGTTGTTGATTAGTTGAAAAAACTGCATATTAACGTTGTTGATTAGCTGATAAAACTGCATAACTACGTTGTTGATTAGTTGATAAAAATGCATAACTGTGTTGTCGATTAGTTGACAAAACTGCATAACTACGCTGTTGATTAGTTGATAAAACTGCATAACTGTGTTGTTGATTAGTTGATAAAACTGCATAACTACGTTGTTGATTAGTTGATAAAACTGCATAACTAGTTGTTGATTAGTTGAAAAAACTGCATATTAACGTTGTTGATTAGCTGATAAAACTGCATAACTACGTTGTTGATTAGTTGATAAAACTGCATAATTACTCTGTTGATTAGTTGATAAAATTGCATAACAACGTTTTTGATTAGTTGATAAAACTGCATAACAACGTTGTTGATTAGTTGATACAACTGCATAACTACGTTGTTAATTAGTTGATAAAACTGCATAACGGTGTTGTTGATTAGTTAATAAAACTGCATAATTACTCTTTTGATTAGTTAATGAAGCTGCATAACTGTGTTGTTGATTATTTGATAAAACTGCATAACGACGTTGTTGATTAGTTGATAAAACTGCATAACAACGTTGTTTATTAGTTGATAAAACTGCATAATTACTCTGTTGATTAGTTGATAAAGCTGCAGAACTGTGTTGTTGATTATTTGATAACACTGCATAACTACATTGTTGATTAGTTGATAAACCTGCATAAATATGTTGTTGATTAGTTGATGAAACTGCACAACAACATTGTTGATTAGTTGATAAACTACATAACTACACTGTTGATTAGTTGATAAATCTGCATAACTACGTTGTTGATTAGTTGATAAAACTGCATAATTACTCTGTTGATTAGTTGATAAAACTGCATAACAACGTTGCTGATTAGGTGATAAAACTGCATAACTACGTTGCTGATTAGTTGATAAAACTGCTTAACAATGTTGTTGATTAGTTGATAAAACTGTATAATTACTCTGTTGATTAGTTGATAAAACTGCATAACTACGTTGTTGATTTGTTGATAAATCTGCATAACTACGTTGTTGATTAGTTGATAAAACTGCATAACAACGTTGTTGATTAGTTGATAAAACTGCATAACTGTGTTGTTGATTAGTTGATAAAACTGCATAACAATGTTGTTGATTAGTTGATAAAACTGCATAACAACGTTGTTGACTAGTTGATAAAACTGCATAATTACTCTGTTGATTAGTTGATAAAACTGCATAACAACGTTGTTGATTAGTTGATAAAACTGCATAACTACGTTGTTGATTAGTTGATAAAACTGCATAACACGTTTGTTGATTAGTTGATAAAACTGCATAACTGTGTTGTTGATTAGTTGATAAAAATGCATAACTATGTTGTTGATTAGTTGTTAAAACTGCATAACTACGCTGTTGATTAGTTGATAAAACTGCATAACTGTGTTGTTGATTAGTTGATAAAACTGCATAACTACGTTGTTGATTAGTTGATAAAACTTCATAACTGTGTTGTTGATTAGATGATAAAAATGCATAACTACGCTGTTGATTACTTGATAAAACTGCATAACAACATTGTTGATTAGTTGATAAAACTTTATAACAACGTTGTTGATAAGTTGATAAAAATGCATAACTACGTTGTTGATTAGTTGATATAACTGCATAACTGTGTTGTTGATTGGTTGATAAAACTGCATAACTATGTTGTTGATTAGTTGATAAAACTGCATAACTACGTTGTTGATTAGTTGATAAAACTGCATAACAACGTTCTTGATTAGCTGATAAAACTGCATAACTACGTTGTTGATTAGTAGATAAAACTGCATAATTACTCTGTTGATTAGATGATTTAACTGCATAACAACGTTGTTGATTAGTTGATAAAACTGCATAATTACTCTGTTGATTAGTTGATAAAACTGCGTAACAACGTTGTTGATTAGTTGATAAAACTGCATAACTACGTTGTTGATTAGTTGATAAAACTGCATAACTACGCTGTTGATTAGTTGATAAAACTGCATAACAACATTGTTGATTAGTTGATAAAACTGCATAGCAATGTTGTTGATTAGTTGATAAAACTGCATAATTACTCTGTTGATTAGTTGATAAAGCTGCATAACTGTGGTGTTGATTAGTTGATAAAACTGCATAAATGTGTTGTTGATTAGTTGATAAAACTGCATAACTACGTTGTTGATTAGTTGATAAAACTGCATAACAACGTTGTTGATTAGTTGATGAAACTGCATAACTAAGTTGTTGATTACATGATAAAACTGCATAATTACTCTGTTGATTAGTTGATGAAACTGCATAACAACGTTTTTGATGAGTTGATAAATCTGCATAACTACGTTGTTGATTAGTTGATAAAACTGCATAACAACGTTTTTGATTAGTTGATAAATCTGCATAACAACATTGTTGATTAGTTGATAAAACTACATAACTACACTGTTGATTAGTTGATAAATCTGCATAACAACATTGTTGATTAGTTGATAAAAATGCATAACTACGTTGTTGATTAGTTGATAAAATTGCATAACTACGCTGTTGATTAGTTGATAAACTGCATAACAACGTTGTTGATTAGTTGATAAAACTGCATAACAACGTTGTTGATTAGTTGATAAAACTGCATAACTACTTTGTTGATTAGTTGATAAAACTGCATAACTACGTTGTTGATTAGTTGATAAAACTGCATAACAACATTGTTGATTAGTTGATAAAACTGCATAACTGCGTTGTTGATTGGTTCATAAAACTGCATAACTACGTTGTGGATTAGTTGATAAAACTGCATAACTAGTTATTGATTAGTTGAAAAAACTGCATAACAACGTTGTTGATTAGCTGATAAAACTGCATAACTACGTTGTTGATTAGTTGATAAAACTGCATAATTACTCTGTTGATTAGTTGATAAAATTGCATAACAACGTTGTTGATTAGTTGATAAAACTGCATAACAACGTTGTTGATTAGTTGATACAACTGCATAACTACGTTGTTGATTAGTTGATAAAACTGCATAACGGTGTTGTTGATTAGTTAATAAAACTGCATAATTACTCTTTTGATTAGTTGATGAAGCAGCATAACTGTGTTGTTGATTATTTAATAACACTGCATAACGACGTTGTTGATTAGTTGATAAAACTGCATAACTACGTTGTTTATTAGTTGATAAAACTGCATAATTACTCTGTTGATTAGTTGATAAAGCTGCAGAACTGTGTTGTTGATTATTTGATAACACTGCATAACTACATTGTTGATTAGTTGATAAACCTGCATAAATATGTTGTTGATTAGTTGATGAAACTGCACAACAACATTGTTGATTAGTTGATAAACTACATAACTACACTGTTGATTAGTTGATAAAACTGCATAACTACGTTGTTGATTAGTTGATAAAACTGCATAATTACTCTGTTGATTAGTTGATAAAACTGCAGAATTACTCTGTTGATTAGTTGATAAAACTGCATAACAACGTTTTTGATTAGTTGATAAAACTGTATAACTACGCTGTTGATTAGTTGATAAATCTGCATAACAACATTGTTGATTAGTTGATAAAACTACATAACTACACTGTTGATTAGTTGATAAATCTGCATAACAACATTGTTGATTAGTTGATAAATATGCATAACTACGTTGTTGATTAGTTAATAAAACTGCATAACTGTGTTGTTGATTAGTTGATAAAATTGCATAACTACGCTGTTGATTAGTTGATAAACTGCATAACAACGTTGTTGATTAGTTGATAAAAATATATAACTACGTTGTTGATTAGTTGATATAACTGCATAACTGTGTTGTTGATTGGTTGATAATACTGCATAACTATGTTGTTGATTAGTTGATAAAACTGCATAAATACGTTGTTGATTAGTTGATAAAACTGCATAACAACGTTCTTGATTAGCTGATAAAACTGCATAACTACGTTGTTGATTAGTAGATAAAACTGAATAATTACTCTGTTGATTAGTTTATTTAACTGCGTAACAACGTTGTTGATTAGTTGATAAAACTGCATAACAACGTTGTTGATTAGTTGATAAAACTGCATAACTGTGTTGTTGATTAGTTGATAAAACTGCATAACAACGTTGTTGATTAGTTGATAAAACTGCATAACTACTTTGTTGATTAGTTGATAAAACTGCATAACTACGTTGTTGATTAGTTGATAAAACTGCATAACAACATTGTTGATTAGTTGATAAAACTGCATAACTGCGTTGTTGATTGGTTCATAAAACTGCATAACAACGTTGTGGATTAGTTGATAAAACTGCATAACTAGTTATTGATTAGTTGAAAAAACTGCATAACAACGTTGTTGATTAGCTGATAAAACTGCATAACTACGTTGTTGATTAGTTGATAAAACTGCATAATTACTCTGTTGATTAGTTGATAAAATTGCATAACAACGTTGTTGATTAGTTGATAAAACTGCATAACAACGTTGTTGATTAGTTGATACAACTGCATAACTACGTTGTTGATTAGTTGATAAAACTGCATAACGGTGTTGTTGATTAGTTAATAAAACTGCATAATTACTCTTTTGATTAGTTGATGAAGCAGCATAACTGTGTTGTTGATTATTTAATAAAACTGCATAACGACGTTGTTGATTAGTTGATAAAACTGCATAACTACGTTGTTTATTAGTTGATAAAACTGCATAATTACTCTGTTGATTAGTTGATAAAGCTGCAGAACTGTGTTGTTGATTATTTGATAACACTGCATAACTACATTGTTGATTAGTTGATAAACCTGCATAAATATGTTGTTGATTAGTTGATGAAACTGCACAACAACATTGTTGATTAGTTGATAAACTACATAACTACACTGTTGATTAGTTGATAAAACTGCATAACTACGTTGTTGATTAGTTGATAAAACTGCGTAATTACTCTGTTGATTAGTTGATAAAACTGCAGAATTACTCTGTTGATTAGTTGATAAAACTGCATAACAACGTTTTTGATTAGTTGATAAAACTGTATAACTACGCTGTTGATTAGTTGATAAATCTGCATAACAACATTGTTGATTAGTTGATAAAACTACATAACTACACTGTTGATTAGTTGATAAATCTGCATAACAACATTGTTGATTAGTTGATAAAAATGCATAACTACGTTGTTGATTAGTTAATAAAACTGCATAACTGTGTTGTTGATTAGTTGATAAAATTGCATAACTACGCTGTTGATTAGTTGATAAACTGCATAACAACGTTGTTGATTAGTTGATAAAAATATATAACTACGTTGTTGATTAGTTGATATAACTGCATAACTGTGTTGTTGATTGGTTGATAATACTGCATAACTATGTTGTTGATTAGTTGATAAAACTGCATAAATACGTTGTTGATTAGTTGATAAAACTGCATAACAACGTTCTTGATTAGCTGATAAAACTGCATAACTACGTTGTTGATTAGTAGATAAAACTGAATAATTACTCTGTTGATTAGTTTATTTAACTGCGTAACAACGTTGTTGATTAGTTGATAAAACTGCATAACAACGTTGTTGATTAGTTGATAAAACTGCATAACTGTGTTGTTGATTAGTTGATAAAACTGCATAACTACGTTGTTGATTAGTTGATAAAAATGCATAACTGTGTTGTCGATTAGTTGACAAAACTGCATAACTACGCTGTTGATTAGTTGATAAAACTGCATAACTGTGTTGTTGATTAGTTGATAAAACTGCATAACTACGTTGTTGATTAGTTGATAAAACTGCATAACTAGTTGTTGATTAGTTGAAAAAACTGCATATTAACGTTGTTGATTAGCTGATAAAACTGCATAACTACGTTGTTGATTAGTTGATAAAACTGCATAATTACTCTGTTGATTAGTTGATAAAATTGCATAACAACGTTTTTGATTAGTTGATAAAACTGCATAACAACGTTGTTGATTAGTTGATACAACTGCATAACTACGTTGTTGATTAGTTGATAAAACTGCATAACGGTGTTGTTGATTAGTTAATAAAACTGCATAATTACTCTTTTGATTAGTTAATGAAGCTGCATAACTGTGTTGTTGATTATTTGATAAAACTGCATAACGACGTTGTTGATTAGTTGATAAAACTGCATAACAACGTTGTTTATTAGTTGATAAAACTGCATAATTACTCTGTTGATTAGTTGATAAAGCTGCAGAACTGTGTTGTTGATTATTTGATAACACTGCATAACTACATTGTTGATTAGTTGATAAACCTGCATAAATATGTTGTTGATTAGTTGATAAAACTTTATAACAACGTTGTTGATAAGTTGATAAAAATGCATAACTACGTTGTTGATTAGTTGATATAACTGCATAACTGTGTTGTTGATTGGTTGATAAAACTGCATAACTATGTTGTTGATTAGTTGATAAAACTGCATAACTACGTTGTTGATTAGTTGATAAAACTGCATAACAACGTTCTTGATTAGCTGATAAAACTGCATAACTACGTTGTTGATTAGTAGATAAAACTGCATAATTACTCTGTTGATTAGATGATTTAACTGCATAACAACGTTGTTGATTAGTTGATAAAACTGCATAATTACTCTGTTGATTAGTTGATAAAACTGCGTAACAACGTTGTTGATTAGTTGATAAAACTGCATAACTACGTTGTTGATTAGTTGATAAAACTGCATAACTACGCTGTTGATTAGTTGATAAAACTGCATAACAACATTGTTGATTAGTTGATAAAACTGCATAGCAATGTTGTTGATTAGTTGATAAAACTGCATAATTACTCTGTTGATTAGTTGATAAAGCTGCATAACTGTGGTGTTGATTAGTTGATAAAACTGCATAAATGTGTTGTTGATTAGTTGATAAAACTGCATAACTACGTTGTTGATTAGTTGATAAAACTGCATAACAACGTTGTTGATTAGTTGATGAAACTGCATAACTAAGTTGTTGATTACATGATAAAACTGCATAATTACTCTGTTGATTAGTTGATGAAACTGCATAACAACGTTTTTGATGAGTTGATAAATCTGCATAACTACGTTGTTGATTAGTTGATAAAACTGCATAACAACGTTTTTGATTAGTTGATAAATCTGCATAACAACATTGTTGATTAGTTGATAAAACTACATAACTACACTGTTGATTAGTTGATAAATCTGCATAACAACATTGTTGATTAGTTGATAAAAATGCATAACTACGTTGTTGATTAGTTGATAAAATTGCATAACTACGCTGTTGATTAGTTGATAAACTGCATAACAACGTTGTTGATTAGTTGATAAAACTGCATAACAACGTTGTTGATTAGTTGATAAAACTGCATAACTACTTTGTTGATTAGTTGATAAAACTGCATAACTACGTTGTTGATTAGTTGATAAAACTGCATAACAACATTGTTGATTAGTTGATAAAACTGCATAACTGCGTTGTTGATTGGTTCATAAAACTGCATAACTACGTTGTGGATTAGTTGATAAAACTGCATAACTAGTTATTGATTAGTTGAAAAAACTGCATAACAACGTTGTTGATTAGCTGATAAAACTGCATAACTACGTTGTTGATTAGTTGATAAAACTGCATAATTACTCTGTTGATTAGTTGATAAAATTGCATAACAACGTTGTTGATTAGTTGATAAAACTGCATAACAACGTTGTTGATTAGTTGATACAACTGCATAACTACGTTGTTGATTAGTTGATAAAACTGCATAACGGTGTTGTTGATTAGTTAATAAAACTGCATAATTACTCTTTTGATTAGTTGATGAAGCAGCATAACTGTGTTGTTGATTATTTAATAACACTGCATAACGACGTTGTTGATTAGTTGATAAAACTGCATAACTACGTTGTTTATTAGTTGATAAAACTGCATAATTACTCTGTTGATTAGTTGATAAAGCTGCAGAACTGTGTTGTTGATTATTTGATAACACTGCATAACTACATTGTTGATTAGTTGATAAACCTGCATAAATATGTTGTTGATTAGTTGATGAAACTGCACAACAACATTGTTGATTAGTTGATAAACTACATAACTACACTGTTGATTAGTTGATAAAACTGCATAACTACGTTGTTGATTAGTTGATAAAACTGCATAATTACTCTGTTGATTAGTTGATAAAACTGCAGAATTACTCTGTTGATTAGTTGATAAAACTGCATAACAACGTTTTTGATTAGTTGATAAAACTGTATAACTACGCTGTTGATTAGTTGATAAATCTGCATAACAACATTGTTGATTAGTTGATAAAACTACATAACTACACTGTTGATTAGTTGATAAATCTGCATAACAACATTGTTGATTAGTTGATAAATATGCATAACTACGTTGTTGATTAGTTAATAAAACTGCATAACTGTGTTGTTGATTAGTTGATAAAATTGCATAACTACGCTGTTGATTAGTTGATAAACTGCATAACAACGTTGTTGATTAGTTGATAAAAATATATAACTACGTTGTTGATTAGTTGATATAACTGCATAACTGTGTTGTTGATTGGTTGATAATACTGCATAACTATGTTGTTGATTAGTTGATAAAACTGCATAAATACGTTGTTGATTAGTTGATAAAACTGCATAACAACGTTCTTGATTAGCTGATAAAACTGCATAACTACGTTGTTGATTAGTAGATAAAACTGAATAATTACTCTGTTGATTAGTTTATTTAACTGCGTAACAACGTTGTTGATTAGTTGATAAAACTGCATAACAACGTTGTTGATTAGTTGATAAAACTGCATAACTGTGTTGTTGATTAGTTGATAAAACTGCATAACAACGTTGTTGATTAGTTGATAAAACTGCATAACTACTTTGTTGATTAGTTGATAAAACTGCATAACTACGTTGTTGATTAGTTGATAAAACTGCATAACAACATTGTTGATTAGTTGATAAAACTGCATAACTGCGTTGTTGATTGGTTCATAAAACTGCATAACAACGTTGTGGATTAGTTGATAAAACTGCATAACTAGTTATTGATTAGTTGAAAAAACTGCATAACAACGTTGTTGATTAGCTGATAAAACTGCATAACTACGTTGTTGATTAGTTGATAAAACTGCATAATTACTCTGTTGATTAGTTGATAAAATTGCATAACAACGTTGTTGATTAGTTGATAAAACTGCATAACAACGTTGTTGATTAGTTGATACAACTGCATAACTACGTTGTTGATTAGTTGATAAAACTGCATAACGGTGTTGTTGATTAGTTAATAAAACTGCATAATTACTCTTTTGATTAGTTGATGAAGCAGCATAACTGTGTTGTTGATTATTTAATAAAACTGCATAACGACGTTGTTGATTAGTTGATAAAACTGCATAACTACGTTGTTTATTAGTTGATAAAACTGCATAATTACTCTGTTGATTAGTTGATAAAGCTGCAGAACTGTGTTGTTGATTATTTGATAACACTGCATAACTACATTGTTGATTAGTTGATAAACCTGCATAAATATGTTGTTGATTAGTTGATGAAACTGCACAACAACATTGTTGATTAGTTGATAAACTACATAACTACACTGTTGATTAGTTGATAAAACTGCATAACTACGTTGTTGATTAGTTGATAAAACTGCGTAATTACTCTGTTGATTAGTTGATAAAACTGCAGAATTACTCTGTTGATTAGTTGATAAAACTGCATAACAACGTTTTTGATTAGTTGATAAAACTGTATAACTACGCTGTTGATTAGTTGATAAATCTGCATAACAACATTGTTGATTAGTTGATAAAACTACATAACTACACTGTTGATTAGTTGATAAATCTGCATAACAACATTGTTGATTAGTTGATAAAAATGCATAACTACGTTGTTGATTAGTTAATAAAACTGCATAACTGTGTTGTTGATTAGTTGATAAAATTGCATAACTACGCTGTTGATTAGTTGATAAACTGCATAACAACGTTGTTGATTAGTTGATAAAAATATATAACTACGTTGTTGATTAGTTGATATAACTGCATAACTGTGTTGTTGATTGGTTGATAATACTGCATAACTATGTTGTTGATTAGTTGATAAAACTGCATAAATACGTTGTTGATTAGTTGATAAAACTGCATAACAACGTTCTTGATTAGCTGATAAAACTGCATAACTACGTTGTTGATTAGTAGATAAAACTGAATAATTACTCTGTTGATTAGTTTATTTAACTGCGTAACAACGTTGTTGATTAGTTGATAAAACTGCATAACAACGTTGTTGATTAGTTGATAAAACTGCATAACTGTGTTGTTGATTAGTTGATAAAACTGCATAACTACGTTGTTGATTAGTTGATAAAAATGCATAACTGTGTTGTCGATTAGTTGACAAAACTGCATAACTACGCTGTTGATTAGTTGATAAAACTGCATAACTGTGTTGTTGATTAGTTGATAAAACTGCATAACTACGTTGTTGATTAGTTGATAAAACTGCATAACTAGTTGTTGATTAGTTGAAAAAACTGCATATTAACGTTGTTGATTAGCTGATAAAACTGCATAACTACGTTGTTGATTAGTTGATAAAACTGCATAATTACTCTGTTGATTAGTTGATAAAATTGCATAACAACGTTTTTGATTAGTTGATAAAACTGCATAACAACGTTGTTGATTAGTTGATACAACTGCATAACTACGTTGTTGATTAGTTGATAAAACTGCATAACGGTGTTGTTGATTAGTTAATAAAACTGCATAATTACTCTTTTGATTAGTTAATGAAGCTGCATAACTGTGTTGTTGATTATTTGATAAAACTGCATAACGACGTTGTTGATTAGTTGATAAAACTGCATAACAACGTTGTTTATTAGTTGATAAAACTGCATAATTACTCTGTTGATTAGTTGATAAAGCTGCAGAACTGTGTTGTTGATTATTTGATAACACTGCATAACTACATTGTTGATTAGTTGATAAACCTGCATAAATATGTTGTTGATTAGTTGATGAAACTGCACAACAACATTGTTGATTAGTTGATAAACTACATAACTACACTGTTGATTAGTTGATAAAACTGCATAACTACGTTGTTGATTAGTTGATAAAACTGCATAATTACTCTGTTGATTAGTTGATAAAACTGCATAACAACGTTGCTGATTAGGTGATAAAACTGCATAACTACGTTGCTGATTAGTTGATAAAACTGCTTAACAATGTTGTTGATTAGTTGATAAAACTGTATAATTACTCTGTTGATTAGTTGATAAAACTGCATAACTACGTTGTTGATTTGTTGATAAATCTGCATAACTACGTTGTTGATTAGTTGATAAAACTGCATAACAACGTTGTTGATTAGTTGATAAAACTGCATAACTGTGTTGTTGATTAGTTGATAAAACTGCATAACAATGTTGTTGATTAGTTGATAAAACTGCATAACAACGTTGTTGACTAGTTGATAAAACTGCATAATTACTCTGTTGATTAGTTGATAAAACTGCATAACAACGTTGTTGATTAGTTGATAAAACTGCATAACTACGTTGTTGATTAGTTGATAAAACTGCATAACAACGTTGTTGATTAGTTGATAAAACTGCATAACTGTGTTGTTGATTAGTTGATAAAAATGCATAACTATGTTGTTGATTAGTTGTTAAAACTGCATAACTACGCTGTTGATTAGTTGATAAAACTGCATAACTGTGTTGTTGATTAGTTGATAAAACTGCATAACTACGTTGTTGATTAGTTGATAAAACTTCATAACTGTGTTGTTGATTAGATGATAAAAATGCATAACTACGCTGTTGATTACTTGATAAAACTGCATAACAACATTGTTGATTAGTTGATAAAACTTTATAACAACGTTGTTGATAAGTTGATAAAAATGCATAACTACGTTGTTGATTAGTTGATATAACTGCATAACTGTGTTGTTGATTGGTTGATAAAACTGCATAACTATGTTGTTGATTAGTTGATAAAACTGCATAACTACGTTGTTGATTAGTTGATAAAACTGCATAACAACGTTCTTGATTAGCTGATAAAACTGCATAACTACGTTGTTGATTAGTAGATAAAACTGCATAATTACTCTGTTGATTAGATGATTTAACTGCATAACAACGTTGTTGATTAGTTGATAAAACTGCATAATTACTCTGTTGATTAGTTGATAAAACTGCGTAACAACGTTGTTGATTAGTTGATAAAACTGCATAACTACGTTGTTGATTAGTTGATAAAACTGCATAACTACGCTGTTGATTAGTTGATAAAACTGCATAACAACATTGTTGATTAGTTGATAAAACTGCATAGCAATGTTGTTGATTAGTTGATAAAACTGCATAATTACTCTGTTGATTAGTTGATAAAGCTGCATAACTGTGGTGTTGATTAGTTGATAAAACTGCATAAATGTGTTGTTGATTAGTTGATAAAACTGCATAACTACGTTGTTGATTAGTTGATAAAACTGCATAACAACGTTGTTGATTAGTTGATAAAACTGCATAACTAAGTTGTTGATTACATGATAAAACTGCATAATTACTCTGTTGATTAGTTGATGAAACTGCATAACAACGTTTTTGATGAGTTGATAAATCTGCATAACTACGTTGTTGATTAGTTGATAAAACTGCATAACAACGTTTTTGATTAGTTGATAAATCTGCATAACAACATTGTTGATTAGTTGATAAAACTACATAACTACACTGTTGATTAGTTGATAAATCTGCATAACAACATTGTTGATTAGTTGATAAAAATGCATAACTACGTTGTTGATTAGTTGATAAAATTGCATAACTACGCTGTTGATTAGTTGATAAACTGCATAACAACGTTGTTGATTAGTTGATAAAACTGCATAACAACGTTGTTGATTAGTTGATAAAACTGCATAACTACTTTGTTGATTAGTTGATAAAACTGCATAACTACGTTGTTGATTAGTTGATAAAACTGCATAACAACATTGTTGATTAGTTGATAAAACTGCATAACTGCGTTGTTGATTGGTTCATAAAACTGCATAACTACGTTGTGGATTAGTTGATAAAACTGCATAACTAGTTATTGATTAGTTGAAAAAACTGCATAACAACGTTGTTGATTAGCTGATAAAACTGCATAACTACGTTGTTGATTAGTTGATAAAACTGCATAATTACTCTGTTGATTAGTTGATAAAATTGCATAACAACGTTGTTGATTAGTTGATAAAACTGCATAACAACGTTGTTGATTAGTTGATACAACTGCATAACTACGTTGTTGATTAGTTGATAAAACTGCATAACGGTGTTGTTGATTAGTTAATAAAACTGCATAATTACTCTTTTGATTAGTTGATGAAGCAGCATAACTGTGTTGTTGATTATTTAATAAAACTGCATAACGACGTTGTTGATTAGTTGATAAAACTGCATAACTACGTTGTTTATTAGTTGATAAAACTGCATAATTACTCTGTTGATTAGTTGATAAAGCTGCAGAACTGTGTTGTTGATTATTTGATAACACTGCATAACTACATTGTTGATTAGTTGATAAACCTGCATTAATATGTTGTTGATTAGTTGATGAAACTGCACAACAACATTGTTGATTAGTTGATAAACTACATAACTACACTGTTGATTAGTTGATAAAACTGCATAACTACGTTGTTGATTAGTTGATAAAACTGCATAATTACTCTGTTGATTAGTTGATAAAACTGCAGAATTACTCTGTTGATTAGTTGATAAAACTGCATAACAACGTTTTTGATTAGTTGATAAAACTGTATAACTACGCTGTTGATTAGTTGATAAATCTGCATAACAACATTGTTGATTAGTTGATAAAACTACATAACTACACTGTTGATTAGTTGATAAATCTGCATAACAACATTGTTGATTAGTTGATAAATATGCATAACTACGTTGTTGATTAGTTAATAAAACTGCATAACTGTGTTGTTGATTAGTTGATAAAATTGCATAACTATGCTGTTGATTAGTTGATAAACTGCATAACAACGTTGTTGATTAGTTGATAAAAATATATAACTACGTTGTTGATTAGTTGATATAACTGCATAACTGTGTTGTTGATTGGTTGATAATACTGCATAACTATGTTGTTGATTAGTTGATAAAACTGCATAAATACGTTGTTGATTAGTTGATAAAACTGCATAACAACGTTCTTGATTAGCTGATAAAACTGCATAACTACGTTGTTGATTAGTAGATAAAACTGAATAATTACTCTGTTGATTAGTTTATTTAACTGCGTAACAACGTTTTTGATTAGTTGATAAAACTGCATAACAACGTTGTTGATTAGTTGATAAAACTGCATAACTGTGTTGTTGATTAGTTGATAAAACTGCATAACAACGTTGTTGATTAGTTGATAAAACTGCATAACTACTTTTTTGATTAGTTGATAAAACTGCATAACTACGTTGTTGATTAGTTGATAAAACTGCATAACAACATTGTTGATTAGTTGATAAAACTGCATAACTGCGTTGTTGATTGGTTCATAAAACTGCATAACTACGTTGTGGATTAGTTGATAAAACTGCATAACTAGTTATTGATTAGTTGAAAAAACTGCATAACAACGTTGTTGATTAGCTGATAAAACTGCATAACTACGTTGTTGATTAGTTGATAAAACTGCATAATTACTCTGTTGATTAGTTGATAAAATTGCATAACAACGTTGTTGATTAGTTGATAAAACTGCATAACAATGTTGTTGATTAGTTGATACAACTGCATAACTACGTTGTTGATTAGTTGATAAAACTGCATAACGGTGTTGTTGATTAGTTAATAAAACTGCATAATTACTCTTTTGATTAGTTGATGAAGCAGCATAACTGTGTTGTTGATTATTTAATAAAACTGCATAACGACGTTGTTGATTAGTTGATAAAACTGCATAACTACGTTGTTTATTAGTTGATAAAACTGCATAATTACTCTGTTGATTAGTTGATAAAGCTGCAGAACTGTGTTGTTGATTATTTGATAACACTGCATAACTACATTGTTGATTAGTTGATAAACCTGCATAAATATGTTGTTGATTAGTTGATGAAACTGCACAACAACATTGTTGATTAGTTGATAAACTACATAACTACACTGTTGATTAGTTGATAAAACTGCATAACTACGTTGTTGATTAGTTGATAAAACTGCATAATTACTCTGTTGATTAGTTGATAAAACTGCAGAATTACTCTGTTGATTAGTTGATAAAACTGCATAACAACGTTTTTGATTAGTTGATAAAACTGTATAACTACGCTGTTGATTAGTTGATAACACTGCATAACTACATTGTTGATTAGTTGATAAACCTGCATAAATATGTTGTTGATTAGTTGATGAAACTGCACAACAACATTGTTGATTAGTTGATAAACTACATAACTACACTGTTGATTAGTTGATAAAACTGCATAACTACGTTGTTGATTAGTTGATAAAACTGCATAATTACTCTGTTGATTAGTTGATAAAACTGCATAACAACGTTGCTGATTAGGTGATAAAACTGCATAACTACGTTGCTGATTAGTTGATAAAACTGCTTAACAATGTTGTTGATTAGTTGATAAAACTGTATAATTACTCTGTGGATTAGTTGATAAAACTGCATAACTACGTTGTTGATTTGTTGATAAATCTGCATAACTACGTTGTTGATTAGTTGATAAAACTGCATAACAACGTTGTTGATTAGTTGATAAAACTGCATAACTGTGTTGTTGATTAGTTGATAAAACTGCATAACAATGTTGTTGATTAGTTGATAAAACTGCATAACAACGTTGTTGACTAGTTGATAAAACTGCATAATTACTCTGTTGATTAGTTGATAAAACTGCATAACAACGTTGTTGATTAGTTGATAAAACTGCATAACTACGTTGTTGATTAGTTGATAAAACTGCATAACAACGTTGTTGATTAGTTGATAAAACTGCATAACTGTGTTGTTGATTAGTTGATAAAAATGCATAACTATGTTGTTGATTAGTTGTTAAAACTGCATAACTACGCTGTTGATTAGTTGATAAAACTGCATAACTGTGTTGTTGATTAGTTGATAAAACTGCATAACTACGTTGTTGATTAGTTGATAAAACTTCATAACTGTGTTGTTGATTAGATGATAAAAATGCATAACTACGCTGTTGATTACTTGATAAAACTGCATAACAACATTGTTGATTAGTTGATAAAACTTTATAACAACGTTGTTGATAAGTTGATAAAAATGCATAACTACGTTGTTGATTAGTTGATATAACTGCATAACTGTGTTGTTGATTGGTTGATAAAACTGCATAACTATGTTGTTGATTAGTTGATAAAACTGCATAACTACGTTGTTGATTAGTTGATAAAACTGCATAACAACGTTCTTGATTAGCTGATAAAACTGCATAACTACGTTGTTGATTAGTAGATAAAACTGCATAATTACTCTGTTGATTAGATGATTTAACTGCATAACAACGTTGTTGATTAGTTGATAAAACTGCATAATTACTCTGTTGATTAGTTGATAAAACTGCGTAACAACGTTGTTGATTAGTTGATAAAACTGCATAACTACGTTGTTGATTAGTTGATAAAACTGCATAACTACGCTGTTGATTAGTTGATAAAACTGCATAACAACATTGTTGATTAGTTGATAAAACTGCATAGCAATGTTGTTGATTAGTTGATAAAACTGCATAATTACTCTGTTGATTAGTTGATAAAGCTGCATAACTGTGGTGTTGATTATTTGATAAAACTGCATAAATGTGTTGTTGATTAGTTGATAAAACTGCATAACTACGTTGTTGATTAGTTGATAAAACTGCATAATTACTCTGTTGATTAGTTGATGAAACTGCATAACAACGTTTTTGATGAGTTGATAAATCTGCATAACTACGTTGTTGATTAGTTGATAAAACTGCATAACAACGTTTTTGATTAGTTGATAAATCTGCATAACAACATTGTTGATTAGTTGATAAAACTACATAACTACACTGTTGATTAGTTGATAAATCTGCATAACAACATTGTTGATTAGTTGATAAAAATGCATAACTACGTTGTTGATTAGTTGATAAAATTGCATAACTACGCTGTTGATTAGTTGATAAACTGCATAACAACGTTGTTGATTAGTTGATAAAACTGCATAACAACGTTGTTGATTAGTTGATAAAACTGCATAACTACTTTGTTGATTAGTTGATAAAACTGCATAACTACGTTGTTGATTAGTTGATAAAACTGCATAACAACATTGTTGATTAGTTGATAAAACTGCATAACTGCGTTGTTGATTGGTTCATAAAACTGCATAACTACGTTGTGGATTAGTTGATAAAACTGCATAACTAGTTATTGATTAGTTGAAAAAACTGCATAACAACGTTGTTGATTAGCTGATAAAACTGCATAACTACGTTGTTGATTAGTTGATAAAACTGCATAATTACTCTGTTGATTAGTTGATAAAATTGCATAACAACGTTGTTGATTAGTTGATAAAACTGCATAACAACGTTGTTGATTAGTTGATACAACTGCATAACTACGTTGTTGATTAGTTGATAAAACTGCATAACGGTGTTGTTGATTAGTTAATAAAACTGCATAATTACTCTTTTGATTAGTTGATGAAGCAGCATAACTGTGTTGTTGATTATTTAATAAAACTGCATAACGACGTTGTTGATTAGTTGATAAAACTGCATAACTACGTTGTTTATTAGTTGATAAAACTGCATAATTACTCTGTTGATTAGTTGATAAAGCTGCAGAACTGTGTTGTTGATTATTTGATAACACTGCATAACTACATTGTTGATTAGTTGATAAACCTGCATAAATATGTTGTTGATTAGTTGATGAAACTGCACAACAACATTGTTGATTAGTTGATAAACTACATAACTACACTGTTGATTAGTTGATAAAACTGCATAACTACGTTGTTGATTAGTTGATAAAACTGCATAATTACTCTGTTGATTAGTTGATAAAACTGCAGAATTACTCTGTTGATTAGTTGATAAAACTGCATAACAACGTTTTTGATTAGTTGATAAAACTGTATAACTACGCTGTTGATTAGTTGATAAATCTGCATAACAACATTGTTGATTAGTTGATAAAACTACATAACTACACTGTTGATTAGTTGATAAATCTGCATAACAACATTGTTGATTAGTTGATAAATATGCATAACTACGTTGTTGATTAGTTAATAAAACTGCATAACTGTGTTGTTGATTAGTTGATAAAATTGCATAACTACGCTGTTGATTAGTTGATAAACTGCATAACAACGTTGTTGATTAGTTGATAAAAATATATAACTACGTTGTTGATTAGTTGATATAACTGCATACCTGTGTTGTTGATTGGTTGATAATACTGCATAACTATGTTGTTGATTAGTTGATAAAACTGCATAAATACGTTGTTGATTAGTTGATAAAACTGCATAACAACGTTCTTGATTAGCTGATAAAACTGCATAACTACGTTGTTGATTAGTAGATAAAACTGAATAATTACTCTGTTGATTAGTTTATTTAACTGCGTAACAACGTTTTTGATTAGTTGATAAAACTGCATAACAACGTTGTTGATTAGTTGATAAAACTGCATAACAACGTTGTTGATTAGTTGATAAAACTGCATAACAACGTTGTTGATTAGTTGATAAAACTGCATAACTACTTTGTTGATTAGTTGATAAAACTGCATAACTACGTTGTTGATTAGTTGATAAAACTGCATAACAACATTGTTGATTAGTTGATAAAACTGCATAACTGCGTTGTTGATTGGTTCATAAAACTGCATAACTACGTTGTGGATTAGTTGATAAAACTGCATAACTAGTTATTGATTAGTTGAAAAAACTGCATAACAACGTTGTTGATTAGCTGATAAAACTGCATAACTACGTTGTTGATTAGTTGATAAAACTGCATAATTACTCTGTTGATTAGTTGATAAAATTGCATAACAACGTTGTTGATTAGTTGATAAAACTGCATAACAATGTTGTTGATTAGTTGATACAACTGCATAACTACGTTGTTGATTAGTTGATAAAACTGCATAACGGTGTTGTTGATTAGTTAATAAAACTGCATAATTACTCTTTTGATTAGTTGATGAAGCAGCATAACTGTGTTGTTGATTATTTAATAAAACTGCATAACGACGTTGTTGATTAGTTGATAAAACTGCATAACTACGTTGTTTATTAGTTGATAAAACTGCATAATTACTCTGTTGATTAGTTGATAAAGCTGCAGAACTGTGTTGTTGATTATTTGATAACACTGCATAACTACATTGTTGATTAGTTGATAAACCTGCATAAATATGTTGTTGATTAGTTGATGAAACTGCACAACAACATTGTTGATTAGTTGATAAACTACATAACTACACTGTTGATTAGTTGATAAAACTGCATAACTACGTTGTTGATTAGTTGATAAAACTGCATAATTACTCTGTTGATTAGTTGATAAAACTGCAGAATTACTCTGTTGATTAGTTGATAAAACTGCATAACAACGTTTTTGATTAGTTGATAAAACTGTATAACTACGCTGTTGATTAGTTGATAAATCTGCATAACAACATTGTTGATTAGTTGATAAAACTACATAACTACACTGTTGATTAGTTGATAAATCTGCATAACAACATTGTTGATTAGTTGATAAAAATGCATAACTACGTTGTTGATTAGTTAATAAAACTGCATAACTGTGTTGTTGATTAGTTGATAAAATTGCATAACTACGCTGTTGATTAGTTGATAAACTGCATAACAACGTTGTTGATTAGTTGATAAAAATATATAACTACGTTGTTGATTAGTTGATATAACTGCATAACTGTGTTGTTGATTGGTTGATAATACTGCATAACTATGTTGTTGATTAGTTGATAAAACTGCATAACAACGTTGTTGATTAGTTGATAAAACTGCATAACAACGTTCTTGATTAGCTGATAAAACTGCATAACTACGTTGTTGATTAGTAGATAAAACTGAATAATTACTCTGTTGATTAGTTTATTTAACTGCGTAACAACGTTGTTGATTAGTTGATAAAACTGCATAACAACGTTGTTGATTAGTTGATAAAACTGCATAACTGTGTTGTTGATTAGTTGATAAAACTGCATAACTACGTTGTTGATTAGTTGATAAAAATGCATAACTGTGTTGTCGATTAGTTGACAAAACTGCATAACTACGCTGTTGATTAGTTGATAAAACTGCATAACTGTGTTGTTGATTAGTTGATAAAACTGCATAACTACGTTGTTGATTAGTTGATAAAACTGCATAACTAGTTGTTGATTAGTTGAAAAAACTGCATATTAACGTTGTTGATTAGCTGATAAAACTGCATAACTACGTTGTTGATTAGTTGATAAAACTGCATAATTACTCTGTTGATTAGTTGATAAAATTGCATAACAACGTTTTTGATTAGTTGATAAAACTGCATAACAACGTTGTTGATTAGTTGATACAACTGCATAACTACGTTGTTGATTAGTTGATAAAACTGCATAACGGTGTTGTTGATTAGTTAATAAAACTGCATAATTACTCTTTTGATTAGTTAATGAAGCTGCATAACTGTGTTGTTGATTATTTGATAAAACTGCATAACGACGTTGTTGATTAGTTGATAAAACTGCATAACAACGTTGTTTATTAGTTGATAAAACTGCATAATTACTCTGTTGATTAGTTGATAAAGCTGCAGAACTGTGTTGTTGATTATTTGATAACACTGCATAACTACATTGTTGATTAGTTGATAAACCTGCATAAATATGTTGTTGATTAGTTGATGAAACTGCACAACAACATTGTTGATTAGTTGATAAACTACAAAACTACACTGTTGATTAGTTGATAAAACTGCATAACTACGTTGTTGATTAGTTGATAAAACTGCATAATTACTCTGTTGATTAGTTGATAAAACTGCATAACAACGTTGCTGATTAGGTGATAAAACTGCATAACTACGTTGCTGATTAGTTGATAAAACTGCTTAACAATGTTGTTGATTAGTTGATAAAACTGTATAATTACTCTGTTGATTAGTTGATAAAACTGCATAACTACGTTGTTGATTTGTTGATAAATCTGCATAACTACGTTGTTGATTAGTTGATAAAACTGCATAACAACGTTGTTGATTAGTTGATAAAACTGCATAACTGTGTTGTTGATTAGTTGATAAAACTGCATAACAATGTTGTTGATTAGTTGATAAAACTGCATAACAACGTTGTTGACTAGTTGATAAAACTGCATAATTACTCTGTTGATTAGTTGATAAAACTGCATAACAACGTTGTTGATTAGTTGATAAAACTGCATAACTACGTTGTTGATTAGTTGATAAAACTGCATAACAACGTTGTTGATTAGTTGATAAAACTGCATAACTGTGTTGTTGATTAGTTGATAAAAATGCATAACTATGTTGTTGATTAGTTGTTAAAACTGCATAACTACGCTGTTGATTAGTTGATAAAACTGCATAACTGTGTTGTTGATTAGTTGATAAAACTGCATAACTACGTTGTTGATTAGTTGATAAAACTTCATAACTGTGTTGTTGATTAGATGATAAAAATGCATAACTACGCTGTTGATTACTTGATAAAACTGCATAACTACGTTGTTGATTAGTTGATAAAACTTCATAACTGTGTTGTTGATTAGATGATAAAAATGCATAACTACGCTGTTGATTACTTGATAAAACTGCATAACAACATTGTTGATTAGTTGATAAAACTTTATAACAACGTTGTTGATAAGTTGATAAAAATGCATAACTACGTTGTTGATTAGTTGATATAACTGCATAACTATGTTGTTGATTAGTTGATAAAACTGCATAACTACGTTGTTGATTAGTTGATAAAACTGCATAACAACGTTCTTGATTAGCTGATAAAACTGCATAACTACGTTGTTGATTAGTAGATAAAACTGCATAATTACTCTGTTGATTAGATGATTTAACTGCATAACAACGTTGTTGATTAGTTGATAAAACTGCATAATTACTCTGTTGATTAGTTGATAAAACTGCGTAACAACGTTGTTGATTAGTTGATAAAACTGCATAACTACGTTGTTGATTAGTTGATAAAACTGCATAACTACGCTGTTGATTAGTTGATAAAACTGCATAACAACATTGTTGATTAGTTGATAAAACTGCATAGCAATGTTGTTGATTAGTTGATAAAACTGCATAATTACTCTGTTGATTAGTTGATAAAGCTGCATAACTGTGGTGTTGATTAGTTGATAAAACTGCATAACAACGTTGTTGATTAGTTGATAAAACTGCATAACTAAGTTGTTGATTACATGATAAAACTGCATAATTACTCTGTTGATTAGTTGATGAAACTGCATAACAACGTTTTTGATGAGTTGATAAATCTGCATAACTACGTTGTTGATTAGTTGATAAAACTGCATAACAACGTTTTTGATTAGTTGATAAATCTGCATAACAACATTGTTGATTAGTTGATAAAACTACATAACTACACTGTTGATTAGTTGATAAATCTGCATAACAACATTGTTGATTAGTTGATAAAAATGCATAACTACGTTGTTGATTAGTTGATAAAATTGCATAACTACGCTGTTGATTAGTTGATAAACTGCATAACAACATTGTTGATTAGTTGATAAAACTGCATAACAACGTTGTTGATTAGTTGATAAAACTGCATAACTACTTTGTTGATTAGTTGATAAAACTGCATAACTACGCTGTTGATTAGTTGATAAAACTGCATAACTGTGTTGTTGATTAGTTGATAAAACTTCATAACTGTGTTGTTGATTAGATGATAAAAATGCATAACTACGCTGTTGATTACTTGATAAAACTGCATAACAACATTGTTGATTAGTTGATAAAACTTTATAACAACGTTGTTGATAAGTTGATAAAAATGCATAACTACGTTGTTGATTAGTTGATATAACTGCATAACTGTGTTGTTGATTGGTTGATAAAACTGCATAACTATGTTGTTGATTAGTTGATAAAACTGCATAACTACGTTGTTGATTAGTTGATAAAACTGCATAACAACGTTCTTGATTAGCTGATAAAACTGCATAACTACGTTGTTGATTAGTAGATAAAACTGCATAATTACTCTGTTGATTAGATGATTTAACTGCATAACAACGTTGTTGATTAGTTGATAAAACTGCATAATTACTCTGTTGATTAGTTGATAAAACTGCGTAACAACGTTGTTGATTAGTTGATAAAACTGCATAACTACGTTGTTGATTAGTTGATAAAACTGCATAACTACGCTGTTGATTAGTTGATAAAACTGCATAACAACATTGTTGATTAGTTGATAAAACTGCATAGCAATGTTGTTGATTAGTTGATAAAACTGCATAATTACTCTGTTGATTAGTTGATAAAGCTGCATAACTGTGGTGTTGATTAGTTGATAAAACTGCATAACAACGTTGTTGATTAGTTGATAAAACTGCATAACTAAGTTGTTGATTACATGATAAAACTGCATAATTACTCTGTTGATTAGTTGATGAAACTGCATAACAACGTTTTTGATGAGTTGATAAATCTGCATAACTACGTTGTTGATTAGTTGATAAAACTGCATAACAACGTTTTTGATTAGTTGATAAATCTGCATAACAACATTGTTGATTAGTTGATAAAACTACATAACTACACTGTTGATTAGTTGATAAATCTGCATAACAACATTGTTGATTAGTTGATAAAAATGCATAACTACGTTGTTGATTAGTTGATAAAATTGCATAACTACGCTGTTGATTAGTTGATAAACTGCATAACAACGTTGTTGATTAGTTGATAAAACTGCATAACAACGTTGTTGATTAGTTGATAAAACTGCATAACTACTTTGTTGATTAGTTGATAAAACTGCATAACTACGTTGTTGATTAGTTGATAAAACTGCATAACAACATTGTTGATTAGTTGATAAAACTGCATAACTGCGTTGTTGATTGGTTCATAAAACTGCATAACTACGTTGTGGATTAGTTGATAAAACTGCATAACTAGTTATTGATTAGTTGAAAAAACTGCATAACAACGTTGTTGATTAGCTGATAAAACTGCATAACTACGTTGTTGATTAGTTGATAAAACTGCATAATTACTCTGTTGATTAGTTGATAAAATTGCATAACAACGTTGTTGATTAGTTGATAAAACTGCATACCAACGTTGTTGATTAGTTGATACAACTGCATAACTACGTTGTTGATTAGTTGATAAAACTGCATAACGGTGTTGTTGATTAGTTAATAAAACTGCATAATTACTCTGTTGATTAGTTGATAAAGCTGCAGAACTGTGTTGTTGATTATTTAATAAAACTGCATAACGACGTTGTTGATTAGTTGATAAAACTGCATAACTACGTTGTTTATTAGTTGATAAAACTGCATAATTACTCTGTTGATTAGTTGATAAAGCTGCAGAACTGTGTTGTTGATTATTTGATAACACTGCATAACTACATTGTTGATTAGTTGATAAACCTGCATAAATATGTTGTTGATTAGTTGATGAAACTGCACAACAACATTGTTGATTAGTTGATAAACTACATAACTACACTGTTGATCAGTTGATAAAACTGCATAACTACGTTGTTGATTAGTTGATAAAACTGCATAATTACTCTGTTGATTAGTTGATAAAACTGCATAACAACGTTGCTGATTAGGTGATAAAACTGCATAACTACGTTGCTGATTAGTTGATAAAACTGCTTAACAATGTTGTTGATTAGTTGATAAAACTGCATAATTACTCTGTTGATTAGTTGATAAAACTGCATAACTACGTTGTTGATTTGTTGATAAATCTGCATAACTACGTTGTTGATTAGTTGATAAAACTTTATAACATCGTTGTTGATTAGTTGATAAAACTGCATAACTGTGTTCTTGATTAGTTGATAAAACTGCATAACAACGTTGTTGACTAGTTGATAAAACTAAATAATTACTCTGTTGATTATTTGATAAAACTGCATAATTACTCTGTTGATTAGTTGATAAAACTTCATAACTGTGTTGTTGATTAGTTGATAAATCTGCATAACTACGTTGTTGATTATTTGATAAAACTGCATAACAACATTGTTGATTAGTTGATAAAACTGCATAACTGTGTTGTTGATTAGTTGATAAAACTGCATAACTATGTTGTTGATTAGTTGTTAAAACTGCATAACTACGCTGTTGATTAGTTGATAAAACTGCATAACTGTGTTGTTGATTAGTTGATAAAACTGCATAACTACGTTGTTGATTAGTTGATAAAACTGCATAACTGTGTTGTTGATTAGTTGATAAAAATGCATAACTACGCTGTTGATTAGTTGATAAAACTGAATAACAACATTGTTGATTAGTTGATAAAACTGCATAACAACGTTGTTGATTAGTTGATAAAAATGCATAACTACGTTGTTGATTAGTTGATATAACTGCATAACTGTGTTGTTGATTGGTTGATAATACTGCATAACTATGTTGTTGATTAGTTGATAAAACTGCATAAATACGTTGTTGATTAGTTGATAAAACTGCATAACAACGTTCTTGAATAGCTGATAAAACTGCATAACTACGTTGTTGATTAGTAGATAAAACTGCATAATTACTCTGTTGATTAGTTGATTTAACTGCGTAACAACGTTGTTGATTAGTTGATAAAACTGCATAACAACGTTGTTGATTAGTTGATAAAACTGCATAACTGTGTTGTTGATTAGTTGATAAAACTGCATAACTACGTTGTTGATTAGTTGATAAAAATGCATAACTGTGTTGTCGATTAGTTGACAAAACTGCATAACTACGCTGTTGATTAGTTGATAAAACTGCATAACTGTATTGTTGATTAGTTGATAAAACTGCATAACTACGTTGTTGATTAGTTGATAAAACTGCATAACTAGTTGTTGATTAGTTGAAAAAACTGCATATTAACGTTGTTGATTAGCTGATAAAACTGCATAACTACGTTGTTGATTAGTTGATAAAACTGCATAATTACTCTGTTGATTAGTTGATAAAATTGCATAACAACGTTTTTGATTAGTTGATAAAACTGCATAACTACGCTGTTGATTAGTTGATAAACTGCATAACAACGTTGTTGATTAGTTGATAAAACTGCATAACAACGTTGTTGATTAGTTGATAAAACTGCATAACTACTTTGTTGATTAGTTGATAAAACTGCATAACTACGTTGTTGATTAGTTGATAAAACTGCATAACAACATTGTTGATTAGTTGATAAAACTGCATAACTGCGTTGTTGATTGGTTCATAAAACTGCATAACTACGTTGTGGATTAGTTGATAAAACTGCATAACTAGTTATTGATTAGTTGAAAAAACTGCATAACAACGTTGTTGATTAGCTGATAAAACTGCATAACTACGTTGTTGATTAGTTGATAAAACTGCATAATTACTCTGTTGATTAGTTGATAAAATTGCATAACAACGTTGTTGATTAGTTGATAAAACTGCATACCAACGTTGTTGATTAGTTGATACAACTGCATAACTACGTTGTTGATTAGTTGATAAAACTGCATAACGGTGTTGTTGATTAGTTAATAAAACTGCATAATTACTCTGTTGATTAGTTGATAAAGCTGCAGAACTGTGTTGTTGATTATTTAATAAAACTGCATAACGACGTTGTTGATTAGTTGATAAAACTGCATAACTACGTTGTTTATTAGTTGATAAAACTGCATAATTACTCTGTTGATTAGTTGATAAAGCTGCAGAACTGTGTTGTTGATTATTTGATAACACTGCATAACTACATTGTTGATTAGTTGATAAACCTGCATAAATATGTTGTTGATTAGTTGATGAAACTGCACAACAACATTGTTGATTAGTTGATAAACTACATAACTACACTGTTGATCAGTTGATAAAACTGCATAACTACGTTGTTGATTAGTTGATAAAACTGCATAATTACTCTGTTGATTAGTTGATAAAACTGCATAACAACGTTGCTGATTAGGTGATAAAACTGCATAACTACGTTGCTGATTAGTTGATAAAACTGCTTAACAATGTTGTTGATTAGTTGATAAAACTGCATAATTACTCTGTTGATTAGTTGATAAAACTGCATAACTACGTTGTTGATTTGTTGATAAATCTGCATAACTACGTTGTTGATTAGTTGATAAAACTTTATAACATCGTTGTTGATTAGTTGATAAAACTGCATAACTGTGTTCTTGATTAGTTGATAAAACTGCATAACAACGTTGTTGACTAGTTGATAAAACTAAATAATTACTCTGTTGATTATTTGATAAAACTGCATAATTACTCTGTTGATTAGTTGATAAAACTTCATAACTGTGTTGTTGATTAGTTGATAAATCTGCATAACTACGTTGTTGATTATTTGATAAAACTGCATAACAACATTGTTGATTAGTTGATAAAACTGCATAACTGTGTTGTTGATTAGTTGATAAAACTGCATAACTATGTTGTTGATTAGTTGTTAAAACTGCATAACTACGCTGTTGATTAGTTGATAAAACTGCATAACTGTGTTGTTGATTAGTTGATAAAACTGCATAACTACGTTGTTGATTAGTTGATAAAACTGCATAACTGTGTTGTTGATTAGTTGATAAAAATGCATAACTACGCTGTTGATTAGTTGATAAAACTGAATAACAACATTGTTGATTAGTTGATAAAACTGCATAACAACGTTGTTGATTAGTTGATAAAAATGCATAACTACGTTGTTGATTAGTTGATATAACTGCATAACTGTGTTGTTGATTGGTTGATAATACTGCATAACTATGTTGTTGATTAGTTGATAAAACTGCATAAATACGTTGTTGATTAGTTGATAAAACTGCATAACAACGTTCTTGAATAGCTGATAAAACTGCATAACTACGTTGTTGATTAGTAGATAAAACTGCATAATTACTCTGTTGATTAGTTGATTTAACTGCGTAACAACGTTGTTGATTAGTTGATAAAACTGCATAACAACGTTGTTGATTAGTTGATAAAACTGCATAACTGTGTTGTTGATTAGTTGATAAAACTGCATAACTACGTTGTTGATTAGTTGATAAAAATGCATAACTGTGTTGTCGATTAGTTGACAAAACTGCATAACTACGCTGTTGATTAGTTGATAAAACTGCATAACTGTATTGTTGATTAGTTGATAAAACTGCATAACTACGTTGTTGATTAGTTGATAAAACTGCATAACTAGTTGTTGATTAGTTGAAAAAACTGCATATTAACGTTGTTGATTAGCTGATAAAACTGCATAACTACGTTGTTGATTAGTTGATAAAACTGCATAATTACTCTGTTGATTAGTTGATAAAATTGCATAACAACGTTTTTGATTAGTTGATAAAACTGCATAACAACGTTGTTGATTAGTTGATACAACTGCATAACTACGTTGTTGATTAGTTGATAAAACTGCATATCGGTGTTGTTGATTAGTTAATAAAACTGCATAATTACTCTTTTGATTAGTTGATGAATCTGCATAACTGTGTTGTTGATTGTTTGATAAAACTGCATAACGACGTTGTTGATTAGTTGATAAAACTGCATAACAACGTTGTTTATTAGTTGATAAAACTGCATAAATACTCTGTTGATTAGTTGATAAAGCTGCAGAACTGTGTTGTTGATTATTTGATAACACTGCATAACTACATTGTTGATTAGTTGATAAACCTGCATAAATATGTTGTTGATTAGTTGATGAAACTGCACAACAACATTGTTGATTAGTTGATAAACTACATAACTACACTGTTGATTAGTTGATAAAACTGCATAACTACGTTGTTGATTAGTTGATAAAATAGCATAATTACTCTGTTGATTAGTTGATAAAACTGCATAACAACGTTGCTGATTAGGTGATAAAACTGCATAACTACGTTGCTGATTAGTTGATAAAACTGCTTAACAATGTTGTTGATTAGTTGATAAAACTGCATAATTACTCTGTTGATTAGTTGATAAAACTGCATAACTACGTTGTTGATTTGTTGATAAATCTGCATAACTACGTTGTTGATTAGTTGATAAAACAGCATAACAACGTTGTTGATTAGTTGATAAAACTGCATAACTGTGTTGTTGATTAGTTGATAAAACTGCATAACAACGTTGTTGACTAGTTGATAAAACTGCATAATTACTCTGTTGATTAGTTGATAAAACTGCATAGCAACGTTGTTGATTAGTTGATAAAACTGCATAACTACGTTGTTGATTAGTTGATAAAACTGCATAACAACGTTGTTGATTAGTTGATAAAACTGCATAACTGTGTTGTTGATTAGTTGATAAAACTGCATAGCTATGTTGTTGATTAGTTGTTAAAACTGCATAACTACGCTGTTGATTAGTTGATAAAACTGCATAACTGTGTTGTTGATTAGTTGATAAAACTCCATAACTACGTTGTTGATTAGTTGATAAAACTTCATAACTGTGTTGTTGATTAGATGATAAAAATGCATAACTACGCTGTTGATTACTTGATAAAACTGCATAACAACATTGTTGATTAGTTGATAAAACTTTATAACAACGTTGTTGATAAGTTGATAAAAATGCATAACTACGTTGTTGATTAGTTGATAAAACTGCATAACTACGCTGTTGATTAGTTGATAAAACTGCATAACAACATTGTTGATTAGTTGATAAACCTGCATAAATATGTTGTTGATTAGTTGATGAAACTGCACAACAACATTGTTGATTAGTTGATAAACTACATAACTACACTGTTGATTAGTTGATAAAACTGCATAACTACGTTGTTGATTAGTTGATAAAACTGCATAATTACTCTGTTGATTAGTTGATAAAACTGCATAACAACGTTGTTGATTAGTTGATAAAACTGCATAACTACGTTGTTGATTAGTTGATAAAACTGCATAACAACGTTGTTGATTAGTTGATAAAACTGCATAACTGTGTTGTTGATTAGTTGATAAAACTGCATAGCTATGTTGTTGATTAGTTGTTAAAACTGCATAACTACGCTGTTGATTAGTTGATAAAACTGCATAACTGTGTTGTTGATTAGTTGATAAAACTCCATAACTACGTTGTTGATTAGTTGATAAAACTTCATAACTGTGTTGTTGATTAGATGATAAAAATGCATAACTACGCTGTTGATTACTTGATAAAACTGCATAACAACATTGTTGATTAGTTGATAAAACTTTATAACAACGTTGTTGATAAGTTGATAAAAATGCATAACTACGTTGTTGATTAGTTGATAAAACTGCATAACTACGCTGTTGATTAGTTGATAAAACTGCATAACAACATTGTTGATTAGTTGATAAACCTGCATAAATATGTTGTTGATTAGTTGATGAAACTGCACAACAACATTGTTGATTAGTTGATAAACTACATAACTACACTGTTGATTAGTTGATAAAACTGCATAACTACGTTGTTGATTAGTTGATAAAACTGCATAATTACTCTGTTGATTAGTTGATAAAACTGCAGAATTACTCTGTTGATTAGTTGATAAAATTGCATAACAACGTTTTTGATTAGTTGATAAAACTGTATAACTACGCTGTTGATTAGTTGATAAATCTGCATAACAACATTGTTGATTAGTTGATAAAACTACATAACTACACTGTTGATTAGTTGATAAATCTGCATAACAACATTGTTGATTAGTTGATAAAAATGCATAACTACGTTGTTGATTAGTTAATAAAACTGCATAACTGTGTTGTTGATTAGTTGATAAAATTGCATAACTACGCTGTTGATTAGTTGATAAACTGCATAACAACGTTGTTGATTAGTTGATAAAAATATATAACTACGTTGTTGATTAGTTGATATAACTGCATAACTGTGTTGTTGATTGGTTGATAATACTGCATAACTATGTTGTTGATTAGTTGATAAAACTGCATAAATACGTTGTTGATTAGTTGATAAAACTGCATAACAACGTTCTTGATTAGCTGATAAAACTGCATAACTACGTTGTTGATTAGTAGATAAAACTGAATAATTACTCTGTTGATTAGTTTATTTAACTGCGTAACAACGTTGTTGATTAGTTGATAAAACTGCATAACAACGTTGTTGATTAGTTGATAAAACTGCATAACTGTGTTGTTGATTAGTTGATAAAACTGCATAACTACGTTGTTGATTAGTTGATAAAAATGCATAACTGTGTTGTCGATTAGTTGACAAAACTGCATAACTACGCTGTTGATTAGTTGATAAAACTGCATAACTGTGTTGTTGATTAGTTGATAAAACTGCATAACTACGTTGTTGATTAGTTGATAAAACTGCATAACTAGTTGTTGATTAGTTGAAAAAA
This sequence comes from Coregonus lavaretus, assembly GCF_964263955.1. Lineage (NCBI taxonomy): Eukaryota > Metazoa > Chordata > Actinopteri > Salmoniformes > Salmonidae > Coregonus > Coregonus lavaretus. The sequence continues at coordinate 1,146,893 of NC_140026.1, read as the reverse complement.
CTGCATATTAACGTTGTTGATTAGCTGATAAAACTGCATAACTACGTTGTTGATTAGTTGATAAAACTGCATAATTACTCTGTTGATTAGTTGATAAAATTGCATAACAACGTTTTTGATTAGTTGATAAAACTGCATAACAACATTGTTGATTAGTTGATACAACTGCATAACTACGTTGTTGATTAGTTGATAAAACTGCATAACGGTGTTGTTGATTAGTTAATAAAACTGCATAATTACTCTTTTGATTAGTTAATGAAGCTGCATAACTGTGTTGTTGATTATTTGATAAAACTGCATAACGACGTTGTTGATTAGTTGATAAAACTGCATAACAACGTTGTTTATTAGTTGATAAAACTGCATAATTACTCTGTTGATTAGTTGATAAAGCTGCAGAACTGTGTTGTTGATTATTTGATAACACTGCATAACTACATTGTTGATTAGTTGATAAACCTGCATAAATATGTTGTTGATTAGTTGATGAAACTGCACAACAACATTGTTGATTAGTTGATAAACTACATAACTACACTGTTGATTAGTTGATAAAACTGCATAACTACGTTGTTGATTAGTTGATAAAACTGCATAATTACTCTGTTGATTAGTTGATAAAACTGCATAACAACGTTGCTGATTAGGTGATAAAACTGCATAACTACGTTGCTGATTAGTTGATAAAACTGCTTAACAATGTTGTTGATTAGTTGATAAAACTGTATAATTACTCTGTTGATTAGTTGATAAAACTGCATAACTACGTTGTTGATTTGTTGATAAATCTGCATAACTACGTTGTTGATTAGTTGATAAAACTGCATAACAACGTTGTTGATTAGTTGATAAAACTGCATAACTGTGTTGTTGATTAGTTGATAAAACTGCATAACAATGTTGTTGATTAGTTGATAAAACTGCATAACAACGTTGTTGACTAGTTGATAAAACTGCATAATTACTCTGTTGATTAGTTGATAAAACTGCATAACAACGTTGTTGATTAGTTGATAAAACTGCATAACTACGTTGTTGATTAGTTGATAAAACTGCATAACAACGTTGTTGATTAGTTGATAAAACTGCATAACTGTGTTGTTGATTAGTTGTTAAAACTGCATAACTGTGTTGTTGATTAGTTGATAAAACTGCATAACTACGTTGTTGATTAGTTGATAAAACTGCATAACTGTGTTGTTGATTAGTTGATAAAACTGCATAACTACGTTGTTGATTAGTTGATAAAACTTCATAACTGTGTTGTTGATTAGATGATAAAAATGCATAACTACGCTGTTGATTACTTGATAAAACTGCATAACAACATTGTTGATTAGTTGATAAAACTTTATAACAACGTTGTTGATAAGTTGATAAAAATGCATAACTACGTTGTTGATTAGTTGATATAACTGCATAACTGTGTTGTTGATTGGTTGATAAAACTGCATAACTATGTTGTTGATTAGTTGATAAAACTGCATAACTACGTTGTTGATTAGTTGATAAAACTGCATAACAACGTTCTTGATTAGCTGATAAAACTGCATAACTACGTTGTTGATTAGTAGATAAAACTGCATAATTACTCTGTTGATTAGATGATTTAACTGCATAACAACGTTGTTGATTAGTTGATAAAACTGCATAATTACTCTGTTGATTAGTTGATAAAACTGCGTAACAACGTTGTTGATTAGTTGATAAAACTGCATAACTACGTTGTTGATTAGTTGATAAAACTGCATAACTACGCTGTTGATTAGTTGATAAAACTGCATAACAACATTGTTGATTAGTTGATAAAACTGCATAGCAATGTTGTTGATTAGTTGATAAAACTGCATAATTACTCTGTTGATTAGTTGATAAAGCTGCATAACTGTGGTGCTGATTAGTTGATAAAACTGCATAACAACGTTGTTGATTAGTTGATAAAACTGCATAACTAAGTTGTTGATTACATGATAAAACTGCATAATTACTCTGTTGATTAGTTGATGAAACTGCATAACAACGTTTTTGATGAGTTGATAAATCTGCATAACTACGTTGTTGATTAGTTGATAAAACTGCATAACAACGTTTTTGATTAGTTGATAAATCTGCATAACAACATTGTTGATTAGTTGATAAAACTACATAACTACACTGTTGATTAGTTGATAAATCTGCATAACAACATTGTTGATTAGTTGATAAAAATGCATAACTACGTTGTTGATTAGTTGATAAAATTGCATAACTACGCTGTTGATTAGTTGATAAACTGCATAACAACGTTGTTGATTAGTTGATAAAACTGCATAACAACGTTGTTGATTAGTTGATAAAACTGCATAACTACTTTGTTGATTAGTTGATAAAACTGCATAACTACGTTGTTGATTAGTTGATAAAACTGCATAACAACATTGTTGATTAGTTGATAAAACTGCATAACTGCGTTGTTGATTGGTTCATAAAACTGCATAACTACGTTGTGGATTAGTTGATAAAACTGCATAACTAGTTATTGATTAGTTGAAAAAACTGCATAACAACGTTGTTGATTAGCTGATAAAACTGCATAACTACGTTGTTGATTAGTTGATAAAACTGCATAATTACTCTGTTGATTAGTTGATAAAATTGCATAACAACGTTGTTGATTAGTTGATAAAACTGCATAACAACGTTGTTGATTAGTTGATACAACTGCATAACTACGTTGTTGATTAGTTGATAAAACTGCATAACGGTGTTGTTGATTAGTTAATAAAACTGCATAATTACTCTGTTGATTAGTTGATAAAGCTGCAGAACTGTGTTGTTGATTATTTAATAAAACTGCATAACGACGTTGTTGATTAGTTGATAAAACTGCATAACTACGTTGTTTATTAGTTGATAAAACTGCATAATTACTCTGTTGATTAGTTGATAAAGCTGCAGAACTGTGTTGTTGATTATTTGATAACACTGCATAACTACATTGTTGATTAGTTGATAAACCTGCATAAATATGTTGTTGATTAGTTGATGAAACTGCACAACAACATTGTTGATTAGTTGATAAACTACATAACTACACTGTTGATCAGTTGATAAAACTGCATAACTACGTTGTTGATTAGTTGATAAAACTGCATAATTACTCTGTTGATTAGTTGATAAAACTGCATAACAACGTTGCTGATTAGGTGATAAAACTGCATAACTACGTTGCTGATTAGTTGATAAAACTGCTTAACAATGTTGTTGATTAGTTGATAAAACTGCATAATTACTCTGTTGATTAGTTGATAAAACTGCATAACTACGTTGTTGATTTGTTGATAAATCTGCATAACTACGTTGTTGATTAGTTGATAAAACTTTATAACATCGTTGTTGATTAGTTGATAAAACTGCATAACTGTGTTCTTGATTAGTTGATAAAACTGCATAACAACGTTGTTGACTAGTTGATAAAACTAAATAATTACTCTGTTGATTATTTGATAAAACTGCATAATTACTCTGTTGATTAGTTGATAAAACTGCATAACTTTGTTGTTGATTAGTTGATAAATCTGCATAACTACGTTGTTGATTATTTGATAAAACTGCATAACAACATTGTTGATTAGTTGATAAAACTGCATAACTGTGTTGTTGATTAGTTGTTAAAACTGCATAACTACGCTGTTGATTAGTTGATAAAACTGCATAACTGTGTTGTTGATTAGTTGATAAAACTGCATAACTACGTTGTTGATTAGTTGATAAAACTGCATAACTGTGTTGTTGATTAGTTGATAAAAATGCATAACTACGCTGTTGATTAGTTGCTAAAACTGAATAACAACATTGTTGATTAGTTGATAAAACTGCATAACAACGTTGTTGATTAGTTGATAAAAATGCATAACTACGTTGTTGATTAGTTGATATAACTGCATAACTGTGTTGTTGATTGGTTGATAATACTGCATAACTATGTTGTTGATTAGTTGATAAAACTGCATAAATACGTTGTTGATTAGTTGATAAAACTGCATAACAACGTTCTTGATTAGCTGATAAAACTGCATAACTACGTTGTTGATTAGTAGATAAAACTGCATAATTACTCTGTTGATTAGTTGATTTAACTGCGTAACAACGTTGTTGATTAGTTGATAAAACTGCATAACAACATTGTTGATTAGTTGATAAAACTGCATAACTGTGTTGTTGATTAGTTGATAAAACTGCATAACTACGTTGTTGATTAGTTGATAAAAATGCATAACTGTGTTGTCGATTAGTTGACAAAACTGCATAACTACGCTGTTGATTAGTTGATAAAACTGCATAACTGTATTGTTGATTAGTTGATAAAACTACATAACTACGTTGTTGATTAGTTGATAAAACTGCATAACTAGTTGTTGATTAGTTGAAAAAACTGCATATTAACGTTGTTGATTAGCTGATAAAACTGCATAACTACGTTGTTGATTAGTTGATAAAACTGCATAATTACTCTGTTGATTAGTTGATAAAATTGCATAACAACGTTTTTGATTAGTTGATAAAACTGCATAACAACGTTGTTGATTAGTTGATACAACTGCATAACTACGTTGTTGATTAGTTGATAAAACTGCATATCGGTGTTGTTGATTAGTTAATAAAACTGCATAATTACTCTTTTGATTAGTTGATGAATCTGCATAACTGTGTTGTTGATTATTTGATAAAACTGCATAACGACGTTGTTGATTAGTTGATAAAACTGCATAACAACGTTGTTTATTAGTTGATAAAACTTTATAATTACTCTGTTGATTAGTTGATAAAGCTGCAGAACTGTGTTGTTGATTATTTGATAACACTGCATAACTACATTGTTGATTAGTTGATAAACCTGCATAAATATGTTGTTGATTAGTTGATGAAACTGCACAACAACATTGTTGATTAGTTGATAAACTACATAACTACACTGTTGATTAGTTGATAAAACTGCATAACTACGTTGTTGATTAGTTGATAAAATAGCATAATTACTCTGTTGATTAGTTGATAAAACTGCATAACAACGTTGCTGATTAGGTGATAAAACTGCATAACTACGTTGCTGATTAGTTGATAAAACTGCTTAACAATGTTGTTGATTAGTTGATAAAACTGCATAATTACTCTGTTGATTAGTTGATAAAACTGCATAACTACGTTGTTGATTTGTTGATAAATCTGCATAACTACGTTGTTGATTAGTTGATAAAACTGCATAACAACGTTGTTGATTAGTTGATAAAACTGCATAACTGTGTTGTTGATTAGTTGATAAAACTGCATAACAATAATGTTGATTAGTTGATAAAACTGCATAACAACGTTGATGACTAGTTGATAAAACTGCATAATTACTCTGTTGATTAGTTGATAAAACTGCATAACAACGTTGTTGATTAGTTGATAAAACTGCATAACTACGTTGTTGATTAGTTGATAAAACTGCATAACAACGTTGTTGATTAGTTGATAAAACTGCATAACTGTGTTGTTGATTAGTTGATAAAACTGCATAGCTATGTTGTTGATTAGTTGTTAAAACTGCATAACTACGCTGTTGATTAGTTGATAAAACTGCATAACTGTGTTGTTGATTAGTTGATAAAACTCCATAACTACGTTGTTGATTAGTTGATAAAACTTCATAACTGTGTTGTTGATTAGATGATAAAAATGCATAACTACGCTGTTGATTACTTGATAAAACTGCATAACAACATTGTTGATTAGTTGATAAAACTTTATAACAACGTTGTTGATAAGTTGATAAAAATGCATAACTACGTTGTTGATTAGTTGATATAACTGCATAACTGTGTTGTTGATTGTTTGATAAAACTGCATAACTATGTTGTTGATTAGTTGATAAAACTGCATAACTACGTTGTTGATTAGTTGATAAAACTGCATAACAACGTTCTTGATTAGCTGATAAAACTGCATAACTACGTTGTTGATTAGTAGATAAAACTGCATAATTACTCTGTTGATTAGTTGATTTAACTGCATAACAACGTTGTTGATTAGTTGATAAAACTGCATAATTACTCTGTTGATTAGTTGATAAAACTGCGTAACAACGTTGTTGATTAGTTGATAAAACTGCATAACTACGTTGTTGATTAGTTGATAAAACTGCATAACTACGCTGTTGATTAGTTGATAAAACTGCATAACAACATTGTTGATTAGTTGATAAAACTGCATAGCAATGTTGTTGATTAGTTGATAAAACTGCATAATTACTCTGTTGATTAGTTGATAAAGCTGCATAACTGTGGTGTTGATTAGTTGATAAAACTGCATAAATGTGTTGTTGATTAGTTGATAAAACTGCATAACTACGTTGTTGATTAGTTGATAAAACTGCATAACAACGTTGTTGATTAGTTGATAAAACTGCATAACTAAGTTGTTGATTACATGATAAAACTGCATAATTACTCTGTTGATTAGTTGATGAAACTGCATAACAACGTTTTTGATGAGTTGATAAATCTGCATAACGACGTTGTTGATTAGTTGATAAAACTGCATAAGAACGTTGTTGATTAGTTGATAAAACTGAATAACTACGCTGTTGATTAGTTGATAAAACTGCATAAATAGGTTGTTGATTAGTTGATAAAACTGCAGAATTACTCTGTTGATTAGTTGATAAAACTGCATAACAACGTTTTTGATTAGTTGATAAAACTGTATAACTACGCTGTTGATTAGTTGATAAATCTGCATAACAACATTGTTGATTAGTTGATAAAACTACATAACTACACTGTTGATTAGTTGATAAATCTGCATAACAACATTGTTGATTAGTTGATAAAAATGCATAACTATGTTGTTGATTAGTTAATAAAACTGCATAACTGTGTTGTTGATTAGTTGATAAAACTGCATAACTACGCTGTTGATTAGTTGATAAACTGCATAACAACGTTGTTGATTAGTTGATAAAACTGCATAACAACGTTGTTGATTAGTTGATAAAACTGGATAACTACTTTGTTGATTAGTTGATAAAACTGCATAACTATGTTGTTGATTAGTTGATAAAACTGCATAACAACATTGTTGATTAGTTGATAAAACTGCATAACTGCGTTGTTGATTGGTTCATAAAACTGCATAACTACGTTGTGGATTAGTTGATAAAACTGCATAACTAGTTATTGATTAGTTGAAAAAACTGCATAACAACGTTGTTGATTAGCTGATAAAACTGCATAACTACGTTGTTGATTAGTTGATAAAACTGCATAATTACTCTGTTGATTAGTTGATAAAATTGCATAACAACGTTGTTGATTAGTTGATAAAACTGCATAACAACGTTGTTGATTAGTTGATACAACTGCATAACTACGTTGTTGATTAGTTGATAAAACTGCAAAACGGTGTTGTTGATTAGTTGATAAAACTGCACAATTACTCTGTTGAAGAGTTGATGAAGCTGCATAACTGTGTTGTTGATTATTTGATAAAACTGCATAACTACGTTGTTGATTAGTTGATAAAACTGCATAACAACGTTGTTTATTATTTGATAAAAGTGCATAATTACTCTGTTGATTAGTTGATAAAACTGCTTAACAACGTTGCTGATTAGGTGATAAAACTGCATAACTACTCTGTTGATTAGTTGATAAATCTGCTTAACAATGTTGTTGATTATTTGATAAAACTGCATAATTACTCTGTTGATTAGTTGATAAAACTGCATAACTGTGTTGTTGATTAGTTGATAAATCTGCATAACTACGTTGTTGATTATTTGATAAAACTGCATAACAACGTTGTGGATTGTTGATAAAACTGCATAACTGTGTTGTTGATTAGTTGATAAAACTGCATAACAATGTTGTTGATTAGTTGATAAAACTGCATAACAACGTTGTTGACTAGTTGATAAAACTGCATAATTACTCTGTTGATTAGTTGATAAAACTGCATAACTGTGTTGTTGATTAGTTGATAAAACTGCATAACTATGTTGTTGATTAGTTGTTAAAACTGCATAACTACGCTGTTGATTAGTTGATAAAACTGCATAACTGTGTTGTTGATTAGTTGATAAAACTGCATAACTACGTTGTTGATTAGTTGATAAAACTGCATAACTACGTTGTTGATTAGTTGATAAAACTGCATAATTACTCTGTTGATTAGTTGATAAAACTGCATAACAACGTTGCTGATTAGGTGATAAAACTGCATAACTACTCTGTTTATTAGTTGATAAAACTGCTTAACAATGTTGTTGATTAGTTGATAAAACTGCATAACAACGTTGTTGACTAGTTGATAAAACTGCATAATTACTCTGTTGATTAGTTGATAAAACTGCATAACAACGTTGTTGATTAGTTGATAAAACTGCATAACTACGTTGTTGATTAGTTGATAAAACTGCATAACAACGTTGTTGATTAGTTGATAAAACTGCATAACTGTGTTGTTGATTAGTTGATAAAACTGCATAGCTATGTTGTTGATTAGTTGTTAAAACTGCATAACTACGCTGTTGATTAGTTGATAAAACTGCATAACTGTGTTGTTGATTAGTTGATAAAACTCCATAACTACGTTGTTGATTAGTTGATAAAACTTCATAACTGTGTTGTTGATTAGATGATAAAAATGCATAACTACGCTGTTGATTACTTGATAAAACTGCATAACAACATTGTTGATTAGTTGATAAAACTTTATAACAACGTTGTTGATAAGTTGATAAAAATGCATAACTACGTTGTTGATTAGTTGATATAACTGCATAACTGTGTTGTTGATTGTTTGATAAAACTGCATAACTATGTTGTTGATTAGTTGATAAAACTGCATAACTACGTTGTTGATTAGTTGATAAAACTGCATAACAACGTTCTTGATTAGCTGATAAAACTGCATAACTACGTTGTTGATTAGTAGATAAAACTGCATAATTACTCTGTTGATTAGTTGATTTAACTGCATAACAACGTTGTTGATTAGTTGATAAAACTGCATAATTACTCTCTTGATTAGTTGATAAAACTGCGTAACAACGTTGTTGATTAGTTGATAAAACTGCATAACTACGTTGTTGATTAGTTGATAAAACTGCATAACTACGCTGTTGATTAGTTGATAAAACTGCATAACAACATTGTTGATTAGTTGATAAAACTGCATAGCAATGTTGTTGATTAGTTGATAAAACTGCATAATTACTCTGTTGATTAGTTGATAAAGCTGCATAACTGTGGTGTTGATTAGTTGATAAAACTGCATAAATGTGTTGTTGATTAGTTGATAAAACTGCATAACTACTCTGTTGATTAGTTGATAAATCTGCTTAACAATGTTGTTGATTATTTGATAAAACTGCATAATTACTCTGTTGATTAGTTGATAAAACTGCATAACTGTGTTGTTGATTAGTTGATAAATCTGCATAACTACGTTGTTGATTATTTGATAAAACTGCATAACAACGTTGTGGATTGTTGATAAAACTGCATAACTGTGTTGTTGATTAGTTGATAAAACTGCATAACAATGTTGTTGATTAGTTGATAAAACTGCATAACAACGTTGTTGACTAGTTGATAAAACTGCATAACGACGTTGTTGATTAGTTGATAAAACTGCATAACAACGTTGTTTATTAGTTGATAAAACTTTATAATTACTCTGTTGATTAGTTGATAAAGCTGCAGAACTGTGTTGTTGATTATTTGATAACACTGCATAACTACATTGTTGATTAGTTGATAAACCTGCATAAATATGTTGTTGATTAGTTGATGAAACTGCACAACAACATTGTTGATTAGTTGATAAACTACATAACTACACTGTTGATTAGTTGATAAAACTGCATAACTACGTTGTTGATTAGTTGATAAAATAGCATAATTACTCTGTTGATTAGTTGATAAAACTGCATAACAACGTTGCTGATTAGGTGATAAAACTGCATAACTACGTTGCTGATTAGTTGATAAAACTGCTTAACAATGTTGTTGATTAGTTGATAAAACTGCATAATTACTCTGTTGATTAGTTGATAAAACTGCATAACTACGTTGTTGATTTGTTGATAAATCTGCATAACTACGTTGTTGATTAGTTGATAAAACTGCATAACAACGTTGTTGATTAGTTGATAAAACTGCATAACTGTGTTGTTGATTAGTTGATAAAACTGCATAACAATAATGTTGATTAGTTGATAAAACTGCATAACAACGTTGATGACTAGTTGATAAAACTGCATAATTACTCTGTTGATTAGTTGATAAAACTGCATAACAACGTTGTTGATTAGTTGATAAAACTGCATAACTACGTTGTTGATTAGTTGATAAAACTGCATAACAACGTTGTTGATTAGTTGATAAAACTGCATAACTGTGTTGTTGATTAGTTGATAAAACTGCATAGCTATGTTGTTGATTAGTTGTTAAAACTGCATAACTACGCTGTTGATTAGTTGATAAAACTGCATAACTGTGTTGTTGATTAGTTGATAAAACTCCATAACTACGTTGTTGATTAGTTGATAAAACTTCATAACTGTGTTGTTGATTAGATGATAAAAATGCATAACTACGCTGTTGATTACTTGATAAAACTGCATAACAACATTGTTGATTAGTTGATAAAACTTTATAACAACGTTGTTGATAAGTTGATAAAAATGCATAACTACGTTGTTGATTAGTTGATATAACTGCATAACTGTGTTGTTGATTGTTTGATAAAACTGCATAACTATGTTGTTGATTAGTTGATAAAACTGCATAACTACGTTGTTGATTAGTTGATAAAACTGCATAACAACGTTCTTGATTAGCTGATAAAACTGCATAACTACGTTGTTGATTAGTAGATAAAACTGCATAATTACTCTGTTGATTAGTTGATTTAACTGCATAACAACGTTGTTGATTAGTTGATAAAACTGCATAATTACTCTGTTGATTAGTTGATAAAACTGCGTAACAACGTTGTTGATTAGTTGATAAAACTGCATAACTACGTTGTTGATTAGTTGATAAAACTGCATAACTACGCTGTTGATTAGTTGATAAAACTGCATAACAACATTGTTGATTAGTTGATAAAACTGCATAGCAATGTTGTTGATTAGTTGATAAAACTGCATAATTACTCTGTTGATTAGTTGATAAAGCTGCATAACTGTGGTGTTGATTAGTTGATAAAACTGCATAAATGTGTTGTTGATTAGTTGATAAAACTGCATAACTACGTTGTTGATTAGTTGATAAAACTGCATAACAACGTTGTTGATTAGTTGATAAAACTGCATAACTAAGTTGTTGATTACATGATAAAACTGCATAATTACTCTGTTGATTAGTTGATGAAACTGCATAACAACGTTTTTGATGAGTTGATAAATCTGCATAACGACGTTGTTGATTAGTTGATAAAACTGCATAAGAACGTTGTTGATTAGTTGATAAAACTGAATAACTACGCTGTTGATTAGTTGATAAAACTGCATAAATAGGTTGTTGATTAGTTGATAAAACTGCAGAATTACTCTGTTGATTAGTTGATAAAACTGCATAACAACGTTTTTGATTAGTTGATAAAACTGTATAACTACGCTGTTGATTAGTTGATAAATCTGCATAACAACATTGTTGATTAGTTGATAAAACTACATAACTACACTGTTGATTAGTTGATAAATCTGCATAACAACATTGTTGATTAGTTGATAAAAATGCATAACTACGTTGTTGATTAGTTAATAAAACTGCATAACTGTGTTGTTGATTAGTTGATAAAACTGCATAACTACGCTGTTGATTAGTTGATAAACTGCATAACAACGTTGTTGATTAGTTGATAAAACTGCATAACAACGTTGTTGATTAGTTGATAAAACTGGATAACTACTTTGTTGATTAGTTGATAAAACTGCATAACTATGTTGTTGATTAGTTGATAAAACTGCATAACAACATTGTTGATTAGTTGATAAAACTGCATAACTGCGTTGTTGATTGGTTCATAAAACTGCATAACTACGTTGTGGATTAGTTGATAAAACTGCATAACTAGTTATTGATTAGTTGAAAAAACTGCATAACAACGTTGTTGATTAGCTGATAAAACTGCATAACTACGTTGTTGATTAGTTGATAAAACTGCATAATTACTCTGTTGATTAGTTGATAAAATTGCATAACAACGTTGTTGATTAGTTGATAAAACTGCATAACAACGTTGTTGATTAGTTGATACAACTGCATAACTACGTTGTTGATTAGTTGATAAAACTGCAAAACGGTGTTGTTGATTAGTTGATAAAACTGCACAATTACTCTGTTGAAGAGTTGATGAAGCTGCATAACTGTGTTGTTGATTATTTGATAAAACTGCATAACTACGTTGTTGATTAGTTGATAAAACTGCATAACAACGTTGTTTATTATTTGATAAAAGTGCATAATTACTCTGTTGATTAGTTGATAAAACTGCTTAACAACGTTGCTGATTAGGTGATAAAACTGCATAACTACTCTGTTGATTAGTTGATAAATCTGCTTAACAATGTTGTTGATTATTTGATAAAACTGCATAATTACTCTGTTGATTAGTTGATAAAACTGCATAACTGTGTTGTTGATTAGTTGATAAATCTGCATAACTACGTTGTTGATTATTTGATAAAACTGCATAACAACGTTGTGGATTGTTGATAAAACTGCATAACTGTGTTGTTGATTAGTTGATAAAACTGCATAACAATGTTGTTGATTAGTTGATAAAACTGCATAACAACGTTGTTGACTAGTTGATAAAACTGCATAATTACTCTGTTGATTAGTTGATAAAACTGCATAACTGTGTTGTTGATTAGTTGATAAAACTGCATAACTATGTTGTTGATTAGTTGTTAAAACTGCATAACTACGCTGTTGATTAGTTGATAAAACTGCATAACTGTGTTGTTGATTAGTTGATAAAACTGCATAACTACGTTGTTGATTAGTTGATAAAACTGCATAACTACGTTGTTGATTAGTTGATAAAACTGCATAATTACTCTGTTGATTAGTTGATAAAACTGCATAACAACGTTGCTGATTAGGTGATAAAACTGCATAACTACTCTGTTTATTAGTTGATAAAACTGCTTAACAATGTTGTTGATTAGTTGATAAAACTGCATAACAACGTTGTTGACTAGTTGATAAAACTGCATAATTACTCTGTTGATTAGTTGATAAAACTGCATAACAACGTTGTTGATTAGTTGATAAAACTGCATAACTACGTTGTTGATTAGTTGATAAAACTGCATAACAACGTTGTTGATTAGTTGATAAAACTGCATAACTGTGTTGTTGATTAGTTGATAAAACTGCATAGCTATGTTGTTGATTAGTTGTTAAAACTGCATAACTACGCTGTTGATTAGTTGATAAAACTGCATAACTGTGTTGTTGATTAGTTGATAAAACTCCATAACTACGTTGTTGATTAGTTGATAAAACTTCATAACTGTGTTGTTGATTAGATGATAAAAATGCATAACTACGCTGTTGATTACTTGATAAAACTGCATAACAACATTGTTGATTAGTTGATAAAACTTTATAACAACGTTGTTGATAAGTTGATAAAAATGCATAACTACGTTGTTGATTAGTTGATATAACTGCATAACTGTGTTGTTGATTGTTTGATAAAACTGCATAACTATGTTGTTGATTAGTTGATAAAACTGCATAACTACGTTGTTGATTAGTTGATAAAACTGCATAACAACGTTCTTGATTAGCTGATAAAACTGCATAACTACGTTGTTGATTAGTAGATAAAACTGCATAATTACTCTGTTGATTAGTTGATTTAACTGCATAACAACGTTGTTGATTAGTTGATAAAACTGCATAATTACTCTCTTGATTAGTTGATAAAACTGCGTAACAACGTTGTTGATTAGTTGATAAAACTGCATAACTACGTTGTTGATTAGTTGATAAAACTGCATAACTACGCTGTTGATTAGTTGATAAAACTGCATAACAACATTGTTGATTAGTTGATAAAACTGCATAGCAATGTTGTTGATTAGTTGATAAAACTGCATAATTACTCTGTTGATTAGTTGATAAAGCTGCATAACTGTGGTGTTGATTAGTTGATAAAACTGCATAAATGTGTTGTTGATTAGTTGATAAAACTGCATAACTACTCTGTTGATTAGTTGATAAATCTGCTTAACAATGTTGTTGATTATTTGATAAAACTGCATAATTACTCTGTTGATTAGTTGATAAAACTGCATAACTGTGTTGTTGATTAGTTGATAAATCTGCATAACTACGTTGTTGATTATTTGATAAAACTGCATAACAACGTTGTGGATTGTTGATAAAACTGCATAACTGTGTTGTTGATTAGTTGATAAAACTGCATAACAATGTTGTTGATTAGTTGATAAAACTGCATAACAACGTTGTTGACTAGTTGATAAAACTGCATAATTACTCTGTTGATTAGTTGATAAAACTGCATAACTGTGTTGTTGATTAGTTGATAAAACTGCATAACTATGTTGTTGATTAGTTGTTAAAACTGCATAACTACGCTGTTGATTAGTTGATAAAACTGCATAACTGTGTTGTTGATTAGTTGATAAAACTGCATAACTACGTTGTTGATTAGTTGATAAAACTGCATAACTACGTTGTTGATTAGTTGATAAAACTGCATAATTACTCTGTTGATTAGTTGATAAAACTGCATAACAACGTTGCTGATTAGGTGATAAAACTGCATAACTACTCTGTTTATTAGTTGATAAAACTGCTTAACAATGTTGTTGATTAGTTGATAAAACTGCATAACAACGTTGTTGACTAGTTGATAAAACTGCATAATTACTCTGTTGATTAGTTGATAAAACTGCATAACAACGTTGTTGATTAGTTGATAAAACTGCATAACTACGTTGTTGATTAGTTGATAAAACTGCATAACAACGTTGTTGATTAGTTGATAAAACTGCATAACTGTGTTGTTGATTAGTTGATAAAACTGCATAGCTATGTTGTTGATTAGTTGTTAAAACTGCATAACTACGCTGTTGATTAGTTGATAAAACTGCATAACTGTGTTGTTGATTAGTTGATAAAACTCCATAACTACGTTGTTGATTAGTTGATAAAACTTCATAACTGTGTTGTTGATTAGATGATAAAAATGCATAACTACGCTGTTGATTACTTGATAAAACTGCATAACAACATTGTTGATTAGTTGATAAAACTTTATAACAACGTTGTTGATAAGTTGATAAAACTGCATAACAACGTTGTTGATTAGTTGATAAAACTGCATAACTGTGTTGTTGATTAGTTGATAAAACTGCATAGCTATGTTGTTGATTAGTTGTTAAAACTGCATAACTACGCTGTTGATTAGTTGATAAAACTGCATAACTGTGTTGTTGATTAGTTGATAAAACTCCATAACTACGTTGTTGATTAGTTGATAAAACTTCATAACTGTGTTGTTGATTAGATGATAAAAATGCATAACTACGCTGTTGATTACTTGATAAAACTGCATAACAACATTGTTGATTAGTTGATAAAACTTTATAACAACGTTGTTGATAAGTTGATAAAAATGCATAACTACGTTGTTGATTAGTTGATATAACTGCATAACTGTGTTGTTGATTGTTTGATAAAACTGCATAACTATGTTGTTGATTAGTTGATAAAACTGCATAACTACGTTGTTGATTAGTTGATAAAACTGCATAACAACGTTCTTGATTAGCTGATAAAACTGCATAACTACGTTGTTGATTAGTAGATAAAACTGCATAATTACTCTGTTGATTAGTTGATTTAACTGCATAACAACGTTGTTGATTAGTTGATAAAACTGCATAATTACTCTCTTGATTAGTTGATAAAACTGCGTAACAACGTTGTTGATTAGTTGATAAAACTGCATAACTACGTTGTTGATTAGTTGATAAAACTGCATAACTACGCTGTTGATTAGTTGATAAAACTGCATAACAACATTGTTGATTAGTTGATAAAACTGCATAGCAATGTTGTTGATTAGTTGATAAAACTGCATAATTACTCTGTTGATTAGTTGATAAAGCTGCATAACTGTGGTGTTGATTAGTTGATAAAACTGCATAAATGTGTTGTTGATTAGTTGATAAAACTGCATAACTACTCTGTTGATTAGTTGATAAATCTGCTTAACAATGTTGTTGATTATTTGATAAAACTGCATAATTACTCTGTTGATTAGTTGATAAAACTGCATAACTGTGTTGTTGATTAGTTGATAAATCTGCATAACTACGTTGTTGATTATTTGATAAAACTGCATAACAACGTTGTGGATTGTTGATAAAACTGCATAACTGTGTTGTTGATTAGTTGATAAAACTGCATAACAATGTTGTTGATTAGTTGATAAAACTGCATAACAACGTTGTTGACTAGTTGATAAAACTGCATAATTACTCTGTTGATTAGTTGATAAAACTGCATAACTGTGTTGTTGATTAGTTGATAAAACTGCATAACTATGTTGTTGATTAGTTGTTAAAACTGCATAACTACGCTGTTGATTAGTTGATAAAACTGCATAACTGTGTTGTTGATTAGTTGATAAAACTGCATAACTACGTTGTTGATTAGTTGATAAAACTGCATAACTACGTTGTTGATTAGTTGATAAAACTGCATAATTACTCTGTTGATTAGTTGATAAAACTGCATAACAACGTTGCTGATTAGGTGATAAAACTGCATAACTACTCTGTTTATTAGTTGATAAAACTGCTTAACAATGTTGTTGATTAGTTGATAAAACTGCATAACAACGTTGTTGACTAGTTGATAAAACTGCATAATTACTCTGTTGATTAGTTGATAAAACTGCATAACAACGTTGTTGATTAGTTGATAAAACTGCATAACTACGTTGTTGATTAGTTGATAAAACTGCATAACAACGTTGTTGATTAGTTGATAAAACTGCATAACTGTGTTGTTGATTAGTTGATAAAACTGCATAGCTATGTTGTTGATTAGTTGTTAAAACTGCATAACTACGCTGTTGATTAGTTGATAAAACTGCATAACTGTGTTGTTGATTAGTTGATAAAACTCCATAACTACGTTGTTGATTAGTTGATAAAACTTCATAACTGTGTTGTTGATTAGATGATAAAAATGCATAACTACGCTGTTGATTACTTGATAAAACTGCATAACAACATTGTTGATTAGTTGATAAAACTTTATAACAACGTTGTTGATAAGTTGATAAAAATGCATAACTACGTTGTTGATTAGTTGATATAACTGCATAACTGTGTTGTTGATTGTTTGATAAAACTGCATAACTATGTTGTTGATTAGTTGATAAAACTGCATAACTACGTTGTTGATTAGTTGATAAAACTGCATAACAACGTTCTTGATTAGCTGATAAAACTGCATAACTACGTTGTTGATTAGTAGATAAAACTGCATAATTACTCTGTTGATTAGTTGATTTAACTGCATAACAACGTTGTTGATTAGTTGATAAAACTGCATAATTACTCTCTTGATTAGTTGATAAAACTGCGTAACAACGTTGTTGATTAGTTGATAAAACTGCATAACTACGTTGTTGATTAGTTGATAAAACTGCATAACTACGCTGTTGATTAGTTGATAAAACTGCATAACAACATTGTTGATTAGTTGATAAAACTGCATAGCAATGTTGTTGATTAGTTGATAAAACTGCATAATTACTCTGTTGATTAGTTGATAAAGCTGCATAACTGTGGTGTTGATTAGTTGATAAAACTGCATAAATGTGTTGTTGATTAGTTGATAAAACTGCATAACTACGTTGTTGATTAGTTGATAAAACTGCATAACAACGTTGTTGATTAGTTGATAAAACTGCATAACTAAGTTGTTGATTACATGATAAAACTGCATAATTACTCTGTTGATTAGTTGATGAAACTGCATAACAACGTTTTTGATGAGTTGATAAATCTGCATAACGACGTTGTTGATTAGTTGATAAAACTGCATAAGAACGTTGTTGATTAGATGATAAAACTGAATAACTACGCTGTTGATTAGTTGATAAAACTGCATAAATAGGTTGTTGATTAGTTGATAAAACTGCAGAATTACTCTGTTGATTAGTTGATAAAACTGCATAACAACGTTTTTGATTAGTTGATAAAACTGTATAACTACGCTGTTGATTAGTTGATAAATCTGCATAACAACATTGTTGATTAGTTGATAAAACTACATAACTACACTGTTGATTAGTTGATAAATCTGCATAACAACATTGTTGATTAGTTGATAAAAATGCATAAATACGTTGTTGATTAGTTAATAAAACTGCATAACTGTGTTGTTGATTAGTTGATAAAACTGCATAACTGTGTTGTTGATTAGTTGATAAAACTGCATAACTATGTTGTTGATTAGTTGTTAAAACTCTATAACTACGCTGTTGATTAGTTGATAAAACTGCATAACTGTGTTGTTGATTAGTTGATAAAACTGCATAACTACGTTGTTGATTAGTTGATAAAACTGCATAACTACGTTGTTGATTAGTTGATAAAACTGCATAATTACTCTGTTGATTAGTTGATAAAACTGCATAACAACGTTGCTGATTAGGTGATAAAACTGCATAACTACTCTGTTTATTAGTTGATAAAACTGCTTAACAATGTTGTTGATTAGTTGATAAAACTGCATAACAACGTTGTTGACTAGTTGATAAAACTGCATAATTACTCTGTTGATTAGTTGATAAAACTGCATAACAACGTTGTTGATTAGTTGATAAAACTGCATAACTACGTTGTTGATTAGTTGATAAAACTGCATAACAACGTTGTTGATTAGTTGATAAAACTGCATAACTGTGTTGTTGATTAGTTGATAAAACTGCATAGCTATGTTGTTGATTAGTTGTTAAAACTGCATAACTACGCTGTTGATTAGTTGATAAAACTGCTTAACAATGTTGTTGATTATTTGATAAAACTGCATAATTACTCTGTTGATTAGTTGATAAAACTGCATAACTGTGTTGTTGATTAGTTGATAAATCTGCATAACTACGTTGTTGATTATTTGATAAAACTGCATAACAACGTTGTGGATTGTTGATAAAACTGCATAACTGTGTTGTTGATTAGTTGATAAAACTGCATAACAATGTTGTTGATTAGTTGATAAAACTGCATAACAACGTTGTTGACTAGTTGATAAAACTGCATAATTACTCTGTTGATTAGTTGATAAAACTGCATAACTGTGTTGTTGATTAGTTGATAAAACTGCATAACTATGTTGTTGATTAGTTGTTAAAACTGCATAACTACGCTGTTGATTAGTTGATAAAACTGCATAACTGTGTTGTTGATTAGTTGATAAAACTGCATAACTACGTTGTTGATTAGTTGATAAAACTGCATAACTACGTTGTTGATTAGTTGATAAAACTGCATAATTACTCTGTTGATTAGTTGATAAAACTGCATAACAACGTTGCTGATTAGGTGATAAAACTGCATAACTACTCTGTTTATTAGTTGATAAAACTGCTTAACAATGTTGTTGATTAGTTGATAAAACTGCATAACAACGTTGTTGACTAGTTGATAAAACTGCATAATTACTCTGTTGATTAGTTGATAAAACTGCATAACAACGTTGTTGATTAGTTGATAAAACTGCATAACTACGTTGTTGATTAGTTGATAAAACTGCATAACAACGTTGTTGATTAGTTGATAAAACTGCATAACTGTGTTGTTGATTAGTTGATAAAACTGCATAGCTATGTTGTTGATTAGTTGTTAAAACTGCATAACTACGCTGTTGATTAGTTGATAAAACTGCATAACTGTGTTGTTGATTAGTTGATAAAACTCCATAACTACGTTGTTGATTAGTTGATAAAACTTCATAACTGTGTTGTTGATTAGATGATAAAAATGCATAACTACGCTGTTGATTACTTGATAAAACTGCATAACAACATTGTTGATTAGTTGATAAAACTTTATAACAACGTTGTTGATAAGTTGATAAAAATGCATAACTACGTTGTTGATTAGTTGATATAACTGCATAACTGTGTTGTTGATTGTTTGATAAAACTGCATAACTATGTTGTTGATTAGTTGATAAAACTGCATAACTACGTTGTTGATTAGTTGATAAAACTGCATAACAACGTTCTTGATTAGCTGATAAAACTGCATAACTACGTTGTTGATTAGTAGATAAAACTGCATAATTACTCTGTTGATTAGTTGATTTAACTGCATAACAACGTTGTTGATTAGTTGATAAAACTGCATAATTACTCTCTTGATTAGTTGATAAAACTGCGTAACAACGTTGTTGATTAGTTGATAAAACTGCATAACTACGTTGTTGATTAGTTGATAAAACTGCATAACTACGCTGTTGATTAGTTGATAAAACTGCATAACAACATTGTTGATTAGTTGATAAAACTGCATAGCAATGTTGTTGATTAGTTGATAAAACTGCATAATTACTCTGTTGATTAGTTGATAAAGCTGCATAACTGTGGTGTTGATTAGTTGATAAAACTGCATAAATGTGTTGTTGATTAGTTGATAAAACTGCATAACTACGTTGTTGATTAGTTGATAAAACTGCATAACAACGTTGTTGATTAGTTG
Organism: Coregonus lavaretus; assembly: GCF_964263955.1. NCBI lineage: Eukaryota > Metazoa > Chordata > Actinopteri > Salmoniformes > Salmonidae > Coregonus > Coregonus lavaretus. The sequence continues at coordinate 1,126,093 of NC_140026.1, read as the reverse complement.
ATAAAACTGCATAACTAAGTTGTTGATTACATGATAAAACTGCATAATTACTCTGTTGATTAGTTGATGAAACTGCATAACAACGTTTTTGATGAGTTGATAAATCTGCATAACGACGTTGTTGATTAGTTGATAAAACTGCATAAGAACGTTGTTGATTAGATGATAAAACTGAATAACTACGCTGTTGATTAGTTGATAAAACTGCATAAATAGGTTGTTGATTAGTTGATAAAACTGCAGAATTACTCTGTTGATTAGTTGATAAAACTGCATAACAACGTTTTTGATTAGTTGATAAAACTGTATAACTACGCTGTTGATTAGTTGATAAATCTGCATAACAACATTGTTGATTAGTTGATAAAACTACATAACTACACTGTTGATTAGTTGATAAATCTGCATAACAACATTGTTGATTAGTTGATAAAAATGCATAAATACGTTGTTGATTAGTTAATAAAACTGCATAACTGTGTTGTTGATTAGTTGATAAAACTGCATAACTGTGTTGTTGATTAGTTGATAAAACTGCATAACTATGTTGTTGATTAGTTGTTAAAACTCTATAACTACGCTGTTGATTAGTTGATAAAACTGCATAACTGTGTTGTTGATTAGTTGATAAAACTGCATAACTACGTTGTTGATTAGTTGATAAAACTGCATAACTACGTTGTTGATTAGTTGATAAAACTGCATAATTACTCTGTTGATTAGTTGATAAAACTGCATAACAACGTTGCTGATTAGGTGATAAAACTGCATAACTACTCTGTTTATTAGTTGATAAAACTGCTTAACAATGTTGTTGATTAGTTGATAAAACTGCATAACAACGTTGTTGACTAGTTGATAAAACTGCATAATTACTCTGTTGATTAGTTGATAAAACTGCATAACAACGTTGTTGATTAGTTGATAAAACTGCATAACTACGTTGTTGATTAGTTGATACAACTGCATAACAACGTTGTTGATTAGTTGATAAAACTGCATAACTGTGTTGTTGATTAGTTGATAAAACTGCATAGCTATGTTGTTGATTAGTTGTTAAAACTGCATAACTACGCTGTTGATTAGTTGATAAAACTGCTTAACAATGTTGTTGATTATTTGATAAAACTGCATAATTACTCTGTTGATTAGTTGATAAAACTGCATAACTGTGTTGTTGATTAGTTGATAAATCTGCATAACTACGTTGTTGATTATTTGATAAAACTGCATAACAACGTTGTGGATTGTTGATAAAACTGCATAACTGTGTTGTTGATTAGTTGATAAAACTGCATAACAATGTTGTTGATTAGTTGATAAAACTGCATAACAACGTTGTTGACTAGTTGATAAAACTGCATAATTACTCTGTTGATTAGTTGATAAAACTGCATAACTGTGTTGTTGATTAGTTGATAAAACTGCATAACTATGTTGTTGATTAGTTGTTAAAACTGCATAACTACGCTGTTGATTAGTTGATAAAACTGCATAACTGTGTTGTTGATTAGTTGATAAAACTGCATAACTACGTTGTTGATTAGTTGATAAAACTGCATAACTACGTTGTTGATTAGTTGATAAAACTGCATAATTACTCTGTTGATTAGTTGATAAAACTGCATAACAACGTTGCTGATTAGGTGATAAAACTGCATAACTACTCTGTTTATTAGTTGATAAAACTGCTTAACAATGTTGTTGATTAGTTGATAAAACTGCATAACAACGTTGTTGACTAGTTGATAAAACTGCATAATTACTCTGTTGATTAGTTGATAAAACTGCATAACAACGTTGTTGATTAGTTGATAAAACTGCATAACTACGTTGTTGATTAGTTGATAAAACTGCATAACAACGTTGTTGATTAGTTGATAAAACTGCATAACTGTGTTGTTGATTAGTTGATAAAACTGCATAGCTATGTTGTTGATTAGTTGTTAAAACTGCATAACTACGCTGTTGATTAGTTGATAAAACTGCATAACTGTGTTGTTGATTAGTTGATAAAACTCCATAACTACGTTGTTGATTAGTTGATAAAACTTCATAACTGTGTTGTTGATTAGATGATAAAAATGCATAACTACGCTGTTGATTACTTGATAAAACTGCATAACAACATTGTTGATTAGTTGATAAAACTTTATAACAACGTTGTTGATAAGTTGATAAAAATGCATAACTACGTTGTTGATTAGTTGATATAACTGCATAACTGTGTTGTTGATTGTTTGATAAAACTGCATAACTATGTTGTTGATTAGTTGATAAAACTGCATAACTACGTTGTTGATTAGTTGATAAAACTGCATAACAACGTTCTTGATTAGCTGATAAAACTGCATAACTACGTTGTTGATTAGTAGATAAAACTGCATAATTACTCTGTTGATTAGTTGATTTAACTGCATAACAACGTTGTTGATTAGTTGATAAAACTGCATAATTACTCTCTTGATTAGTTGATAAAACTGCGTAACAACGTTGTTGATTAGTTGATAAAACTGCATAACTACGTTGTTGATTAGTTGATAAAACTGCATAACTACGCTGTTGATTAGTTGATAAAACTGCATAACAACATTGTTGATTAGTTGATAAAACTGCATAGCAATGTTGTTGATTAGTTGATAAAACTGCATAATTACTCTGTTGATTAGTTGATAAAGCTGCATAACTGTGGTGTTGATTAGTTGATAAAACTGCATAAATGTGTTGTTGATTAGTTGATAAAACTGCATAACTACGTTGTTGATTAGTTGATAAAACTGCATAACAACGTTGTTGATTAGTTGATAAAACTGCATAACTAAGTTGTTGATTACATGATAAAACTGCATAATTACTCTGTTGATTAGTTGATGAAACTGCATAACAACGTTTTTGATGAGTTGATAAATCTGCATAACGACGTTGTTGATTAGTTGATAAAACTGCATAAGAACGTTGTTGATTAGTTGATAAAACTGAATAACTACGCTGTTGATTAGTTGATAAAACTGCATAAATAGGTTGTTGATTAGTTGATAAAACTGCAGAATTACTCTGTTGATTAGTTGATAAAACTGCATAACAACGTTTTTGATTAGTTGATAAAACTGTATAACTACGCTGTTGATTAGTTGATAAATCTGCATAACAACATTGTTGATTAGTTGATAAAACTACATAACTACACTGTTGATTAGTTGATAAATCTGCATAACAACATTGTTGATTAGTTGATAAAAATGCATAAATACGTTGTTGATTAGTTAATAAAACTGCATAACTGTGTTGTTGATTAGTTGATAAAACTGCATAACTGTGTTGTTGATTAGTTGATAAAACTGCATAACTATGTTGTTGATTAGTTGTTAAAACTCTATAACTACGCTGTTGATTAGTTGATAAAACTGCATAACTGTGTTGTTGATTAGTTGATAAAACTGCATAACTACGTTGTTGATTAGTTGATAAAACTGCATAACTACGTTGTTGATTAGTTGATAAAACTGCATAATTACTCTGTTGATTAGTTGATAAAACTGCATAACAACGTTGCTGATTAGGTGATAAAACTGCATAACTACTCTGTTTATTAGTTGATAAAACTGCTTAACAATGTTGTTGATTAGTTGATAAAACTGCATAACAACGTTGTTGACTAGTTGATAAAACTGCATAATTACTCTGTTGATTAGTTGATAAAACTGCATAACAACGTTGTTGATTAGTTGATAAAACTGCATAACTACGTTGTTGATTAGTTGATAAAACTGCATAACAACGTTGTTGATTAGTTGATAAAACTGCATAACTGTGTTGTTGATTAGTTGATAAAACTGCATAGCTATGTTGTTGATTAGTTGTTAAAACTGCATAACTACGCTGTTGATTAGTTGATAAAACTGCATAACTGTGTTGTTGATTAGTTGATAAAACTCCATAACTACGTTGTTGATTAGTTGATAAAACTTCATAACTGTGTTGTTGATTAGATGATAAAAATGCATAACTACGCTGTTGATTACTTGATAAAACTGCATAACAACATTGTTGATTAGTTGATAAAACTTTATAACAACGTTGTTGATAAGTTGATAAAAATGCATAACTACGTTGTTGATTAGTTGATATAACTGCATAACTGTGTTGTTGATTGTTTGATAAAACTGCATAACTATGTTGTTGATTAGTTGATAAAACTGCATAACTACGTTGTTGATTAGTTGATAAAACTGCATAACAACGTTCTTGATTAGCTGATAAAACTGCATAACTACGTTGTTGATTAGTAGATAAAACTGCATAATTACTCTGTTGATTAGTTGATTTAACTGCATAACAACGTTGTTGATTAGTTGATAAAACTGCATAATTACTCTCTTGATTAGTTGATAAAACTGCGTAACAACGTTGTTGATTAGTTGATAAAACTGCATAACTACGTTGTTGATTAGTTGATAAAACTGCATAACTACGCTGTTGATTAGTTGATAAAACTGCATAACAACATTGTTGATTAGTTGATAAAACTGCATAGCAATGTTGTTGATTAGTTGATAAAACTGCATAATTACTCTGTTGATTAGTTGATAAAGCTGCATAACTGTGGTGTTGATTAGTTGATAAAACTGCATAAATGTGTTGTTGATTAGTTGATAAAACTGCATAACTACGTTGTTGATTAGTTGATAAAACTGCATAACAACGTTGTTGATTAGTTGATAAAACTGCATAACTAAGTTGTTGATTACATGATAAAACTGCATAATTACTCTGTTGATTAGTTGATGAAACTGCATAACAACGTTTTTGATGAGTTGATAAATCTGCATAACGACGTTGTTGATTAGTTGATAAAACTGCATAAGAACGTTGTTGATTAGTTGATAAAACTGAATAACTACGCTGTTGATTAGTTGATAAAACTGCATAAATAGGTTGTTGATTAGTTGATAAAACTGCAGAATTACTCTGTTGATTAGTTGATAAAACTGCATAACAACGTTTTTGATTAGTTGATAAAACTGTATAACTACGCTGTTGATTAGTTGATAAATCTGCATAACAACATTGTTGATTAGTTGATAAAACTACATAACTACACTGTTGATTAGTTGATAAATCTGCATAACAACATTGTTGATTAGTTGATAAAAATGCATAAATACGTTGTTGATTAGTTAATAAAACTGCATAACTGTGTTGTTGATTAGTTGATAAAACTGCATAACTGTGTTGTTGATTAGTTGATAAAACTGCATAACTATGTTGTTGATTAGTTGTTAAAACTCTATAACTACGCTGTTGATTAGTTGATAAAACTGCATAACTGTGTTGTTGATTAGTTGATAAAACTGCATAACTACGTTGTTGATTAGTTGATAAAACTGCATAACAACATTGTTGATTAGTTGATAAAACTGCATAACTACGTTGTTGATTGGTTCATAAAACTGCATAACTACGTTGTGGATTAGTTGATAAAACTGCATAACTAGTTATTGATTAGTTGAAAAAACTGCATAACAACGTTGTTGATTAGCTGATAAAACTGCATAACTACGTTGTTGATTAGTTGATAAAACTGCATAATTACTCTGTTGATTAGTTGATAAAATTGCATAACAACGTTGTTGATTAGTTGATAAAACTGCATAACAACGTTGTTGATTAGTTGATACAACTGCATAACTACGTTGTTGATTAGTTGATAAAACTGCAAAACGGTGTTGTTGATTAGTTGATAAAACTGCACAATTACTCTGTTGAAGAGTTGATGAAGCTGCATAACTGTGTTGTTGATTATTTGATAAAACTGCATAACTACGTTGTTGATTAGTTGATAAAACTGCATAACAAAGTTGTTTATTATTTGATAAAAGTGCATAATTACTCTGTTGATTAGTTGATAAAACTGCTTAACAACGTTGCTGATTAGGTGATAAAACTGCATAACTGTGTTGTTGATTAGTTGATAAAACTGCATAACTACGTTGTTGATTAGTTGATAAAACTGCATAACTACGTTGTTGATTAGTTGATAAAACTGCATAATTACTCTGTTGATTAGTTGATAAAACTGCATAACAACGTTGCTGATTAGGTGATAAAACTGCATAACTACTCTGTTTATTAGTTGATAAAACTGCTTAACAATGTTGTTGATTAGTTGATAAAACTGCATAACAACGTTGTTGACTAGTTGATAAAACTGCATAATTACTCTGTTGATTAGTTGATAAAACTGCATAACAACGTTGTTGATTAGTTGATAAAACTGCATAACTACGTTGTTGATTAGTTGATAAAACTGCATAACAACGTTGTTGATTAGTTGATAAAACTGCATAACTGTGTTGTTGATTAGTTGATAAAACTGCATAGCTATGTTGTTGATTAGTTGTTAAAACTGCATAACTACGCTGTTGATTAGTTGATAAAACTGCATAACTGTGTTGTTGATTAGTTGATAAAACTCCATAACTACGTTGTTGATTAGTTGATAAAACTTCATAACTGTGTTGTTGATTAGATGATAAAAATGCATAACTACGCTGTTGATTACTTGATAAAACTGCATAACAACATTGTTGATTAGTTGATAAAACTTTATAACAACGTTGTTGATAAGTTGATAAAAATGCATAACTACGTTGTTGATTAGTTGATATAACTGCATAACTGTGTTGTTGATTGTTTGATAAAACTGCATAACTATGTTGTTGATTAGTTGATAAAACTGCATAACTACGTTGTTGATTAGTTGATAAAACTGCATAACAACGTTCTTGATTAGCTGATAAAACTGCATAACTACGTTGTTGATTAGTAGATAAAACTGCATAATTACTCTGTTGATTAGTTGATTTAACTGCATAACAACGTTGTTGATTAGTTGATAAAACTGCATAATTACTCTCTTGATTAGTTGATAAAACTGCGTAACAACGTTGTTGATTAGTTGATAAAACTGCATAACTACGTTGTTGATTAGTTGATAAAACTGCATAACTACGCTGTTGATTAGTTGATAAAACTGCATAACAACATTGTTGATTAGTTGATAAAACTGCATAGCAATGTTGTTGATTAGTTGATAAAACTGCATAATTACTCTGTTGATTAGTTGATAAAGCTGCATAACTGTGGTGTTGATTAGTTGATAAAACTGCATAAATGTGTTGTTGATTAGTTGATAAAACTGCATAACTACGTTGTTGATTAGTTGATAAAACTGCATAACAACGTTGTTGATTAGTTGATAAAACTGCATAACTAAGTTGTTGATTACATGATAAAACTGCATAATTACTCTGTTGATTAGTTGATGAAACTGCATAACAACGTTTTTGATGAGTTGATAAATCTGCATAACGACGTTGTTGATTAGTTGATAAAACTGCATAAGAACGTTGTTGATTAGTTGATAAAACTGAATAACTACGCTGTTGATTAGTTGATAAAACTGCATAAATAGGTTGTTGATTAGTTGATAAAACTGCAGAATTACTCTGTTGATTAGTTGATAAAACTGCATAACAACGTTTTTGATTAGTTGATAAAACTGTATAACTACGCTGTTGATTAGTTGATAAATCTGCATAACAACATTGTTGATTAGTTGATAAAACTACATAACTACACTGTTGATTAGTTGATAAATCTGCATAACAACATTGTTGATTAGTTGATAAAAATGCATAAATACGTTGTTGATTAGTTAATAAAACTGCATAACTGTGTTGTTGATTAGTTGATAAAACTGCATAACTGTGTTGTTGATTAGTTGATAAAACTGCATAACTATGTTGTTGATTAGTTGTTAAAACTCTATAACTACGCTGTTGATTAGTTGATAAAACTGCATAACTGTGTTGTTGATTAGTTGATAAAACTGCATAACTACGTTGTTGATTAGTTGATAAAACTGCATAACTACGTTGTTGATTAGTTGATAAAACTGCATAATTACTCTGTTGATTAGTTGATAAAACTGCATAACAACGTTGCTGATTAGGTGATAAAACTGCATAACTACTCTGTTTATTAGTTGATAAAACTGCTTAACAATGTTGTTGATTAGTTGATAAAACTGCATAACAACGTTGTTGACTAGTTGATAAAACTGCATAATTACTCTGTTGATTAGTTGATAAAACTGCATAACAACGTTGTTGATTAGTTGATAAAACTGCATAACTACGTTGTTGATTAGTTGATAAAACTGCATAACAACGTTGTTGATTAGTTGATAAAACTGCATAACTGTGTTGTTGATTAGTTGATAAAACTGCATAGCTATGTTGTTGATTAGTTGTTAAAACTGCATAACTACGCTGTTGATTAGTTGATAAAACTGCATAACTGTGTTGTTGATTAGTTGATAAAACTCCATAACTACGTTGTTGATTAGTTGATAAAACTTCATAACTGTGTTGTTGATTAGATGATAAAAATGCATAACTACGCTGTTGATTACTTGATAAAACTGCATAACAACATTGTTGATTAGTTGATAAAACTTTATAACAACGTTGTTGATAAGTTGATAAAAATGCATAACTACGTTGTTGATTAGTTGATATAACTGCATAACTGTGTTGTTGATTGTTTGATAAAACTGCATAACTATGTTGTTGATTAGTTGATAAAACTGCATAACTACGTTGTTGATTAGTTGATAAAACTGCATAACAACGTTCTTGATTAGCTGATAAAACTGCATAACTACGTTGTTGATTAGTAGATAAAACTGCATAATTACTCTGTTGATTAGTTGATTTAACTGCATAACAACGTTGTTGATTAGTTGATAAAACTGCATAATTACTCTCTTGATTAGTTGATAAAACTGCGTAACAACGTTGTTGATTAGTTGATAAAACTGCATAACTACGTTGTTGATTAGTTGATAAAACTGCATAACTACGCTGTTGATTAGTTGATAAAACTGCATAACAACATTGTTGATTAGTTGATAAAACTGCATAGCAATGTTGTTGATTAGTTGATAAAACTGCATAATTACTCTGTTGATTAGTTGATAAAGCTGCATAACTGTGGTGTTGATTAGTTGATAAAACTGCATAAATGTGTTGTTGATTAGTTGATAAAACTGCATAACTACGTTGTTGATTAGTTGATAAAACTGCATAACAACGTTGTTGATTAGTTGATAAAACTGCATAACTAAGTTGTTGATTACATGATAAAACTGCATAATTACTCTGTTGATTAGTTGATGAAACTGCATAACAACGTTTTTGATGAGTTGATAAATCTGCATAACGACGTTGTTGATTAGTTGATAAAACTGCATAAGAACGTTGTTGATTAGTTGATAAAACTGAATAACTACGCTGTTGATTAGTTGATAAAACTGCATAAATAGGTTGTTGATTAGTTGATAAAACTGCAGAATTACTCTGTTGATTAGTTGATAAAACTGCATAACAACGTTTTTGATTAGTTGATAAAACTGTATAACTACGCTGTTGATTAGTTGATAAATCTGCATAACAACATTGTTGATTAGTTGATAAAACTACATAACTACACTGTTGATTAGTTGATAAATCTGCATAACAACATTGTTGATTAGTTGATAAAAATGCATAAATACGTTGTTGATTAGTTAATAAAACTGCATAACTGTGTTGTTGATTAGTTGATAAAACTGCATAACTGTGTTGTTGATTAGTTGATAAAACTGCATAACTATGTTGTTGATTAGTTGTTAAAACTCTATAACTACGCTGTTGATTAGTTGATAAAACTGCATAACTGTGTTGTTGATTAGTTGATAAAACTGCATAACTACGTTGTTGATTAGTTGATAAAACTGCATAACAACATTGTTGATTAGTTGATAAAACTGCATAACTACGTTGTTGATTGGTTCATAAAACTGCATAACTACGTTGTGGATTAGTTGATAAAACTGCATAACTAGTTATTGATTAGTTGAAAAAACTGCATAACAACGTTGTTGATTAGCTGATAAAACTGCATAACTACGTTGTTGATTAGTTGATAAAACTGCATAATTACTCTGTTGATTAGTTGATAAAATTGCATAACAACGTTGTTGATTAGTTGATAAAACTGCATAACAACGTTGTTGATTAGTTGATACAACTGCATAACTACGTTGTTGATTAGTTGATAAAACTGCAAAACGGTGTTGTTGATTAGTTGATAAAACTGCACAATTACTCTGTTGAAGAGTTGATGAAGCTGCATAACTGTGTTGTTGATTATTTGATAAAACTGCATAACTACGTTGTTGATTAGTTGATAAAACTGCATAACAAAGTTGTTTATTATTTGATAAAAGTGCATAATTACTCTGTTGATTAGTTGATAAAACTGCTTAACAACGTTGCTGATTAGGTGATAAAACTGCATAACTACTCTGTTGATTAGTTGATAAAACTGCTTAACAATGTTGTTGATTATTTGATAAAACTGCATAATTACTCTGTTGATTAGTTGATAAAACTGCATAACTGTGTTGTTGATTAGTTGATAAATCTGCATAACTACGTTGTTGATTATTTGATAAAACTGCATAACAACGTTGTGGATTGTTGATAAAACTGCATAACTGTGTTGTTGATTAGTTGATAAAACTGCATAACAATGTTGTTGATTAGTTGATAAAACTGCATAACAACGTTGTTGACTAGTTGATAAAACTGCATAATTACTCTGTTGATTAGTTGATAAAACTGCATAACTGTGTTGTTGATTAGTTGATAAAACTGCATAACTATGTTGTTGATTAGTTGTTAAAACTGCATAACTACGCTGTTGATTAGTTGATAAAACTGCATAACTGTGTTGTTGATTAGTTGATAAAACTGCATAACTACGTTGTTGATTAGTTGATAAAACTGCATAACTACGTTGTTGATTAGTTGATAAAACTGCATAATTACTCTGTTGATTAGTTGATAAAACTGCATAACAACGTTGCTGATTAGGTGATAAAACTGCATAACTACTCTGTTTATTAGTTGATAAAACTGCTTAACAATGTTGTTGATTATTTGATAAAACTGCATAATTACTCGGTTGATTAGTTGATAAAACTGCATAACAACGTTGTGGATTAGTTGATAAAATTGCATAACTGTGTTGTTGATTAGTTGATAAAACTGCATAACAATGTTGTTGATTAGTTGATAAAACTGCATAACAACGTTGTTGACTAGTTGATAAAACTGCATAATTACTCTGTTGATTATTTGATAAAACTGCATAATTACTCTGTTGATTAGTTGATAAAACTGCATAACTGTGTTGTTGATTAGTTGATAAATCTGCATAACTACGTTGTTGATTATTTGATAAAACTGCATAACAACATTGTTGATTAGTTGATAAAACTGCATAACTGTGTTGTTGATTAGTTGATAAAACTGCATAACTATGTTGTTGATTAGTTGTTAAAAATGCATAACTACGCTGTTGATTAGTTGATAAAACTGCATAACTGTGTTGTTGATTAGTTGATAAAACTGCATAACTACGTTGTTGATTAGTTGATAAAACTGCATAACTGTGTTGTTGATTAGTTGATAAAAATGCATAACTACGCTGTTGATTAGTTGATAAAACTGAATAACAACATTGTTGATTAGTTGATAAAACTGCATAACAACGTTGTTGATTAGTTGATAAAAATCAATAACTACGTTGTTGATTAGTTGATATAACTGCATAACTGTGTTGTTGATTGGTTGATAATACTGCATAACTATGTTGTTGATTAGTTGATAAAACTGCATAAATACGTTGTTGATTAGTTGATAAAACTGCATAACAACATTCTTGATTAGCTGATAAATCTGCATAACTACGTTGTTGATTAGTAGATAAAACTGCATAATTACTCTGTTGATTAGTTGATTTAACTGCGTAACAACGTTGTTGATTAGTTGATAAAACTGCATAACAACGTTGTTGATTAGTTGATAAAACTGCATAACTGTGTTGTTGATTAGTTGATAAAACTGCATAACAACGTTTTTGATTAGTTGATAAAACTGCATAACAACGTTGTTGATTAGTTGATACAACTGCATAACTACGTTGTTGATTAGTTGATAAAACTGCATAACGGTGTTGTTGATTAGTTAATAAAACTGCATAATTACTCTTTTGATTAGTTGATGAAGCTGCATAACTGTGTTGTTGATTATTTGATAAAACTGCATAATGACGTTGTTGATTAGTTGATAAAACTGCATAATTACTCTGTTGATTAGTTGATAAAACTGCATAACTGTGTTGTTGATTAGTTGATAAATCTGCATAACTACGTTGTTGATTATTTGATAAAACTGCATAACAACGTTGTGGATTGTTGATAAAACTGCATAACTGTGTTGTTGATTAGTTGATAAAACTGCATAACAATGTTGTTGATTAGTTGATAAAACTGCATAACAACGTTGTTGACTAGTTGATAAAACTGCATAATTACTCTGTTGATTAGTTGATAAAACTGCATAACTGTGTTGTTGATTAGTTGATAAAACTGCATAACTATGTTGTTGATTAGTTGTTAAAACTGCATAACTACGCTGTTGATTAGTTGATAAAACTGCATAACTACGTTGTTGATTAGTTGATAAAACTGCATAATTACTCTGTTGATTAGTTGATAAAACTGCATAACAACGTTGCTGATTAGGTGATAAAACTGCATAACTACTCTGTTTATTAGTTGATAAAACTGCTTAACAATGTTGTTGATTATTTGATAAAACTGCATAATTACTCGGTTGATTAGTTGATAAAACTGCATAACTGTGTTGTTGATTAGTTGATAAATCTGCATAGCTACGTTGTTGATTATTTGATAAAACTGCATAACAACGTTGTGGATTAGTTGATAAAATTGCATAACTGTGTTGTTGATTAGTTGATAAAACTGCATAACAATGTTGTTGATTAGTTGATAAAACTGCATAACAACGTTGTTGACTAGTTGATAAAACTGCATAATTACTCTGTTGATTATTTGATAAAACTGCATAACTACTCTGTTGATTAGTTGATAAAACTGCATAACTGTGTTGTTGATTAGTTGATAAATCTGCATAACTACGTTGTTGATTATTTGATAAAACTGCATAACAACGTTGTGGATTAGTTGATAAAATTGCATAACTGTGTTGTTGATTAGTTGATAAAACTGCATAACAATGTTGTTGATTAGTTGATAAAACTGCATAACAACGTTGTTGACTAGTTGATAAAACTGCATAATTACTCTGTTGATTATTTGATAAAACTGCATAATTACTCTGTTGATTAGTTGATAAAACTGCATAACTGTGTTGTTGATTAGTTGATAAATCTGCATAACTACGTTGTTGATTATTTGATAAAACTGCATAACAACATTGTTGATTGGTTGATAAAACTGCATAACTGTGTTGTTGATTAGTTGATATAACTGCATAACTGTGTTGTTGATTGGTTGATAATACTGCATAACTATGTTGTTGATTAGTTGATAAAACTGCATAATTACTCTGTTGATTAGTTGATTTAACTGCGTAACAACGTTGTTGATTAGTTGATAAAACTGCATAACAACGTTGTTGATAAAACTGCATAACTGTGTTGTTGATTAGTTGATAAAACTGCATAACAACGTTTTTGATTAGTTGATAAAACTGCATAACAACGTTGTTGATTAGTTGATACAACTGCATAACTACGTTGTTGATTAGTTGATAAAACTGCATAACGGTGTTGTTGATTAGTTAATAAAACTGCATAATTACTCTTTTGATTAGTTGATGAAGCTGCATAACTGTGTTGTTGATTATTTGATAAAACTGCATAACGACGTTGTTGATTAGTTGATAAAACTGCATAACAAGTTTGTTTATTAGTTGATAAAACTGCATAATTACTATGTTGATTAGTTGATAAAGCTGCAGAACTGTGTTGTTGATTATTTGATAAAACTGCATAACTACATTGTTGATTAGTTGATAAACCTGCATAAATATGTTGTTGATTAGTTGATGAAACTGCACAACAACATTGTTGATTAGTTGATAAACTACATAACTACACTGTTGATTAGTTGATAAAACTGCATAACTACGTTGTTGATTAGTTGATAAAACTGCATAATTACTCTGTTGATTAGTTGATAAAACTGCATAACAACGTTGCTGATTAGGTGATAAAACTGCATAACTACGTTGCTGATTAGTTGATAAAACTGCTTAACAACGTTGTTGATTAGTTGATAAAACTGCATAATTACTCTGTTGATTAGTTGATAAAACTGCATAACTACATTGTTGATTTGTTGATAAATCTGCATAACTACGTTGTTGATTAGTTGATAAAACTGCATAACAACGTTGTTGATTAGTTGATAAAACTGCATAACTGTGTTGTTGATTAGTTGATAAAACTGCATAACAATGTTGTTGATTAGTTGATAAAACTGCATAACAACGTTGTTGACTAGTTGATAAAACTGCATAATTACTCTGTTGATTAGTTGATAAAACTGCATAACAACGTTGTTGATTAGTTGATAAAACTGCATAACTACGTTGTTGATTAGTTGATAAAACTGCATAACAACGTTGTTGATTAGTTGATAAAACTGCATAACTACGCTGTTGATTAGTTGATAAAACTGCATAACTGTGTTGTTGATTAGTTGATAAAACTGCATAACTACGTTGTTGATTAGTTGATAAAACTGCATAACTGTGTTGTTGATTAGATGATAAAAATGCATAACTACGCTGTTGATTACTTGATAAAACTGCATAACAACATTGTTGATTAGTTGATAAAACTTTATAACAACGTTGTTGATAAGTTGATAAAAATGCATAACTACGTTGTTGATTAGTTGATAAAACTGCATAACTATGTTGTTGATTAGTTGTTAAAACTGCATAACTACGCTGTTGATTAGTTGATAAAACTGCATAACTGTGTTGTTGATTAGTTGATAAAACTGCATAACTACGTTGTTGATTAGTTGATAAAACTGCATAACTGTGTTGTTGATTAGATGATAAAAATGCATAACAACATTGTTGATTAGTTGATAAAACTGCATAACAACGTTCTTGATTAGCTGATAAAACTGCATAACTACGTTGTTGATTAGTAGATAAAACTGCATAATTACTCTGTTGATTAGTTGATTTAACTGCGTAACAACGTTGTTGATTAGTTGATAAAACTGTATAACAACGTTGTTGATTAGTTGATAAAACTGCATAACTGTGTTGTTGATTAGTTGATAAAACTGCATAACAACGTTTTTGATTAGTTGATAAAACTGCATAACAACGTTGTTGATTAGTTGATACAACTGCATAACTACGTTGTTGATTAGTTGATAAAACTGCATAACGGTGTTGTTGATTAGTTAATAAAACTGCATAATTACTCTTTTGATTAGTTGATGAAGCTGCATAACTGTGTTGTTGATTATTTGATAAAACTGCATAACGACGTTGTTAATTAGTTGATAAAACTGCATAACAAGTTTGTTTATTAGTTGATAAAACTGCATAATTACTATGTTGATTAGTTGATAAAGCTGCAGAACTGTGTTGTTGATTATTTGATAAAACTGCATAACTACATTGTTGATTAGTTGATAAACCTGCCTAAATACGTTGTTGATTAGTTGATGAAACTGCACAACAACATTGTTGATTAGTTGATAAACTACATAACTACACTGTTGATTAATTGATAAAACTGCATAACTACGTTGTTGATTAGTTGATAAAACTGCATAATTACTCTGTTGATTAGTTGATAAAACTGCATAACAACGTTGCTGATTAGGTGATAAAACTGCATAACTACGTTGCTGATTAGTTGATAAAACTGCTTAACAACGTTGTTGATTAGTTGATAAAACTGCATAATTACTCTGTTGATTAGTTGATAAAACTGCATAACTACGTTGTTGATTTGTTGATAAATCTGCATAACTACGTTGTTGATTAGTTGATAAAACTGCATAACAACGTTGTTGATTAGTTGATAAAACTGCATAACTGTGTTGTTGATTAGTTGATAAAACTGCATAACAATGTTGTTGATTAGTTGATAAAACTGCATAACAACGTTGTTGACTAGTTGATAAAACTGCATAATTACTCTTTTGATTAGTTGATAAAACTGCATAACAACGTTGTTGATTAGTTGATAAAACTGCATAACTACGTTGTTGATTAGTTGATGAAACTGCATAACAACGTTGTTGATTAGTTGATAAAACTGCATAACTACGTTGTTGATTAGTTGATAAAACTGCATAACAACGTTGTTGATTAGTTGATAAAACTGCATAACTGTGTTGTTGATTAGTTGATAAAACTGCATAGCTATGTTGTTGATTAGTTGTTAAAACTGCATAACTACGCTGTTGATTAGTTGATAAAACTGCATAACTGTGTTGTTGATTAGTTGATAAAACTCCATAACTACGTTGTTGATTAGTTGATAAAACTGCATAATTACTCTGTTGATTAGTTGATAAAACTGCATAACTACGTTGTTGATTTGTTGATAAATCTGCATAACTACGTTGTTGATTAGTTGATAAAACTGCATAACAACGTTGTTGATTAGTTGATAAAACTGCATAACTGTGTTGTTGATTAGTTGATAAAACTGCATAACAATGTTGTTGATTAGTTGATAAAACTGCATAACAACGTTGTTGACTAGTTGATAAAACTGCATAATTACTCTTTTGATTAGTTGATAAAACTGCATAACAACGTTGTTGATTAGTTGATAAAACTGCATAACTACGTTGTTGATTAGTTGATGAAACTGCATAACAACGTTTTTGATTAGTTGATAAAACTGCATAACAACGTTGTTGATTAGTTGATACAACTGCATAACTACGTTGTTGATTAGTTGATAAAACTGCATAACGGTGTTGTTGATTAGTTAATAAAACTGCATAATTACTCTTTTGATTAGTTGATGAAGCTGCATAACTGTGTTGTTGATTATTTGATAAAACTGCATAACGACGTTGTTAATTAGTTGATAAAACTGCATAACAAGTTTGTTTATTAGTTGATAAAACTGCATAATTACTATGTTGATTAGTTGATAAAGCTGCAGAACTGTGTTGTTGATTATTTGATAAAACTGCATAACTACATTGTTGATTAGTTGATAAACCTGCATAAATATGTTGTTGATTAGTTGATGAAACTGCACAACAACATTGTTGATTAGTTGATAAACTACATAACTACACTGTTGATTAATTGATAAAACTGCATAACTACGTTGTTGATTAGTTGATAAAACTGCATAATTACTCTGTTGATTAGTTGTTAAAACTGCATAACAACGTTGCTGATTAGGTGATAAAACTGCATAACTACGTTGCTGATTAGTTGATAAAACTGCTTAACAACGTTGTTGATTAGTTGATAAAACTGCATAATTACTCTGTTGATTAGTTGATAAAACTGCATAACTACGTTATTGATTTGTTGATAAATCTGCATAACTACGTTGTTGATTAGTTGATAAAACTGCATAACAACGTTGTTGATTAGTTGATAAAACTGCATAACTGTGTTGTTGATTAGTTGATAAAACTGCATAACAATGTTGTTGATTAGTTGATAAAACTGCATAACAACGTTGTTGACTAGTTGATAAAACTGCATAATTACTCTTTTGATTAGTTGATAAAACTGCATAACAACGTTGTTGATTAGTTGATAAAACTGCATAACTACGTTGTTGATTAGTTGATGAAACTGCATAACAACGTTGTTGATTAGTTGATAAAACTGCATAACTACGTTGTTGATTAGTTGATAAAACTGCATAACAACGTTGTTGATTAGTTGATAAAACTGCATAACTGTGTTGTTGATTAGTTGATAAAACTGCATAGCTATGTTGTTGATTAGTTGTTAAAACTGCATAACTACGCTGTTGATTAGTTGATAAAACTGCATAACTGTGTTGTTGATTAGTTGATAAAACTCCATAACTACGTTGTTGATTAGTTGATAAAACTGCATAATTACTCTGTTGATTAGTTGATAAAACTGCATAACTACGTTGTTGATTTGTTGATAAATCTGCATAACTACGTTGTTGATTAGTTTTTAAAACTGCATAACAACGTTGTTGATTAGTTGATAAAACTGCATAACTGTGTTGTTGATTAGTTGATAAAACTGCATAACAATGTTGTTGATTAGTTGATAAAACTGCATAACAACGTTGTTGACTAGTTGATAAAACTGCATAATTACTCTTTTGATTAGTTGATAAAACTGCATAACAACGTTGTTGATTAGTTGATAAAACTGCATAACTACGTTGTTGATTAGTTGATGAAACTGCATAACAACGTTGTTGATTAGTTGATAAAACTGCATAACTACGTTGTTGATTAGTTGATAAAACTGCATAACAACGTTGTTGATTAGTTGATAAAACTGCATAACTGTGTTGTTGATTAGTTGATAAAACTGCATAGCTATGTTGTTGATTAGTTGTTAAAACTGCATAACTACGCTGTTGATTAGTTGATAAAACTGCATAACTGTGTTGTTGATTAGTTGATAAAACTCCATAACTACGTTGTTGATTAGTTGATAAAACTTCATAACTGTGTTGTTGATTAGATGATAAAAATGCATAACTACGCTGTTGATTACTTGATAAAACTGCATAACAACATTGTTGATTAGTTGATAAAACTTTATAACAACGTTGTTGATAAGTTGATAAAAATGCATAACTACGTTGTTGATTAGTTGATATAACTGCATAACTGTGTTGTTGATTGTTTGATAAAACTGCATAACTATGTTGTTGATTAGTTGATAAAACTGCATAACTACGTTGTTGATTAGTTGATAAAACTGCATAACAACGTTCTTGATTAGCTGATAAAACTGCATAACTACGTTGTTGATTAGTAGATAAAACTGCATAATTACTCTGTTGATTAGTTGATTTAACTGGATAACAACGTTGTTGATTAGTTGATAAAACTGCATAATTACTCTCTTGATTAGTTGATAAAACTGCGTAACAACGTTGTTGATTAGTTGATAAAACTGCATAACTGTGTTGTTGATTAGTTGATAAAACTGCATAACTACGCTGTTGATTAGTTGATAAAACTGCATAACAACATTGTTGATTAGTTGATAAAACTGCATAGCAATGTTGTTGATTAGTTGATAAAACTGCATAATTACTCTGTTGATTAGTTGATAAAGCTGCATAACTGTGTTGTTGATTAGTTGATAAAACTGCATAAATGTGTTGTTGATTAGTTTATAAAACTGCATAACTACGTTGTTGATTAGTTGATAAAACTGCATAACAACGTTGTTGATTAGTTGATAAAACTGCATAACTAAGTTGTTGATTACATGATAAAACTGCATAATTACTCTGTTGATTAGTTGATGAAACTGCATAACAACGTTTTTGATGAGTTGATAAATCTGCATAACGACGTTGTTGATTAGTTGATAAAACTGCATAAGAACGTTGTTGATTAGTTGATAAAACTGAATAACTACGCTGTTGATTAGTTGATAAAACTGCATAAATAGGTTGTTGATTAGTTGATAAAACTGCAGAATTACTCTGTTGATTAGTTGATAAAACTGCATAACAACGTTTTTGATTAGTTGATAAAACTGTATAACTACGCTGTTGATTAGTTGATAAATCTGCATAACAACATTGTTGATTAGTTGATAAAACTACATAACTACACTGTTGATTAGTTGATAAATCTGCATAACAACATTGTTGATTAGTTGATAAAAATGCATAACTACGTTGTTGATTAGTTAATAAAACTGCATAACTGTGTTGTTGATTAGTTGATAAAACTGCATAACTACGCTGTTGATTAGTTGATAAACTGCATAACAACATTGTTGATTAGTTGATAAAACTTCATAACAACGTTGTTGATTAGTTGATAAAACTGGATAACTACTTTGTTGATTAGTTGATAAAACTGCATAACTATGTTGTTGATTAGTTGATAAAACTGCATAACAACATTGTTGATTAGTTGATAAAACTGCATAACTACGTTGTTGATTGGTTCATAAAACTGCATAACTACGTTGTGGATTAGTTGATAAAACTGCATAACAACGTTCTTGATTAGCTGATAAAACTGCATAACTACGTTGTTGATTAGTAGATAAAACTGCATAATTACTCTGTTGATTAGTTGATTTAACTGCGTAACAACGTTGTTGATTAGTTGATAAAACTGTATAACAACGTTGTTGATTAGTTGATAAAACTGCATAACTGTGTTGTTGATTAGTTGATAAAACTGCATAACAACTTTTTTGATTAGTTGATAAAACTGCATAACAACGTTGTTGATTAGTTGATACAACTGCATAACTACGTTGTTGATTAGTTGATAAAACTGCATAACGGTGTTGTTGATTAGTTAATAAAACTGCATAATTACTCTTTTGATTAGTTGATGAAGCTGCATAACTGTGTTGTTGATTATTTGATAAAACTGCATAACGACGTTGTTAATTAGTTGATAAAACTGCATAACAAGTTTGTTTATTAGTTGATAAAACTGCATAATTACTATGTTGATTAGTTGATAAAGCTGCAGAACTGTGTTGTTGATTATTTGATAAAACTGCATAACTACATTGTTGATTAGTTGATAAACCTGCATAAATATGTTGTTGATTAGTTGATGAAACTGCACAACAACATTGTTGATTAGTTGATAAACTACATAACTACACTGTTGATTAATTGATAAAACTGCATAACTACGTTGTTGATTAGTTAATAAAACTGCATAATTACTCTGTTGATTAGTTGATAAAACTGCATAACAACGTTGCTGATTAGGTGATAAAACTGCATAACTACGTTGCTGATTAGTTGATAAAACTGCTTAACAACGTTGTTGATTAGTTGATAAAACTGCATAATTACTCTGTTGATTAGTTGATAAAACTGCATAACTACGTTGTTGATTTGTTGATAAATCTGCATAACTACGTTGTTGATTAGTTGATAAAACTGCATAACAACGTTGTTGATTAGTTGATAAAACTGCATAACTGTGTTGTTGATTAGTTGATAAAACTGCATAACAATGTTGTTGATTAGTTGATACAACTGCATAACAACGTTGTTGACTAGTTGATAAAACTGCATAATTACTCTTTTGATTAGTTGATAAAACTGCATAACAACGTTGTTGATTAGTTGATAAAACTGCATAACTACGTTGTTGATTAGTTGATAAAACTGCATAACAACGTTGTTGATTAGTTGATAAAACTGCATAACTACGTTGTTGATTAGTTGATAAAACTGCATAACAACGTTGTTGATTAGTTGATAAAACTGCATAACTGTGTTGTTGATTAGTTGATAAAACTGCATAGCTATGTTGTTGATTAGTTGTTAAAACTGCATAACTACGCTGTTGATTAGTTGATAAAACTGCATAACTGTGTTGTTGATTAGTTGATAAAACTCCATAACTACGTTGTTGATTAGTTGATAAAACTTCACAACTGTGTTGTTGATTAGATGATAAAAATGCATAACTACGCTGTTGATTACTTGATAAAACTGCATAACAACATTGTTGATTAGTTGATAAAACTTTATAACAACGTTGTTGATAAGTTGATAAAAATGCATAACTACGTTGTTGATTAGTTGATATAACTGCATAACTGTGTTGTTGATTGTTTGATAAAACTGCATAACTATGTTGTTGATTAGTTGATAAAACTGCATAACTACGTTGTTGATTAGTTGATAAAACTGCATAACAACGTTCTTGATTAGCTGATAAAACTGCATAACTACGTTGTTGATTAGTAGATAAAACTGCATAATTACTCTGTTGATTAGTTGATTTAACTGCATAACAACGTTGTTGATTAGTTGATAAAACTGCATAATTACTCTCTTGATTAGTTGATAAAACTGCGTAACAACGTTGTTGATTAGTTGATAAAACTGCATAACTACGTTGTTGATTAGTTGATAAAACTGCATAACTACGCTGTTGATTAGTTGATAAAACTGCATAACAACATTGTTGATTAGTTGATAAAACTGCATAGCAATGTTGTTGATTAGTTGATAAAACTGCATAATTACTCTGTTGATTAGTTGATAAAGCTGCATAACTGTGGTGTTGATTAGTTGATAAAACTGCATAAATGTGTTGTTGATTAGTTGATAAAACTGCATAACTACGTTGTTGATTAGTTGATAAAACTGCATAACAACGTTGTTGATTAGTTGATAAAACTGCATAACTAAGTTGTTGATTACATGATAAAACTGCATAATTACTCTGTTGATTAGTTGATGAAACTGCATAACAACGTTTTTGATGAGTTGATAAATCTGCATAACGACGTTGTTGATTAGTTGATAAAACTGCATAAGAACGTTGTTGATTAGTTGATAAAACTGAATAACTACGCTGTTGATTAGTTGATAAAACTGCATAAATAGGTTGTTGATTAGTTGATAAAACTGCAGAATTACGTTGTTGATTAGTTAATAAAACTGCATAACTGTGTTGTTGATTAGTTGATAAAACTGCATAACTACGCTGTTGATTAGTTGATAAACTGCATAACAACGTTGTTGATTAGTTGATAAAACTGTATAACTACGCTGTTGATTAGTTGATAAATCTGCATAACAACATTGTTGATTAGTTGATAAAACTACATAACTACACTGTTGATTAGTTGATAAATCTGCATAACAACATTGTTGATTAGTTGATAAAAATGCATAACTACGTTGTTGATTAGTTAATAAAACTGCATAACTGTGTTGTTGATTAGTTGATAAAACTGCATAACTACGCTGTTGATTAGTTGATAAACTGCATAACAACGTTGTTGATTAGTTGATAAAACTTCATAACAACGTTGTTGATTAGTTGATAAAACTGGATAACTACTTTGTTGATTAGTTGATAAAACTGCATAACTATGTTGTTGATTAGTTGTTAAAACTGCATAACAACATTGTTGATTAGTTGATAAAACTGCATAACTACGTTGTTGATTGGTTCATAAAACTGCATAACTACGTTGTGGATTAGTTGATAAAACTGCATAACTAGTTATTGATTAGTTGAAAAAACTGCATAACAACGTTGTTGATTAGCTGATAAAACTGCATAACTACGTTGTTGATTAGTTGATAAAACTGCATAATTACTCTGTTGATTAGTTGATAAAATTGCATAACAACGTTGTTGATTAGTTGATAAAACTGCATAACAACGTTGTTGATTAGTTGATACAACTGCATAACTACGTTGTTGATTAGTTGATAAAACTGCATAATTACTCTGTTGAAGAGTTGATGAAGCTGCATAACTGTGTTGTTGATTAGTTGATAAAACTGCATAACGGTGTTGTTGATTAGTTGATAAAACTGCACAATTACTCTGTTGAAGAGTTGATGAAGCTGCATAACTGTGTTGTTGATTATTTGATAAAACTGCATAACTACGTTGTTGATTAGTTGATAAAACTGCATAACAACGTTGTTTATTATTTGATAAAAGTGCATAATTACTCTGTTGATTAGTTGATAAAACTGCATAACTACGTTGTTGATTAGGTGATAAAACTGCAAAACGGTGTTGTTGATTAGTTGATAAAACTGCACAATTACTCTGTTGAAGAGTTGATGAAGCTGCATAACTGTGTTGTTGATTATTTGATAAAACTGCATAACTACGTTGTTGATTAGTTGATAAAACTGCTTAACAATGTTGTTGATTATTTGATAAAACTGCATAATTACTCTGTTGATTAGTTGATAAAACTGCATAACTGTGTTGTTGATTAGTTGATAAATCTGCATAACTACGTTGTTGATTATTTGATAAAACTGCATAACAACGTTGTGGATTGTTGATAAAACTGCATAACTGTGTTGTTGATTAGTTGATAAAACTGCATAACAATGTTGTTGATTAGTTGATAAAACTGCATAACAACGTTGTTGACTAGTTGATAAAACTGCATAATTACTCTGTTGATTAGTTGATAAAACTGCATAACTGTGTTGTTGATTAGTTGATAAAACTGCATAACTATGTTGTTGATTAGTTGTTAAAACTGCATAACTACGCTGTTGATTAGTTGATAAAACTGCATAACTGTGTTGTTGATTAGTTGATAAAACTGCATAACTACGTTGTTGATTAGTTGATAAAACTGCATAACAACGTTGCTGATTAGGTGATAAAACTGCATAACTACTCTGTTTATTAGTTGATAAAACTGCTTAACAATGTTGTTGATTATTTGATAAAACTGCATAATTACTCGGTTGATTAGTTGATAAAACTGCATAACAACGTTGTGGATTAGTTGATAAAATTGCATAACTGTGTTGTTGATTAGTTGATAAAACTGCATAACAATGTTGTTGATTATTTGATAAAACTGCATAATTACTCGGTTGATTAGTTGATAAAACTGCATAACAACGTTGTGGATTAGTTGATAAAATTGCATAACTGTGTTGTTGATTAGTTGATAAAACTGCATAACAATGTTGTTGATTAGTTGATAAAACTGCATAATTACTCTGTTGATTATTTGATAAAACTGCATAATTACTCTGTTGATTAGTTGATAAAACTGCATAACTGTGTTGTTGATTAGTTGATAAAACTGCATAACTATGTTGTTGATTAGTTGTTAAAAATGCATAACTACGCTGTTGATTAGTTGATAAAACTGCATAACTGTGTTGTTGATTAGTTGATAAAACTGCATAACTACGTTGTTGATTAGTTGATAAAACTGCATAACTGTGTTGTTGATTAGTTGATAAAAATGCATAACTACGCTGTTGATTAGTTGATAAAACTGAATAACAACATTGTTGATTAGTTGATAAAACTGCATAACAACGTTGTTGATTAGTTGATAAAAATCAATAACTACGTTGTTGATTAGTTGATATAACTGCATAACTGTGTTGTTGATTGGTTGATAATACTGCATAACTATGTTGTTGATTAGTTGATAAAACTGCATAAATACGTTGTTGATTAGTTGATAAAACTGCATAACAACATTCTTGATTAGCTGATAAATCTGCATAACTACGTTGTTGATTAGTAGATAAAACTGCATAATTACTCTGTTGATTAGTTGATTTAACTGCGTAACAACGTTGTTGATTAGTTGATAAAACTGCATAACAACGTTGTTGATTAGTTGATAAAACTGCATAACTGTGTTGTTGATTAGTTGATAAAACTGCATAACAACGTTTTTGATTAGTTGATAAAACTGCATAACAACGTTGTTGATTAGTTGATACAACTGCATAACTACGTTGTTGATTAGTTGATAAAACTGCATAACGGTGTTGTTGATTAGTTAATAAAACTGCATAATTACTCTTTTGATTAGTTGATGAAGCTGCATAACTGTGTTGTTGATTATTTGATAAAACTGCATAACGACGTTGTTGATTAGTTGATAAAACTGCATAATTACTCTGTTGATTAGTTGATAAAACTGCATAACTGTGTTGTTGATTAGTTGATAAATCTGCATAACTACGTTGTTGATTATTTGATAAAACTGCATAACAACGTTGTGGATTGTTGATAAAACTGCATAACTGTGTTGTTGATTAGTTGATAAAACTGCATAACAATGTTGTTGATTAGTTGATAAAACTGCATAACAACGTTGTTGACTAGTTGATAAAACTGCATAATTACTCTGTTGATTAGTTGATAAAACTGCATAACTGTGTTGTTGATTAGTTGATAAAACTGCATAACTATGTTGTTGATTAGTTGTTAAAACTGCATAATTACGCTGTTGATTAGTTGATAAAACTGCATAACTACGTTGTTGATTAGTTGATAAAACTGCATAACTACGTTGTTGATTAGTTGATAAAACTGCATAATTACTCTGTTGATTAGTTGATAAAACTGCATAACAACGTTGCTGATTAGGTGATAAAACTGCATAACTACTCTGTTTATTAGTTGATAAAACTGCTTAACAATGTTGTTGATTATTTGATAAAACTGCATAATTACTCGGTTGATTAGTTGATAAAACTGCATAACTGTGTTGTTGATTAGTTGATAAATCTGCATAACTACGTTGTTGATTATTTGATAAAACTGCATAACAACGTTGTGGATTAGTTGATAAAATTGCATAACTGTGTTGTTGATTAGTTGATAAAACTGCATAACAATGTTGTTGATTAGTTGATAAAACTGCATAACAACGTTGTTGACTAGTTGATAAAACTGCATAATTACTCTGTTGATTATTTGATAAAACTGCATAATTACTCTGTTGATTAGTTGATAAAACTGCATAACTACGTTGTTGATTAGTTGATAAATCTGCATAACTACGTTGTTGATTAGTTGATAAAAATCAATAACTACGTTGTTGATTAGTTGATATAACTGCATAACTGTGTTGTTGATTGGTTGATAATACTGCATAACTATGTTGTTGATTAGTTGATAAAACTGCATAAATACGTTGTTGATTAGTTGATAAAACTGCATAACAACATTCTTGATTAGCTGATAAATCTGCATAACTACGTTGTTGATTAGTAGATAAAACTGCATAATTACTCTGTTGATTAGTTGATTTAACTGCGTAACAACGTTGTTGATTAGTTGATAAAACTGCATAACTGTGTTGTTGATTAGTTGATAAAACTGCATAACTGTGTTGTTGATTAGTTGATAAAACTGCATAACAACGTTTTTGATTAGTTGATAAAACTGCATAACAACGTTGTTGATTAGTTGATACAACTGCATAACTACGTTGTTGATTAGTTGATAAAACTGCATAACGGTGTTGTTGATTAGTTAATAAAACTGCATAATTACTCTTTTGATTAGTTGATGAAGCTGCATAACTGTGTTGTTGATTATTTGATAAAACTGCATAACGACGTTGTTGATTAGTTGATAAAACTGCATAATTACTCTGTTGATTAGTTGATAAAACTGCATAACTGTGTTGTTGATTAGTTGATAAATCTGCATAACTACGTTGTTGATTATTTGATAAAACTGCATAACAACGTTGTGGATTGTTGATAAAACTGCATAACTGTGTTGTTGATTAGTTGATAAAACTGCATAACAATGTTGTTGATTAGTTGATAAAACTGCATAACAACGTTGTTGACTAGTTGATAAAACTGCATAATTACTCTGTTGATTAGTTGATAAAACTGCATAACTGTGTTGTTGATTAGTTGATAAAACTGCATAACTATGTTGTTGATTAGTTGTTAAAACTGCATAACTACGCTGTTGATTAGTTGATAAAACTGCATAACTACGTTGTTGATTAGTTGATAAAACTGCATAACTACGTTGTTGATTAGTTGATAAAACTGCATAATTACTCTGTTGATTAGTTGATAAAACTGCATAAGAACGTTGCTGATTAGGTGATAAAACTGCATAACTACTCTGTTTATTAGTTGATAAAACTGCTTAACAATGTTGTTGATTATTTGATAAAACTGCATAATTACTCGGTTGATTAGTTGATAAAACTGCATAACTGTGTTGTTGATTAGTTGATAAAACTGCATAACAATGTTGTTGATTAGTTGATAAAACTGCATAACAACGTTGTTGACTAGTTGATAAAACTGCATAATTACTCTGTTGATTATTTGATAAAACTGCATAATTACTCTGTTGATTAGTTGATAAAACTGCATAACTGTGTTGTTGATTAGTTGAAAAATCTGCATAACTACGTTGTTGATTAGTTGATAAAAATCAATAACTACGTTGTTGATTAGTTGATATAACTGCATAACTGTGTTGTTGATTGGTTGATAATACTGCATAACTATGTTGTTGATTAGTTGATAAAACTGCATAAATACGTTGTTGATTAGTTGATAAAACTGCATAACAACATTCTTGATTAGCTGATAAATCTGCATAACTACGTTGTTGATTAGTAGATAAAACTGCATAATTACTCTGTTGATTAGTTGATTTAACTGCGTAACAACGTTGTTGATTAGTTGATAAAACTGCATAACAACGTTGTTGATTAGTTGATAAAACTGCATAACTGTGTTGTTGATTAGTTGATAAAACTGCATAACAACGTTTTTGATTAGTTGATAAAACTGCATAACAACGTTGTTGATTAGTTGATACAACTGCATAACTACGTTGTTGATTAGTTGATAAAACTGCATAACGGTGTTGTTGATTAGTTAATAAAACTGCATAATTACTCTTTTGATTAGTTGATGAAGCTGCATAACTGTGTTGTTGATTATTTGATAAAACTGCATAACGACGTTGTTGATTAGTTGATAAAACTGCATAATTACTCTGTTGATTAGTTGATAAAACTGCATAACTGTGTTGTTGATTAGTTGATAAATCTGCATAACTACGTTGTTGATTATTTGATAAAACTGCATAACAACGTTGTGGATTGTTGATAAAACTGCATAACTGTGTTGTTGATTAGTTGATAAAACTGCATAACAATGTTGTTGATTAGTTGATAAAACTGCATAACAACGTTGTTGACTAGTTGATAAAACTGCATAATTACTCTGTTGATTAGTTGATAAAACTGCATAACTGTGTTGTTGATTAGTTGATAAAACTGCATAACTATGTTGTTGATTAGTTGTTAAAACTGCATAACTACGCTGTTGATTAGTTGATAAAACTGCATAACTACGTTGTTGATTAGTTGATAAAACTGCATAACTACGTTGTTGATTAGTTGATAAAACTGCATAATTACTCTGTTGATTAGTTGATAAAATTGCATAACAACGTTGCTGATTAGGTGATAAAACTGCATAACTACTCTGTTTATTAGTTGATAAAACTGCTTAACAATGTTGTTGATTATTTGATAAAACTGCATAATTACTCGGTTGATTAGTTGATAAAACTGCATAACTGTGTTGTTGATTAGTTGATAAATCTGCATAACTACGTTGTTGATTATTTGATAAAACTGCATAACAACATTGTTGATTAGTTGATAAAACTGCATAACTGTGTTGTTGATTAGTTGATATAACTGCATAACTGTGTTGTTGATTGGTTGATAATACTGCATAACTATGTTGTTGATTAGTTGATAAAACTGCATAAATACGTGTTGATTAGTTGATAAAACTGCATAACAACATTCTTGATTAGCTGATAAAACTGCATAACTACGTTGTTGATTAGTAGATAAAACTGCATAATTACTCTGTTGATTAGTTGATTTAACTGCGTAACAACGTTGTTGATTAGTTGATAAAACTGCATAACAACGTTGTTGATAAAACTGCATAACTGTGTTGTTGATTAGTTGATAAAACTGCATAACAACGTTTTTGATTAGTTGATAAAACTGCATAACAACATTGTTGATTAGTTGATACAACTGCATAACTACGTTGTTGATTATTTGATAAAACTGCATAACAACGTTGTGGATTAGTTGATAAAATTGCATAACTGTGTTGTTGATTAGTTGATAAAACTGCATAACAATGTTGTTGATTAGTTGATAAAACTGCATAACAACGTTGTTGACTAGTTGATAAAACTGCATAATTACTCTGTTGATTATTTGATAAAACTGCATAATTACTCTGTTGATTAGTTGATAAAACTGCATAACTGTGTTGTTGATTAGTTGATAAATCTGCATAACTACGTTGTTGATTATTTGATAAAACTGCATAACAACATTGTTGATTAGTTGATAAAACTGCATAACTGTGTTGTTGATTAGTTGATATAACTGCATAACTGTGTTGTTGATTGGTTGATAATACTGCATAACTATGTTGTTGATTAGTTGATAAAACTGCATAAATACGTGTTGATTAGTTGATAAAACTGCATAACAACATTCTTGATTAGCTGATAAAACTGCATAACTACGTTGTTGATTAGTAGATAAAACTGCATAATTACTCTGTTGATTAGTTGATTTAACTGCGTAACAACGTTGTTGATTAGTTGATAAAACTGCATAACAACGTTGTTGATAAAACTGCATAACTGTGTTGTTGATTAGTTGATAAAACTGCATAACAACGTTTTTGATTAGTTGATAAAACTGCATAACAACGTTGTTGATTAGTTGATACAACTGCATAACTACGTTGTTGATTAGTTGATAAAACTGCATAACGGTGTTGTTGATTAGTTAATAAAACTGCATAATTACTCTTTTGATTAGTTGATGAAGCTGCATAACTGTGTTGTTGATTATTTGATAAAACTGCATAACGACGTTGTTGATTAGTTGATAAAACTGCATAACAAGTTTGTTTATTAGTTGATAAAACTGCATAATTACTATGTTGATTAGTTGATAAAGCTGCAGAACTGTGTTGTTGATTATTTGATAAAACTGCATAACTACATTGTTGATTAGTTGATAAACCTGCATAAATATGTTGTTGATTAGTTGATGAAACTGCACAACAACATTGTTGATTAGTTGATAAACTACATAACTACACTGTTGATTAGTTGATAAAACTGCATAACTACGTTGTTGATTAGTTGATAAAACTGCATAATTACTCTGTTGATTAGTTGATAAAACTGCATAACAACGTTGCTGATTAGGTGATAAAACTGCATAACTACGTTGCTGATTAGTTGATAAAACTGCTTAACAACGTTGTTGATTAGTTGATAAAACTGCATAATTACTCTGTTGATTAGTTGATAAAACTGCATAACTACGTTGTTGATTTGTTGATAAATCTGCATAACTACGTTGTTGATTAGTTGATAAAACTGCATAACAACGTTGTTGATTAGTTGATAAAACTGCATAACTGTGTTGTTGATTAGTTGATAAAACTGCATAACAATGTTGTTGATTAGTTGATAAAACTGCATAACAACGTTGTTGACTAGTTGATAAAACTGCATAATTACTCTGTTGATTAGTTGATAAAACTGCATAACAACGTTGTTGATTAGTTGATAAAACTGCATAACTACGTTGTTGATTAGTTGATAAAACTGCATAACAACGTTGTTGATTAGTTGATAAAACTGCATAACTACGCTGTTGATTAGTTGCTAAAACTGCATAACTGTGTTGTTGATTAGTTGATAAAACTGCATAACTACGTTGTTGATTAGTTGATAAAACTGCATAACTGTGTTGTTGATTAGATGATAAAAATGCATAACTACGCTGTTGATTACTTGATAAAACTGCATAACAACATTGTTGATTAGTTGATAAAACTTTATAACAACGTTGTTGATAAGTTGATAAAAATGCATAACTACGTTGTTGATTAGTTGATAAAACTGCATAACTATGTTGTTGATTAGTTGTTAAAACTGCATAACTACGCTGTTGATTAGTTGATAAAACTGCATAACTGTGTTGTTGATTAGTTGATAAAACTGCATAACTACGTTGTTGATTAGTTGATAAAACTGCATAACTGTGTTGTTGATTAGATGATAAAAATGCATAACAACATTGTTGATTAGTTGATAAAACTGCATAACAACGTTCTTGATTAGCTGATAAAACTGCATAACTACGTTGTTGATTAGTAGATAATACTGCATAATTACTCTGTTGATTAGTTGATTTAACTGCGTAACAACGTTGTTGATTAGTTGATAAAACTGTATAACAACGTTGTTGATTAGTTGATAAAACTGCATAACTGTGTTGTTGATTAGTTGATAAAACTGCATAACAACGTTTTTGATTAGTTGATAAAACTGCATAACAACGTTGTTGATTAGTTGATACAACTGCATAACTACGTTGTTGATTAGTTGATAAAACTGCATAACGGTGTTGTTGATTAGTTAATAAAACTGCATAATTACTCTTTTGATTAGTTGATGAAGCTGCATAACTGTGTTGTTGATTATTTGATAAAACTGCATAACGACGTTGTTGATTAGTTGATAAAACTGCATAACAAGTTTGTTTATTAGTTGATAAAACTGCATAATTACTATGTTGATTAGTTGATAAAGCTGCAGAACTATGTTGTTGATTATTTGATAAAACTGCATAACTACATTGTTGATTAGTTGATAAACCTGCATAAATATGTTGTTGATTAGTTGATGAAACTGCACAACAACATTGTTGATTAGTTGATAAACTACATAACTACACTGTTGATTAATTGATAAAACTGCATAACTACGTTGTTGATTAGTTACGTAATCTCCTGAGTGGCGCAGTGGTCTAAGGCACTGCATCGCAGTGCAAAACTGTGCCACTAGATCCTGGTTCGAATCCAGGCTCTGTCGCAGCCGGCCGTGACCGGGAGACTCATGGGCGGCGCACAATTGGCCCAGCGTCGTCCAGGGTAGGGGAGGGAATGGCCGGCAGGGATGTAGCTCAGTTGATAGAGCATGGTGTTTGCAACGCCAGGGTTGTGGGTTCGATTCCCACAGGGGGCCAGTATAAAAAAAAAATAATAATAATATGTAAGTCGCTCTGGATAAGAGCGTCTGCTAAATGACTAAAATGTAAATGTAAAATTAGTTGATAAAACTGCATAATTACTCTGTTGATTAGTTGATAAAACTGCATAACAACGTTGCTGATTAGGTGATAAAACTGCATAACTACGTTGCTGATTAGTTGATAAAACTGCTTAACAACGTTGTTGATTAGTTGATAAAACTGCATAATTACTCTGTTGATTAGTTGATAAAACTGCATAACTACGTTGTTGATTTGTTGATAAATCTGCATAACTACGTTGTTGATTAGTTGATAAAACTGCATAACAACGTTGTTGATTAGTTGATAAAACTGCATAACTGTGTTGTTGATTAGTTGATAAAACTGCATAACAATGTTGTTGATTAGTTGATAAAACTGCATAACAACGTTGTTGACTAGTTGATAAAACTGCATAATTACTCTTTTGATTAGTTGATAAAACTGCATAACAACGTTGTTGATTAGTTGATAAAACTGCATAACTACGTTGTTGATTAGTTGATAAAACTGCATAACAACGTTGTTGATTAGTTGATAAAACTGCATAACTGTGTTGTTGATTAGTTGATAAAACTGCATAACAATGTTGTTGATTAGTTGATAAAACTGCATAACAACGTTGTTGACTAGTTGATAAAACTGCATAATTACTCTGTTGATTAGTTGATAAAACTGCATAACAACGTTGTTGATTAGTTGATAAAACTGCATAACTACGTTGTTGATTAGTTGATAAAACTGCATAACAACGTTGTTGATTAGTTGATAAAACTGCATAACTACGCTGTTGATTAGTTGCTAAAACTGCATAACTGTGTTGTTGATTAGTTGATAAAACTGCATAACTACGTTGTTGATTAGTTGATAAAACTGCATAACTGTGTTGTTGATTAGATGATAAAAATGCATAACTACGCTGTTGATTACTTGATAAAACTGCATAACAACATTGTTGATTAGTTGATAAAACTTTATAACAACGTTGTTGATAAGTTGATAAAAATGCATAACTACGTTGTTGATTAGTTGATAAAACTGCATAACTATGTTGTTGATTAGTTGTTAAAACTGCATAACTACGCTGTTGATTAGTTGATAAAACTGCATAACTGTGTTGTTGATTAGTTGATAAAACTGCATAACTACGTTGTTGATTAGTTGATAAAACTGCATAACTGTGTTGTTGATTAGATGATAAAAATGCATAACAACATTGTTGATTAGTTGATAAAACTGCATAACAACGTTCTTGATTAGCTGATAAAACTGCATAACTACGTTGTTGATTAGTAGATAATACTGCATAATTACTCTGTTGATTAGTTGATTTAACTGCGTAACAACGTTGTTGATTAGTTGATAAAACTGTATAACAACGTTGTTGATTAGTTGATAAAACTGCATAACTGTGTTGTTGATTAGTTGATAAAACTGCATAACAACGTTTTTGATTAGTTGATAAAACTGCATAACAACGTTGTTGATTAGTTGATACAACTGCATAACTACGTTGTTGATTAGTTGATAAAACTGCATAACGGTGTTGTTGATTAGTTAATAAAACTGCATAATTACTCTTTTGATTAGTTGATGAAGCTGCATAACTGTGTTGTTGATTATTTGATAAAACTGCATAACGACGTTGTTGATTAGTTGATAAAACTGCATAACAAGTTTGTTTATTAGTTGATAAAACTGCATAATTACTATGTTGATTAGTTGATAAAGCTGCAGAACTATGTTGTTGATTATTTGATAAAACTGCATAACTACATTGTTGATTAGTTGATAAACCTGCATAAATATGTTGTTGATTAGTTGATGAAACTGCACAACAACATTGTTGATTAGTTGATAAACTACATAACTACACTGTTGATTAATTGATAAAACTGCATAACTACGTTGTTGATTAGTTACGTAATCTCCTGAGTGGCGCAGTGGTCTAAGGCACTGCATCGCAGTGCAAAACTGTGCCACTAGATCCTGGTTCGAATCCAGGCTCTGTCGCAGCCGGCCGTGACCGGGAGACTCATGGGCGGCGCACAATTGGCCCAGCGTCGTCCAGGGTAGGGGAGGGAATGGCCGGCAGGGATGTAGCTCAGTTGATAGAGCATGGTGTTTGCAACGCCAGGGTTGTGGGTTCGATTCCCACAGGGGGCCAGTATAAAAAAATAAAAATAATAATATGTAAGTCGCTCTGGATAAGAGCGTCTGCTAAATGACTAAAATGTAAATGTAAAATTAGTTGATAAAACTGCATAATTACTCTGTTGATTAGTTGATAAAACTGCATAACAACGTTGCTGATTAGGTGATAAAACTGCATAACTACGTTGCTGATTAGTTGATAAAACTGCTTAACAACGTTGTTGATTAGTTGATAAAACTGCATAATTACTCTGTTGATTAGTTGATAAAACTGCATAACTACGTTGTTGATTTGTTGATAAATCTGCATAACTACGTTGTTGATTAGTTGATAAAACTGCATAACAACGTTGTTGATTAGTTGATAAAACTGCATAACTGTGTTGTTGATTAGTTGATAAAACTGCATAACAATGTTGTTGATTAGTTGATAAAACTGCATAACAACGTTGTTGACTAGTTGATAAAACTGCATAATTACTCTTTTGATTAGTTGATAAAACTGCATAACAACGTTGTTGATTAGTTGATAAAACTGCATAACTACGTTGTTGATTAGTTGATAAAACTGCATAACAACGTTGTTGATTAGTTGATAAAACTGCATAACTACGCTGTTGATTAGTTGATAAAACTGCATAACTGTGTTGTTGATTAGTTGATAAAACTTTATAACTACGTTGTTGATTAGTTGATAAAACTGCATAACTGTGTTGTTGATTAGATGATAAAAATGCATAACTACGCTGTTGATTACTTGATAAAACTGCATAACAACATTGTTGATTAGTTGATAAAACTTTATAACAACGTTGTTGATAAGTTGATAAAAATGCATAACTACGTTGTTGATTAGTTGATAAAACTGCATAACTATGTTGTTGATTAGTTGTTAAAACTGCATAACTACGCTGTTGATTAGTTGATAAAACTGCATAACTGTGTTGTTGATTAGTTGATAAAACTGCATAACTACGTTGTTGATTAGTTGATAAAACTGCATAACTGTGTTGTTGATTAGTTGATAAAAATGCATAACAACATTGTTGATTCGTTGATAAAACTGCATAACTGCGTTGTTGATTGGTTCATAAAACTGCATA
This sequence comes from Coregonus lavaretus, assembly GCF_964263955.1. NCBI lineage: Eukaryota > Metazoa > Chordata > Actinopteri > Salmoniformes > Salmonidae > Coregonus > Coregonus lavaretus. The sequence goes on along the minus strand of NC_140026.1, from coordinate 1,090,218 downwards.
ACTACGTTGTGGATTAGTTGATAAAACTGCATAACTAGTTATTGATTTGTTGAAAAAACTGCATAACAACGTTGTTGATTAGCTGATAAAACTGCATAACTACGTTGTTGATTAGTTGATAAAACTGCATAATTACTCTGTTGATTAGTTGATAAAATTGCATAACAACGTTGTTGATTAGTTGATACAACTGCATAACTACGTTGTTGATTAGTTGATAAAACTGCAAAACGGTGTTGTTGATTAGTTGATAAAACTGCACAATTACTCTGTTGAAGAGTTGATGAAGCTGCATAACTGTGTTGTTGATTATTTGATAAAACTGCATAACTACGTTGTTGATTAGTTGATAAAACTGCATAACAACGTTGTTGATTAGTTGATAAAAATGCATAACTACGTTGTTGATTAGTTGATATAACTGCATAACTGTGTTGTTGATTGGTTGATAATACTGCAAAACTATGTTGTTGATTAGTTGATAAAACTGCATAAATACGTTGTTGATTAGTTGATAAAACTGCATAACAACATTCTTGATTAGCTGATAAAACTGCATAACTACGTTGTTGATTAGTAGATAAAACTGCATAATTACTCTGATGATTAGTTGATTTAACTGCGTAACAACGTTGTTGATTAGTTGATAAAACTGCATAACAACGTTGTTGATTAGTTGATAAAACTGCATAACTGTGTTGTTGATTAGTTGATAAAACTGCATAACAACGTTTTTGATTAGTTGATAAAACTGCATAACAACGTTGTTGATTAGTTGATACAACTGCATAACTACGTTGTTGATTAGTTGATAAAACTGCATAACGGTGTTGTTGATTAGTTAATAAAACTGCATAATTACTCTTTTGATTAGTTGATGAAGCTGCATAACTGTGTTGTTGATTATTTGATAAAACTGCATAACGACGTTGTTGATTAGTTGATAAAACTGCATAACAAGTTTGTTTATTAGTTGATAAAACTGCATAATTACTATGTTGATTAGTTGATAAAGCTGCAGAACTGTGTTGTTGATTATTTGATAAAACTGCATAACTACATTGTTGATTAGTTGATAAACCTGCATAAATATGTTGTTGATTAGTTGATGAAACTGCACAACAACATTGTTGATTAGTTGATAAACTACATAACTACACTGTTGATTAATTGATAAAACTGCATAACTACGTTGTTGATTAGTTGATAAAACTGCATAATTACTCTGTTGATTAGTTGATAAAACTGCATAACAACGTTGCTGATTAGGTGATAAAACTGCATAACTACGTTGCTGATTAGTTGATAAAACTGCTTAACAACGTTGTTGATTAGTTGATAAAACTGCATAATTACTCTGTTGATTAGTTGATAAAACTGCATAACTACGTTGTTGATTTGTTGATAAATCTGCATAACTACGTTGTTGATTAGTTGATAAAACTGCATAACAACGTTGTTGATTAGTTGATAAAACTGCATAACTGTGTTGTTGATTAGTTGATAAAACTGCATAACAATGTTGTTGATTAGTTGATAAAACTGCATAACAACGTTGTTGACTAGTTGATAAAACTGCATAATTACTCTTTTGATTAGTTGATAAAACTGCATAACAACGTTGTTGATTAGTTGATAAAACTGCATAACTACGTTGTTGATTAGTTGATAAAACTGCATAACAACGTTGTTGATTAGTTGATAAAACTGCATAACTACGCTGTTGATTAGTTGATAAAACTGCATAACTGTGTTGTTGATTAGTTGATAAAACTTTATAACTACGTTGTTGATTAGTTGATAAAACTGCATAACTGTGTTGTTGATTAGATGATAAAAATGCATAACTACGCTGTTGATTACTTGATAAAACTGCATAACAACATTGTTGATTAGTTGATAAAACTTTATAACAACGTTGTTGATAAGTTGATAAAAATGCATAACTACGTTGTTGATTAGTTGATAAAACTGCATAACTATGTTGTTGATTAGTTGTTAAAACTGCATAACTACGCTGTTGATTAGTTGATAAAACTGCATAACTGTGTTGTTGATTAGTTGATAAAACTGCATAACTACGTTGTTGATTAGTTGATAAAACTGCATAACTGTGTTGTTGATTAGTTGATAAAAATGCATAACAACATTGTTGATTCGTTGATAAAACTGCATAACTGCGTTGTTGATTGGTTCATAAAACTGCATAACTACGTTGTGGATTAGTTGATAAAACTGCATAACTAGTTATTGATTAGTTGAAAAAACTGCATAACAACGTTGTTGATTAGCTGATAAAACTGCATAACTACGTTGTTGATTAGTTGATAAAACTGCATAATTACTCTGTTGATTAGTTGATAAAATTGCATAACAACGTTGTTGATTAGTTGATACAACTGCATAACTACGTTGTTGATTAGTTGATAAAACTGCAAAACGGTGTTGTTGATTAGTTGATAAAACTGCACAATTACTCTGTTGAAGAGTTGATGAAGCTGCATAACTGTGTTGTTGATTATTTGATAAAACTGCATAACTACGTTGTTGATTAGTTGATAAAACTGCATAACAACGTTGTTGATTAGTTGATAAAAATGCATAACTACGTTGTTGATTAGTTGATATAACTGCATAACTGTGTTGTTGATTGGTTGATAATACTGCAAAACTATGTTGTTGATTAGTTGATAAAACTGCATAAATACGTTGTTGATTAGTTGATAAAACTGCATAACAACATTCTTGATTAGCTGATAAAACTGCATAACTACGTTGTTGATTAGTAGATAAAACTGCATAATTACTCTGATGATTAGTTGATTTAACTGCGTAACAACGTTGTTGATTAGTTGATAAAACTGCATAACAACGTTGTTGATTAGTTGATAAAACTGCATAACTGTGTTGTTGATTAGTTGATAAAACTGCATAACAACGTTTTTGATTAGTTGATAAAACTGCATAACAACGTTGTTGATTAGTTGATACAACTGCATAACTACGTTGTTGATTAGTTGATAAAACTGCATAACGGTGTTGTTGATTAGTTAATAAAACTGCATAATTACTCTTTTGATTAGTTGATGAAGCTGCATAACTGTGTTGTTGATTATTTGATAAAACTGCATAACGACGTTGTTGATTAGTTGATAAAACTGCATGACAAGTTTGTTTATTAGTTGATAAAACTGCATAATTACTATGTTGATTAGTTGATAAAGCTGCAGAACTGTGTTGTTGATTATTTGATAAAACTGCATAACAACGTTGTTGACTAGTTGATAAAACTGCATAACAACGTTCTTGATTAGCTGATAAAACTGCATAACTACGTTGTTGATTAGTAGATAAAACTGCATAATTACTCTGTTGATTAGTTGATTTAACTGCGTAACAACGTTGTTGATTAGTTGATAAAACTGTATAACAACGTTGTTGATTAGTTGATAAAACTGCATAACTGTGTTGTTGATTAGTTGATAAAACTGCATAACAACGTTTTTGATTAGTTGATAAAACTGCATAACAACGTTGTTGATTAGTTGATACAACTGCATAACTACGTTGTTGATTAGTTGATAAAACTGCATAACGGTGTTGTTGATTAGTTAATAAAACTGCATAATTACTCTTTTGATTAGTTGATGAAGCTGCATAACTGTGTTGTTGATTATTTGATAAAACTGCATAACGACGTTGTTGATTAGTTGATAAAACTGCATAACAAGTTTGTTTATTAGTTGATAAAACTGCATAATTACTATGTTGATTAGTTGATAAAGCTGCAGAACTGTGTTGTTGATTATTTGATAAAACTGCATAACTACATTGTTGATTAGTTGATAAACCTGCATAAATATGTTGTTGATTAGTTGATGAAACTGCACAACAACATTGTTGATTAGTTGATAAACTACATAACTACACTGTTGATTAATTGATAAAACTGCATAACTACGTTGTTGATTAGTTGATAAAACTGCATAATTACTCTGTTGATTAGTTGATAAAACTGCATAACAACATTGCTGATTAGGTGATAAAACTGCATAACTACGTTGCTGATTAGTTGATAAAACTGCTTAACAACGTTGTTGATTAGTTGATAAAACTGCATAATTACTCTGTTGATTAGTTGATAAAACTGCATAACTACGTTGTTGATTTGTTGATAAATCTGCATAACTACGTTGTTGATTAGTTGATAAAACTGCATAACAACGTTGTTGATTAGTTGATAAAACTGCATAACTGTGTTGTTGATTAGTTGATAAAACTGCATAACAATGTTGTTGATTAGTTGATAAAACTGCATAACAACGTTGTTGACTAGTTGATAAAACTGCATAATTACTCTTTTGATTAGTTGATAAAACTGCATAACAACGTTGTTGATTAGTTGATAAAACTGCATAACTACGTTGTTGATTAGTTGATAAAACTGCATAACAACGTTGTTGATTAGTTGATAAAACTGCATAACTACGCTGTTGATTAGTTGATAAAACTGCATAACTGTGTTGTTGATTAGTTGATAAAACTTTATAACTACGTTGTTGATTAGTTGATAAAACTGCATAACTGTGTTGTTGATTAGATGATAAAAATGCATAACTACGCTGTTGATTACTTGATAAAACTGCATAACAACATTGTTGATTAGTTGATAAAACTTTATAACAACGTTGTTGATAAGTTGATAAAAATGCATAACTACGTTGTTGATTAGTTGATAAAACTGCATAACTATGTTGTTGATTAGTTGTTAAAACTGCATAACTACGCTGTTGATTAGTTGATAAAACTGCATAACTGTGTTGTTGATTAGTTGATAAAACTGCATAACTACGTTGTTGATTAGTTGATAAAACTGCATAACTGTGTTGTTGATTAGATGATAAAAATGCATAACAACATTGTTGATTAGTTGATAAAACTGCATAACTGCGTTGTTGATTGGTTCATAAAACTGCATAACTACGTTGTGGATTAGTTGATAAAACTGCATAACTAGTTATTGATTAGTTGAAAAAACTGCATAACAACGTTGTTGATTAGCTGATAAAACTGCATAACTACGTTGTTGATTAGTTGATAAAACTGCATAATTACTCTGTTGATTAGTTGATAAAATTGCATAACAACGTTGTTGATTAGTTGATAAAACTGCATAACAACGTTGTTGATTAGTTGATACAACTGCATAACTACGTTGTTGATTAGTTGATAAAACTGCAAAACGGTGTTGTTGATTAGTTGATAAAACTGCACAATTACTCTGTTGAAGAGTTGATGAAGCTGCACAACTGTGTTGTTGATTATTTGATAAAACTGCATAACTACGTTGTTGATTAGTTGATAAAACTGCATAACAACGTTGTTGATTAGTTGATAAAAATGCATAACTACGTTGTTGATTAGTTGATATAACTGCATAACTGTGTTGTTGATTGGTTGATAATACTGCAAAACTATGTTGTTGATTAGTTGATAAAACTGCATAAATACGTTGTTGATTAGTTGATAAAACTGCATAACAACATTCTTGATTAGCTGATAAAACTGCATAACTACGTTGTTGATTAGTAGATAAAACTGCATAATTACTCTGATGATTAGTTGATTTAACTGCGTAACAACGTTGTTGATTAGTTGATAAAACTGCATAACAACGTTGTTGATTAGTTGATAAAACTGCATAACTGTGTTGTTGATTAGTTGATAAAACTGCATAACAACGTTTTTGATTAGTTGATAAAACTGCATAACAACGTTGTTGATTAGTTGATACAACTGCATAACTACGTTGTTGATTAGTTGATAAAACTGCATAACGGTGTTGTTGATTAGTTAATAAAACTGCATAATTACTCTTTTGATTAGTTGATGAAGCTGCATAACTGTGTTGTTGATTATTTGATAAAACTGCATAACGACGTTGTTGATTAGTTGATAAAACTGCATAACAAGTTTGTTTATTAGTTGATAAAACTGCATAATTACTATGTTGATTAGTTGATAAAGCTGCAGAACTGTGTTGTTGATTATTTGATAAAACTGCATAACTACATTGTTGATTAGTTGATAAACCTGCATTAATATGTTGTTGATTAGTTGATGAAACTGCACAACAACATTGTTGATTAGTTGATAAACTACATAACTACACTGTTGATTAGTTGATAAAACTGCATAACTACGTTGTTGATTAGTTGATAAAACTGCATAATTACTCTGTTGATTAGTTGATAAAACTGCATAACAACGTTGCTGATTAGGTGATAAAACTGCATAACTACGTTGCTGATTAGTTGATAAAACTGCAAAACGGTGTTGTTGATTAGTTGATAAAACTGCACAATTACTCTGTTGAAGAGTTGATGAAGCTGCATAACTGTGTTGTTGATTATTTGATAAAACTGCATAACTACGTTGTTGATTAGTTGATAAAACTGCATAACAACGTTGTTGATTAGTTGATAAAAATGCATAACTACGTTGTTGATTAGTTGATATAACTGCATAACTGTGTTGTTGATTGGTTGATAATACTGCAAAACTATGTTGTTGATTAGTTGATAAAACTGCATAAATACGTTGTTGATTAGTTGATAAAACTGCATAACAACATTCTTGATTAGCTGATAAAACTGCATAACTACGTTGTTGATTAGTAGATAAAACTGCATAATTACTCTGATGATTAGTTGATTTAACTGCGTAACAACGTTGTTGATTAGTTGATAAAACTGCATAACAACGTTGTTGATTAGTTGATAAAACTGCATAACTGTGTTGTTGATTAGTTGATAAAACTGCATAACAACGTTTTTGATTAGTTGATAAAACTGCATAACAACGTTGTTGATTAGTTGATACAACTGCATAACTACGTTGTTGATTAGTTGATAAAACTGCATAACGGTGTTGTTGATTAGTTAATAAAACTGCATAATTACTCTTTTGATTAGTTGATGAAGCTGCATAACTGTGTTGTTGATTATTTGATAAAACTGCATAACGACGTTGTTGATTAGTTGATAAAACTGCATAACAAGTTTGTTTATTAGTTGATAAAACTGCATAATTACTATGTTGATTAGTTGATAAAGCTGCAGAACTGTGTTGATGATTATTTGATAAAACTGCATAACAACGTTGTTGACTAGTTGATAAAACTGCATAACAACGTTCTTGATTAGCTGATAAAACTGCATAACTACGTTGTTGATTAGTAGATAAAACTGCATAATTACTCTGTTGATTAGTTGATTTAACTGCGTAACAACGTTGTTGATTAGTTGATAAAACTGTATAACAACGTTGTTGATTAGTTGATAAAACTGCATAACTGTGTTGTTGATTAGTTGATAAAACTGCATAACAACGTTTTTGATTAGTTGATAAAACTGCATAACAACGTTGTTGATTAGTTGATACAACTGCATAACTACGTTGTTGATTAGTTGATAAAACTGCATAACGGTGTTGTTGATTAGTTAATAAAACTGCATAATTACTCTTTTGATTAGTTGATGAAGCTGCATAACTGTGTTGTTGATTATTTGATAAAACTGCATAACGACGTTGTTGATTAGTTGATAAAACTGCATAACAAGTTTGTTTATTAGTTGATAAAACTGCATAATTACTATGTTGATTAGTTGATAAAGCTGCAGAACTGTGTTGTTGATTATTTGATAAAACTGCATAACTACATTGTTGATTAGTTGATAAACCTGCATAAATATGTTGTTGATTAGTTGATGAAACTGCACAACAACATTGTTGATTAGTTGATAAACTACATAACTACACTGTTGATTAATTGATAAAACTGCATAACTACGTTGTTGATTAGTTGATAAAACTGCATAATTACTCTGTTGATTAGTTGATAAAATTGCATAACAACGTTGCTGATTAGGTGATAAAACTGCATAACTACGTTGCTGATTAGTTGATAAAACTGCTTAACAACGTTGTTGATTAGTTGATAAAACTGCATAACTACGTTGTTGATTTGTTGATAAATCTGCATAACTACGTTGTTGATTAGTTGATAAAACTGCATAACAACGTTGTTGATTAGTTGATAAAACTGCATAACTGTGTTGTTGATTAGTTGATAAAACTGCATAACAATGTTGTTGATTAGTTGATAAAACTGCATAACAACGTTGTTGACTAGTTGATAAAACTGCATAATTACTCTTTTGATTAGTTGATAAAACTGCATAACAACGTTGTTGATTAGTTGATAAAACTGCATAACTACGTTGTTGATTAGTTGATAAAACTGCATAACAACGTTGTTGATTAGTTGATAAAACTGCATAACTACGCTGTTGATTAGTTGATAAAACTGCATAACTGTGTTGTTGATTAGTTGATAAAACTTTATAACTACGTTGTTGATTAGTTGATAAAACTGCATAACTGTGTTGTTGATTAGATGATAAAAATGCATAACTACGCTGTTGATTACTTGATAAAACTGCATAACAACATTGTTGATTAGTTGATAAAACTTTATAACAACGTTGTTGATAAGTTGATAAAAATGCATAACTACGTTGTTGATTAGTTGATAAAACTGCATAACTATGTTGTTGATTAGTTGTTAAAACTGCATAACTACGCTGTTGATTAGTTGATAAAACTGCATAACTGTGTTGTTGATTAGTTGATAAAACTGCATAACTACGTTGTTGATTAGTTGATAAAACTGCATAACTGTGTTGTTGATTAGATGATAAAAATGCATAACAACATTGTTGATTAGTTGATAAAACTGCATAACTGCGTTGTTGATTGGTTCATAAAACTGCATAACTACGTTGTGGATTAGTTGATAAAACTGCATAACTAGTTATTGATTAGTTGAAAAAACTGCATAACAACGTTGTTGATTAGCTGATAAAACTGCATAACTACGTTGTTGATTAGTTGATAAAACTGCATAATTACTCTGTTGATTAGTTGATAAAATTGCATAACAACGTTGTTGATTAGTTGATAAAACTGCATAACAACGTTGTTGATTAGTTGATACAACTGCATAACTACGTTGTTGATTAGTTGATAAAACTGCAAAACGGTGTTGTTGATTAGTTGATAAAACTGCACAATTACTCTGTTGAAGAGTTGATGAAGCTGCACAACTGTGTTGTTGATTATTTGATAAAACTGCATAACTACGTTGTTGATTAGTTGATAAAACTGCATAACAACGTTGTTGATTAGTTGATAAAAATGCATAACTACGTTGTTGATTAGTTGATATAACTGCATAACTGTGTTGTTGATTGGTTGATAATACTGCAAAACTATGTTGTTGATTAGTTGATAAAACTGCATAAATACGTTGTTGATTAGTTGATAAAACTGCATAACAACATTCTTGATTAGCTGATAAAACTGCATAACTACGTTGTTGATTAGTAGATAAAACTGCATAATTACTCTGATGATTAGTTGATTTAACTGCGTAACAACGTTGTTGATTAGTTGATAAAACTGCATAACAACGTTGTTGATTAGTTGATAAAACTGCATAACTGTGTTGTTGATTAGTTGATAAAACTGCATAACAACGTTTTTGATTAGTTGATAAAACTGCATAACAACGTTGTTGATTAGTTGATACAACTGCATAACTACGTTGTTGATTAGTTGATAAAACTGCATAACGGTGTTGTTGATTAGTTAATAAAACTGCATAATTACTCTTTTGATTAGTTGATGAAGCTGCATAACTGTGTTGTTGATTATTTGATAAAACTGCATAACGACGTTGTTGATTAGTTGATAAAACTGCATAACAAGTTTGTTTATTAGTTGATAAAACTGCATAATTACTATGTTGATTAGTTGATAAAGCTGCAGAACTGTGTTGTTGATTATTTGATAAAACTGCATAACTACATTGTTGATTAGTTGATAAACCTGCATAAATATGTTGTTGATTAGTTGATGAAACTGCACAACAACATTGTTGATTAGTTGATAAACTACATAACTACACTGTTGATTAGTTGATAAAACTGCATAACTACGTTGTTGATTAGTAGATAAAACTGCATAATTACTCTGTTGATTAGTTGATAAAACTGCATAACAACGTTGCTGATTAGGTGATAAAACTGCATAACTACGTTGCTGATTAGTTGATAAAACTGCTTAACAACGTTGTTGATTAGTTGATAAAACTGCATAATTACTCTGTTGATTAGTTGATAAAACTGCATAACTACGTTGTTGATTTGTTGATAAATCTGCATAACTACGTTGTTGATTAGTTGATAAAACTGCATAACAACGTTGTTGATTAGTTGATAAAACTGCATAACTGTGTTGTTGATTAGTTGATAAAACTGCATAACAATGTTGTTGATTAGTTGATAAAACTGCATAACAACGTTGTTGACTAGTTGATAAAACTGCATAATTACTCTGTTGATTAGTTGATAAAACTGCATAACAACGTTGTTGATTAGTTGATAAAACTGCATAACTACGTTGTTGATTAGTTGATAAAACTGCATAACAACGTTGTTGATTAGTTGATAAAACTGCATAACTACGCTGTTGATTAGTTGATAAAACTGCATAACTGTGTTGTTGATTAGTTGATAAAACTGCATAACTACGTTGTTGATTAGTTGATAAAACTGCATAACTGTGTTGTTGATTAGATGATAAAAATGCATAACTACGCTGTTGATTACTTGATAAAACTGCATAACAACATTGTTGATTAGTTGATAATACTTTATAACAACGTTGTTGATAAGTTGATAAAAATGCATAACTACGTTGTTGATTAGTTGATAAAACTGCATAACTATGTTGTTGATTAGTTGTTAAAACTGCATAACTACGCTGTTGATTAGTTGATAAAACTGCATAACTGTGTTGTTGATTAGTTGATAAAACTGCATAACTACGTTGTTGATTAGTTGATAAAACTGCATAACTGTGTTGTTGATTAGATGATAAAAATGCATAACAACATTGTTGATTAGTTGATAAAACTGCATAACTGCGTTGTTGATTGGTTCATAAAACTGCATAACTACGTTGTGGATTAGTTGATAAAACTGCATAACTAGTTATTGATTAGTTGAAAAAACTGCATAACAACGTTGTTGATTAGCTGATAAAACTGCATAACTACGTTGTTGATTAGTTGATAAAACTGCATAATTACTCTGTTGATTAGTTGATAAAATTGCATAACAACGTTGTTGATTAGTTGATAAAACTGCATAACAACGTTGTTGATTAGTTGATACAACTGCATAACTACGTTGTTGATTAGTTGATAAAACTGCAAAACGGTGTTGTTGATTAGTTGATAAAACTGCACAATTACTCTGTTGAAGAGTTGATGAAGCTGCATAACTGTGTTGTTGATTATTTGATAAAACTGCATAACTACGTTGTTGATTAGTTGATAAAACTGCATAACAACGTTGTTGATTAGTTGATAAAAATGCATAACTACGTTGTTGATTAGTTGATAAAACTGCATAACTGTGTTGTTGATTAGTTGATAAAACTGCATAACAACGTTTTTGATTAGTTGATAAAACTGCATAACAACGTTGTTGATTAGTTGATACAACTGCATAACTACGTTGTTGATTAGTTGATAAAACTGCATAACGGTGTTGTTGATTAGTTAATAAAACTGCATAATTACTCTTTTGATTAGTTGATGAAGCTGCATAACTGTGTTGTTGATTATTTGATAAAACTGCATAACGACGTTGTTGATTAGTTGATAAAACTGCATAACAAGTTTGTTTATTAGTTGATAAAACTGCATAATTACTATGTTGATTAGTTGATAAAGCTGCAGAACTGTGTTGTTGATTATTTGATAAAACTGCATAACTACATTGTTGATTAGTTGATAAACCTGCATAAATATGTTGTTGATTAGTTGATGAAACTGCACAACAACATTGTTGATTAGTTGATAAACTACATAACTACACTGTTGATTAGTTGATAAAACTGCATAACTACGTTGTTGATTAGTTGATAAAACTGCATAACAACGTTGTTGATTAGTTGATAAAACTGCATAACTACGCTGTTGATTAGTTGATAAAACTGCATAACTGTGTTGTTGATTAGTTGATAAAACTGCATAACTACGTTGTTGATTAGTTGATAAAACTGCATAACTGTGTTGTTGATTAGATGATAAAAATGCATAACTACGCTGTTGATTACTTGATAAAACTGCATAACAACATTGTTGATTAGTTGATAAAACTTTATAACAACGTTGTTGATAAGTTGATAAAAATGCATAACTACGTTGTTGATTAGTTGATAAAACTGCATAACTATGTTGTTGATTAGTTGTTAAAACTGCATAACTACGCTGTTGATTAGTTGATAAAACTGCATAACTGTGTTGTTGATTAGTTGATAAAACTGCATAACTACGTTGTTGATTAGTTGATAAAACTGCATAACTGTGTTGTTGATTAGATGATAAAAATGCATAACAACATTGTTGATTAGTTGATAAAACTGCATAACTGCGTTGTTGATTGGTTCATAAAACTGCATAACTACGTTGTGGATTAGTTGATAAAACTGCATAACTAGTTATTGATTAGTTGAAAAAACTGCATAACAACGTTGTTGATTAGCTGATAAAACTGCATAACTACGTTGTTGATTAGTTGATAAAACTGCATAATTACTCTGTTGATTAGTTGATAAAATTGCATAACAACGTTGTTGATTAGTTGATAAAACTGCATAACAACGTTGTTGATTAGTTGATACAACTGCATAACTACGTTGTTGATTAGTTGATAAAACTGCAAAACGGTGTTGTTGATTAGTTGATAAAACTGCACAATTACTCTGTTGAAGAGTTGATGAAGCTGCATAACTGTGTTGTTGATTATTTGATAAAACTGCATAACTACGTTGTTGATTAGTTGATAAAACTGCATAACAACGTTGTTGATTAGTTGATAAAAATGCATAACTACGTTGTTGATTAGTTGATAAAACTGCATAACTGTGTTGTTGATTAGTTGATAAAACTGCATAACAACGTTTTTGATTAGTTGATAAAACTGCATAACAACGTTGTTGATTAGTTGATACAACTGCATAACTACGTTGTTGATTAGTTGATAAAACTGCATAACGGTGTTGTTGATTAGTTAATAAAACTGCATAATTACTCTTTTGATTAGTTGATGAAGCTGCATAACTGTGTTGTTGATTATTTGATAAAACTGCATAACGACGTTGTTGATTAGTTGATAAAACTGCATAACAAGTTTGTTTATTAGTTGATAAAACTGCATAACTATGTTGTTGATTAGTTGTTAAAACTGCATAACTACGCTGTTGATTAGTTGATAAAACTGCATAACTGTGTTGTTGATTAGTTGATAAAACTGCATAACTACGTTGTTGATTAGTTGATAAAACTGCATAACTGTGTTGTTGATTAGATGATAAAAATGCATAACAACATTGTTGATTAGTTGATAAAACTGCATAACTGCGTTGTTGATTGGTTCATAAAACTGCATAACTACGTTGTGGATTAGTTGATAAAACTGCATAACTAGTTATTGATTAGTTGAAAAAACTGCATAACAACGTTGTTGATTAGCTGATAAAACTGCATAACTACGTTGTTGATTAGTTGATAAAACTGCATAATTACTCTGTTGATTAGTTGATAAAATTGCATAACAACGTTGTTGATTAGTTGATAAAACTGCATAACAACGTTGTTGATTAGTTGATACAACTGCATAACTACGTTGTTGATTAGTTGATAAAACTGCAAAACGGTGTTGTTGATTAGTTGATAAAACTGCACAATTACTCTGTTGAAGAGTTGATGAAGCTGCATAACTGTGTTGTTGATTATTTGATAAAACTGCATAACTACGTTGTTGATTAGTTGATAAAACTGCATAACAACGTTGTTGATTAGTTGATAAAAATGCATAACTACGTTGTTGATTAGTTGATAAAACTGCATAACTGTGTTGTTGATTAGTTGATAAAACTGCATAACAACGTTTTTGATTAGTTGATAAAACTGCATAACAACGTTGTTGATTAGTTGATACAACTGCATAACTACGTTGTTGATTAGTTGATAAAACTGCATAACGGTGTTGTTGATTAGTTAATAAAACTGCATAATTACTCTTTTGATTAGTTGATGAAGCTGCATAACTGTGTTGTTGATTATTTGATAAAACTGCATAACGACGTTGTTGATTAGTTGATAAAACTGCATAACAAGTTTGTTTATTAGTTGATAAAACTGCATAATTACTATGTTGATTAGTTGATAAAGCTGCAGAACTGTGTTGTTGATTATTTGATAAAACTGCATAACTACATTGTTGATTAGTTGATAAACCTGCATAAATATGTTGTTGATTAGTTGATGAAACTGCACAACAACATTGTTGATTAGTTGATAAACTACATAACTACACTGTTGATTAGTTGATAAAACTGCATAACTACGTTGTTGATTAGTTGATAAAACTGCATAACAACGTTGTTGATTAGTTGATAAAACTGCATAACTACGCTGTTGATTAGTTGATAAAACTGCATAACTGTGTTGTTGATTAGTTGATAAAACTGCATAACTACGTTGTTGATTAGTTGATAAAACTGCATAACTGTGTTGTTGATTAGATGATAAAAATGCATAACTACGCTGTTGATTACTTGATAAAACTGCATAACAACATTGTTGATTAGTTGATAAAACTTTATAACAACGTTGTTGATAAGTTGATAAAAATGCATAACTACGTTGTTGATTAGTTGATAAAACTGCATAACTATGTTGTTGATTAGTTGTTAAAACTGCATAACTACGCTGTTGATTAGTTGATAAAACTGCATAACTGTGTTGTTGATTAGTTGATAAAACTGCATAACTACGTTGTTGATTAGTTGATAAAACTGCATAACTGTGTTGTTGATTAGATGATAAAAATGCATAACAACATTGTTGATTAGTTGATAAAACTGCATAACTGCGTTGTTGATTGGTTCATAAAACTGCATAACTACGTTGTGGATTAGTTGATAAAACTGCATAACTAGTTATTGATTAGTTGAAAAAACTGCATAACAACGTTGTTGATTAGCTGATAAAACTGCATAACTACGTTGTTGATTAGTTGATAAAACTGCATAATTACTCTGTTGATTAGTTGATAAAATTGCATAACAACGTTGTTGATTAGTTGATAAAACTGCATAACAACGTTGTTGATTAGTTGATACAACTGCATAACTACGTTGTTGATTAGTTGATAAAACTGCAAAACGGTGTTGTTGATTAGTTGATAAAACTGCACAATTACTCTGTTGAAGAGTTGATGAAGCTGCATAACTGTGTTGTTGATTATTTGATAAAACTGCATAACTACGTTGTTGATTAGTTGATAAAACTGCATAACAACGTTGTTGATTAGTTGATAAAAATGCATAACTACGTTGTTGATTAGTTGATAAAACTGCATAACTGTGTTGTTGATTAGTTGATAAAACTGCATAACAACGTTTTTGATTAGTTGATAAAACTGCATAACAACGTTGTTGATTAGTTGATACAACTGCATAACTACGTTGTTGATTAGTTGATAAAACTGCATAACGGTGTTGTTGATTAGTTAATAAAACTGCATAATTACTCTTTTGATTAGTTGATGAAGCTGCATAACTGTGTTGTTGATTATTTGATAAAACTGCATAACGACGTTGTTGATTAGTTGATAAAACTGCATAACAAGTTTGTTTATTAGTTGATAAAACTGCATAATTACTATGTTGATTAGTTGATAAAGCTGCAGAACTGTGTTGTTGATTATTTGATAAAACTGCATAACTACATTGTTGATTAGTTGATAAACCTGCATAAATATGTTGTTGATTAGTTGATGAAACTGCACAACAACATTGTTGATTAGTTGATAAACTACATAACTACACTGTTGATTAGTTGATAAAACTGCATAACTACGTTGTTGATTAGTAGATAAAACTGCATAATTACTCTGTTGATTAGTTGATAAAACTGCATAACAACGTTGCTGATTAGGTGATAAAACTGCATAACTACGTTGCTGATTAGTTGATAAAACTGCTTAACAACGTTGTTGATTAGTTGATAAAACTGCATAATTACTCTGTTGATTAGTTGATAAAACTGCATAACTACGTTGTTGATTTGTTGATAAATCTGCATAACTACGTTGTTGATTAGTTGATAAAACTGCATAACAACGTTGTTGATTAGTTGATAAAACTGCATAACTGTGTTGTTGATTAGTTGATAAAACTGCATAACAATGTTGTTGATTAGTTGATAAAACTGCATAACAACGTTGTTGACTAGTTGATAAAACTGCATAATTACTCTGTTGATTAGTTGATAAAACTGCATAACAACGTTGTTGATTAGTTGATAAAACTGCATAACTACGTTGTTGATTAGTTGATAAAACTGCATAACAACGTTGTTGATTAGTTGATAAAACTGCATAACTACGCTGTTGATTAGTTGATAAAACTGCATAACTGTGTTGTTGATTAGTTGATAAAACTGCATAACTACGTTGTTGATTAGTTGATAAAACTGCATAACTGTGTTGTTGATTAGATGATAAAAATGCATAACTACGCTGTTGATTACTTGATAAAACTGCATAACAACATTGTTGATTAGTTGATAAAACTTTATAACAACGTTGTTGATAAGTTGATAAAAATGCATAACTACGTTGTTGATTAGTTGATAAAACTGCATAACTATGTTGTTGATTAGTTGTTAAAACTGCATAACTACGCTGTTGATTAGTTGATAAAACTGCATAACTGTGTTGTTGATTAGTTGATAAAACTGCATAACTACGTTGTTGATTAGTTGATAAAACTGCATAACTGTGTTGTTGATTAGATGATAAAAATGCATAACAACATTGTTGATTAGTTGATAAAACTGCATAACTGCGTTGTTGATTGGTTCATAAAACTGCATAACTACGTTGTGGATTAGTTGATAAAACTGCATAACTAGTTATTGATTAGTTGAAAAAACTGCATAACAACGTTGTTGATTAGCTGATAAAACTGCATAACTACGTTGTTGATTAGTTGATAAAACTGCATAATTACTCTGTTGATTAGTTGATAAAATTGCATAACAACGTTGTTGATTAGTTGATAAAACTGCATAACAACGTTGTTGATTAGTTGATACAACTGCATAACTACGTTGTTGATTAGTTGATAAAACTGCAAAACGGTGTTGTTGATTAGTTGATAAAACTGCACAATTACTCTGTTGAAGAGTTGATGAAGCTGCATAACTGTGTTGTTGATTATTTGATAAAACTGCATAACTACGTTGTTGATTAGTTGATAAAACTGCATAACAACGTTGTTGATTAGTTGATAAAAATGCATAACTACATTGTTGATTAGTTGATATTACTGCATAACTGTGTTGTTGATTGGTTGATAATACTGCATAACTATGTTGTTGATTAGTTGATAAAACTGCATAAATACGTTGTTGATTAGTTGATAAAACTGCATAACAACATTCTTGATTAGCTGATAAAACTGCATAACTACGTTGTTGATTAGTAGATAAAACTGCATAATTACTCTGTTGATTAGTTGATTTAACTGCGTAACAACGTTGTTGATTAGTTGATAAAACTGCATAACAACGTTGTTGATTAGTTGATAAAACTGCATAACTGTGTTGTTGATTAGTTGATAAAACTGCATAACAAAGTTTTTGATTAGTTGATAAAACTGCATAACAACGTTGTTGATTAGTTGATACAACTGCATAACTACGTTGTTGATTAGTTGATAAAACTGCATAACGGTGTTGTTGATTAGTTAATAAAACTGCATAATTACTCTTTTGATTAGTTGATGAAGCTGCATAACTGTGTTGTTGATTATTTGATAAAACTGCATAACGACGTTGTTGATTAGTTGATAAAACTGCATAACAAGTTTGTTTATTAGTTGATAAAACTGCATAATTACTATGTTGATTAGTTGATAAAGCTGCAGAACTGTGTTGTTGATTATTTGATAAAACTGCATAACTACATTGTTGATTAGTTGATAAACCTGCATAAATATGTTGTTGATTAGTTGATGAAACTGCACAACAACATTGTTGATTAGTTGATAAACTACATAACTACACTGTTGATTAGTTGATAAAACTGCATAACTACGTTGTTGATTAGTTGATAAAACTGCATAATTACTCTGTTGATTAGTTGATAAAACTGCATAACAACGTTGTTGATTTGTTGATAAATCTGCATAACTACGTTGTTGATTAGTTGATAAAACTGCATAACAACGTTGTTGATTAGTTGATAAAACTGCATAACTGTGTTGTTGATTAGTTGATAAAACTGCATAACAATGTTGTTGATTAGTTGATAAAACTGCATAACAACGTTGTTGACTAGTTGATAAAACTGCATAATTACTCTGTTGATTAGTTGATAAAACTGCATAACAACGTTGTTGATTAGTTGATAAAACTGCATAACTACGTTGTTGATTAGTTGATAAAACTGCATAACTACGTTGTGGATTAGTTGATAAAACTGCATAACTAGTTATTGATTAGTTGAAAAAACTGCATAACAACGTTGTTGATTAGCTTTTAAAACTGCATAACTACGTTGTTGATTAGTTGATAAAACTGCATAATTACTCTGTTGATTAGTTGATAAAATTGCATAACAATGTTGTTGATTAGTTGATAAAACTGCATAACAACGTTGTTGATTAGTTGATACAACTGCATAACTACGTTGTTGATTAGTTGATAAAACTGCAAAACGGTGTTGTTGATTAGTTGATAAAACTGCACAATTACTCTGTTGAAGAGTTGATGAAGCTGCATAACTGTGTTGTTGATTATTTGATAAAACTGCATAACTACGTTGTTGATTAGTTGATAAAACTGCATAACAACGTTGTTTATTATTTGATAAAAGTGCATAATTACTCTGTTGATTAGTTGATAAAACTGCATAACTGTGTTGTTGATTGGTTGATAAAACTGCATAACTATGTTGTTGATTAGTTGATAAAACTGCATAACTACGTTGTTGATTAGTTGATAAAACTGCATAACAACGTTCTTGATTAGCTGATAAAACTGCATAACTACGTTGTTGATTAGTAGATAAAACTGCATAATTACTCTGTTGATTAGTTGATTTAACTGCATAACAACGTTGTTGATTAGTTGATAAAACTGCATAATTACTCTGTTGATTAGTTGATAAAACTGCGTAACAACGTTGTTGATTAGTTGATAAAACTGCATAACTACGTTGTTGATTAGTTGATAAAACTGCATAACTACGCTGTTGATTAGTTGATAAAACTGCATAACAACATTGTTGATTAGTTGATAAATCTGCATAGCAATGTTGTTGATTAGTTGATAAAACTGCATAATTACTCTGTTGATTAGTTGATAAAGCTGCATAACTGTGGTGTTGATTAGTTGATAAAACTGCATAAATGTGTTGTTGATTAGTTGATAAAACTGCATAACTACGTTGTTGATTAGTTGATAAAACTGCATAACAACGTTGTTGATTAGTTGATAAAACTGCATATCTACGTTGTTGATTAGATGATAAAACTGCATAATTACTCTGTTGATTAGTTGATGAAACTGCATAACAACGTTTTTGATGAGTTGATAAATCTGCATAACTACGTTGTTGATTAGTTGATAAAACTGCATAAGAACGTTGTTGATTAGTTGATGAAACTGCATAACTACGCTGTTGATTAGTTGATAAAACTGCATAAATATGGTGTTGATTAGTTGATAAAACTGCAGAATTACTCTGTTGATTAGTTGATAAAACTGCATAACAACGTTTTTGATTAGTTGATAAAACTGTATAACTACGCTGTTGATTAGTTGATAAAACTGCATAACAACATTGTTGATTAGTTGATAAAACTACATAACTACACTGTTGATTAGTTGATAAATCTGCATAACAACATTGTTGATTAGTTGATAAAAATGCATAACTACGTTGTTGATTAGTTGATAAAACTGCATAACTACGTTGTTGATTAGTTGATAAAACTGCATAACAACATTGTTGATTAGTTGATAAAACTGCATAACTGTGTTGTTGATTGGTTCATAAAACTGCATAACTACGTTGTGGATTAGTTGATAAAACTGCATAACTGTGTTGTTGATTAGTTGATAAAACTGCATAACAATGTTGTTGATTAGTTGATAAAACTGCATAACAACGTTGTTGACTAGTTGATAAAACTGCATAATTACTCTGTTGATTAGTTGATAAAACTGCATAACAACGTTGTTGATTAGTTGATAAAACTGCATAACTACGTTGTTGATTAGTTGATAAAACTGCATAACAACGTTGTTGATTAGTTGATAAAACTGCATAACTACGCTGTTGATTAGTTGATAAAACTGCATAACTGTGTTGTTGATTAGTTGATAAAACTGCATAACTACGTTGTTGATTAGTTGATAAAACTGCATAACTGTGTTGTTGATTAGATGATAAAAATGCATAACTACGCTGTTGATTACTTGATAAAACTGCATAACAACATTGTTGATTAGTTGATAAAACTTTATAACAACGTTGTTGATAAGTTGATAAAAATGCATAACTACGTTGTTGATTAGTTGATAAAACTGCATAACTATGTTGTTGATTAGTTGTTAAAACTGCATAACTACGCTGTTGATTAGTTGATAAAACTGCATAACTGTGTTGTTGATTAGTTGATAAAACTGCATAACTACGTTGTTGATTAGTTGATAAAACTGCATAACTGTGTTGTTGATTAGATGATAAAAATGCATAACAACATTGTTGATTAGTTGATAAAACTGCATAACTGCGTTGTTGATTGGTTCATAAAACTGCATAACTACGTTGTGGATTAGTTGATAAAACTGCATAACTAGTTATTGATTAGTTGAAAAAACTTCATAACAACGTTGTTGATTAGCTGATAAAACTGCATAACTACGTTGTTGATTAGTTGATAAAACTGCATAATTACTCTGTTGATTAGTTGATAAAATTGCATAACAACGTTGTTGATTAGTTGATAAAACTGCATAACAACGTTGTTGATTAGTTGATACAACTGCATAACTACGTTGTTGATTAGTTGATAAAACTGCAAAACGGTGTTGTTGATTAGTTGATAAAACTGCACAATTACTCTGTTGAAGAGTTGATGAAGCTGCATAACTGTGTTGTTGATTATTTGATAAAACTGCATAACTACGTTGTTGATTAGTTGATAAAACTGCATAACAACGTTGTTGATTAGTTGATAAAAATGCATAACTACATTGTTGATTAGTTGATATTACTGCATAACTGTGTTGTTGATTGGTTGATAATACTGCATAACTATGTTGTTGATTAGTTGATAAAACTGCATAAATACGTTGTTGATTAGTTGATAAAACTGCATAACAACATTCTTGATTAGCTGATAAAACTGCATAACTACGTTGTTGATTAGTAGATAAAACTGCATAATTACTCTGTTGATTAGTTGATTTAACTGCGTAACAACGTTGTTGATTAGTTGATAAAACTGCATAACAACGTTGTTGATTAGTTGATAAAACTGCATAACTGTGTTGTTGATTAGTTGATAAAACTGCATAACAAAGTTTTTGATTAGTTGATAAAACTGCATAACAACGTTGTTGATTAGTTGATACAACTGCATAACTACGTTGTTGATTAGTTGATAAAACTGCATAACGGTGTTGTTGATTAGTTAATAAAACTGCATAATTACTCTTTTGATTAGTTGATGAAGCTGCATAACTGTGTTGTTGATTATTTGATAAAACTGCATAACGACGTTGTTGATTAGT
The DNA here is from genome assembly GCF_964263955.1 of Coregonus lavaretus. Taxonomy (NCBI): domain Eukaryota; kingdom Metazoa; phylum Chordata; class Actinopteri; order Salmoniformes; family Salmonidae; genus Coregonus; species Coregonus lavaretus. The sequence goes on along the minus strand of NC_140026.1, from coordinate 1,068,209 downwards.
TGATAAAACTGCATAACAAGTTAGTTTATTAGTTGATAAAACTGCATAATTACTATGTTGATTAGTTGATAAAGCTGCAGAACTGTGTTGTTGATTATTTGATAAAACTGCATAACTACATTGTTGATTAGTTGATAAACCTGCATAAATATGTTGTTGATTAGTTGATGAAACTGCACAACAACATTGTTGATTAGTTGATAAACTACATAACTACACTGTTGATTAGTTGATAAAACTGCATAACTACGTTGTTGATTAGTTGATAAAACTGCATAATTACTCTGTTGATTAGTTGATAAAACTGCATAACAACGTTGTTGATTTGTTGATAAATCTGCATAACTACGTTGTTGATTAGTTGATAAAACTGCATAACAACGTTGTTGATTAGTTGATAAAACTGCATAACTGTGTTGTTGATTAGTTGATAAAACTGCATAACAATGTTGTTGATTAGTTGATAAAACTGCATAACAACGTTGTTGACTAGTTGATAAAACTGCATAATTACTCTGTTGATTAGTTGATAAAACTGCATAACAACGTTGTTGATTAGTTGATAAAACTGCATAACTACGTTGTTGATTAGTTGATAAAACTGCATAACTACGTTGTGGATTAGTTGATAAAACTGCATAACTAGTTATTGATTAGTTGAAAAAACTGCATAACAACGTTGTTGATTAGCTTTTAAAACTGCATAACTACGTTGTTGATTAGTTGATAAAACTGCATAATTACTCTGTTGATTAGTTGATAAAATTGCATAACAATGTTGTTGATTAGTTGATAAAACTGCATAACAACGTTGTTGATTAGTTGATACAACTGCATAACTACGTTGTTGATTAGTTGATAAAACTGCAAAACGGTGTTGTTGATTAGTTGATAAAACTGCACAATTACTCTGTTGAAGAGTTGATGAAGCTGCATAACTGTGTTGTTGATTATTTGATAAAACTGCATAACTACGTTGTTGATTAGTTGATAAAACTGCATAACAACGTTGTTTATTATTTGATAAAAGTGCATAATTACTCTGTTGATTAGTTGATAAAACTGCATAACTGTGTTGTTGATTGGTTGATAAAACTGCATAACTATGTTGTTGATTAGTTGATAAAACTGCATAACTACGTTGTTGATTAGTTGATAAAACTGCATAACAACGTTCTTGATTAGCTGATAAAACTGCATAACTACGTTGTTGATTAGTAGATAAAACTGCATAATTACTCTGTTGATTAGTTGATTTAACTGCATAACAACGTTGTTGATTAGTTGATAAAACTGCATAATTACTCTGTTGATTAGTTGATAAAACTGCGTAACAACGTTGTTGATTAGTTGATAAAACTGCATAACTACGTTGTTGATTAGTTGATAAAACTGCATAACTACGCTGTTGATTAGTTGATAAAACTGCATAACAACATTGTTGATTAGTTGATAAATCTGCATAGCAATGTTGTTGATTAGTTGATAAAACTGCATAATTACTCTGTTGATTAGTTGATAAAGCTGCATAACTGTGGTGTTGATTAGTTGATAAAACTGCATAAATGTGTTGTTGATTAGTTGATAAAACTGCATAACTACGTTGTTGATTAGTTGATAAAACTGCATAACAACGTTGTTGATTAGTTGATAAAACTGCATATCTACGTTGTTGATTAGATGATAAAACTGCATAATTACTCTGTTGATTAGTTGATGAAACTGCATAAATATGGTGTTGATTAGTTGATAAAACTGCAGAATTACTCTGTTGATTAGTTGATAAAACTGCATAACAACGTTTTTGATGAGTTGATAAATCTGCATAACTACGTTGTTGATTAGTTGATAAAACTGCATAAGAACGTTGTTGATTAGTTGATGAAACTGCATAACTACGCTGTTGATTAGTTGATAAAACTGCATAAATATGGTGTTGATTAGTTGATAAAACTGCAGAATTACTCTGTTGATTAGTTGATAAAACTGCATAACAACGTTTTTGATTAGTTGATAAAACTGTATAACTACGCTGTTGATTAGTTGATAAAACTGCATAACAACATTGTTGATTAGTTGATAAAACTACATAACTACACTGTTGATTAGTTGATAAATCTGCATAACAACATTGTTGATTAGTTGATAAAAATGCATAACTACGTTGTTGATTAGTTGATAAAACTGCATAACTACGTTGTTGATTAGTTGATAAAACTGCATAACAACATTGTTGATTAGTTGATAAAACTGCATAACTGTGTTGTTGATTGGTTCATAAAACTGCATAACTACGTTGTGGATTAGTTGATAAAACTGCATAACTAGTTATTGATTAGTTGAAAAAACTGCATAACAACGTTGTTGATTAGCTGATAAAACTGCATAACTACGTTGTTGATTAGTTGATAAAACTGCATAATTACTCTGTTGATTAGTTGATAAAATTGCATAACAACGTTGTTGATTAGTTGATAAAACTGCATAACAACGTTGTTGATTAGTTGATACAACTGCATAACTACGTTGTTGATTAGTTGATAAAACTGCAAAACGGTGTTGTTGATTAGTTGATAAAACTGCACAATTACTCTGTTGATTAGTTGATGAAGCTGCATAACTGTGTTGTTGATTATTTGATAAAACTGCATAACTACGTTGTTGATTAGTTGATAAAACTGCATAACAACGTTGTTTATTAGTTGATAAAACTGCATAATTACTCTGTTGATTGGTTGATAAACCTGCATAACTGTGTTGTTGATTATTTGATAAAACTTCATAACTACTTTGTTGATTATTTGATAAACCTGCATAAATATGATGTTGATTAGTTGATGAAACTGCACAACAACATAGTTGATTAGTTGATAAAACTACATACCTACACTGTTGATTAGTTGATAAAACTGCATAACAACATTGTTGATTAGTTGATAAAACTGCATAATTACTCTGTTGATTAGTTGATAAAACTGCATAACTATGTTGTTGATTAGTTGATAAATCTGCATAACTACGTTGTTGATTAGTTGATAAAACTGCATAACAACGTTGTTGATTAGTTGATAAAACTGCTTAACAATGTTGTTGATTAGTTGATAAAACTGCATAATTACTCTGTTGATTAGTTGATAAAACTGCATAACTGTGTTGTTGATTAGTTGATAAATCTGCATAACTACGTTGTTGATTAGTTGATAAAACTGCATAACTACGTTGTTGATTAATTGATAAAACTGCATAACTACGTTTTTGATTAGTTGATAAAACTGCCTAATTGTGTTGTTGATTAGTTGATAAAACTGCATAACAACGTTATTTGATTAGTTGATAAAACTGCATAACAATGTTGTTGATTAGTTGATAAAACTGCATAACAACGTTGTTGATTAGTTGATAAAACTGCATAACTACTTTGTTGATTAGTTGATAAAACTGCATAACTACGTTGTTGATTAGTTGATAAAACTGCATAACAACATTGTTGATTAGTTGATAAAACTGCATAACTGTGTTGTTGATTGGTTCATAAAACTGCATAACTACGTTGTGGATTAGTTGATAAAACTGCATAACTAGTTATTGATTAGTTGAAAAAACTGCATAACAACGTTGTTGATTAGCTGATAAAACTGCATAACTACGTTGTTGATTAGTTGATAAAACTGCATAACAACGTTGTTGATTAGTTGATAAAACTGCATAACTACTTTGTTGATTAGTTGATAAAACTGCATAACTACGTTGTTGATTAGTTGATAAAACTGCATAACAACGTTGTTGATTAGCTGATAAAACTGCATAACAACGTTGTTGATTAGTTGATAAAACTGCATAACAACATTGTTGATTAGTTGATAAAACTGCATAACTGTGTTGTTGATTGGTTCATAAAACTGCATAACTACGTTGTGGATTAGTTGATAAAACTGCATAACAACGTTGTTGATTAGTTGATACAACTGCATAACTACGTTGTTGATTAGTTGATAAAACTGCAAAACGGTGTTGTTGATTAGTTGATAAAACTGCACAATTACTCTGTTGATTAGTTGATGAAGCTGCATAACTGTGTTGTTGATTATTTGATAAAACTGCATAACTACGTTGTTGATTAGTTGATAAAACTGCATAATTACTCTGTTGATTGGTTGATAAAGCTGCATAACTGTGTTGTTGATTATTTGATAAAGCTGCATAACTACTTTGTTGATTATTTGATAAACCTGCATAAATATGTTGTTGATTAGTTGATGAAACTGCACAACAACATTGTTGATTAGTTGATAAAACTACATAACTACACTGTTGATTAGTTGATAAAACTGCATAACAACATTGTTGATTAGTTGATAAAACTGCATAATTACTCTGTTGATTAGTTGATAAAACTGCATAACTATGTTGTTGATTAGTTGATAAATCTGCATAACTACGTTGTTGATTAGTTGATAAAACTGCATAACAACGTTGTTGATTAGTTGATAAAACTGCTTAACAATGTTGTTGATTAGTTGATAAAACTGCATAATTACTCTGTTGATTAGTTGATAAAACTGCATAACTGTGTTGTTGATTAGTTGATAAATCTGCATAACTACGTTGTTGATTAGTTGATAAAACTGCATAACTACGTTGTTGATTAATTGATAAAACTGCTTAACAATGTTGTTGATTAGTTGATAAAACTGCATAATTACTCTGTTGATTAGTTGATAAAACTGCATAACTGTGTTGTTGATTAGTTGATAAATCTGCATAACTACGTTTTTGATTAGTTGATAAAACTGCATAATTGTGTTGTTGATTAGTTGATAAAACTGCATAACAACGTTATTTGATTAGTTGATAAAACTGCATAACAACGTTGTTGATTAGTTGATAAAACTCTATAACAACGTTGTTGATTAGTTGATAAAACTGCATAACTACTTTGTTGATTAGTTGATAAAACTGCATAACTACGTTGTTGATTAGTTGATAAAACTGCATAACAACATTGTTGATTAGTTGATAAAACTGCATAACTGTGTTGTTGATTGGTTCATAAAACTGCATAACTACGTTGTGGATTAGTTGATAAAACTCCATAACTAGTTATTGATTAGTTGAAAAAACTGCATAACAACGTTGTTGATTAGCTGATAAAACTGCATAACTACGTTGTTGATTAGTTGATAAAACTGCATAACAACGTTGTTGATTAGTTGATAAAACTGCATAACAACTTTGTTGATTAGTTGATAAAACTGCATAACTACGTTGTTGATTAGTTGATAAAACTGCATAACAACGTTGTTGATTAGCTGATAAAACTGCATAACAACGTTGTTGATTAGTTGATAAAACTGCATAACAACATTGTTGATTAGTTGATAAAACTGCATAACTGTGTTGTTGATTGGTTCATAAAACTGCATAACTACTTTGTTGATTAGTTGATAAAACTGCATAACTACGTTGTTGATTAGTTGATAAAACTGCATAACAACGTTGTTGATTAGTTGATAAAACTGCATAACAACGTTATTTGATTAGTTGATAAAACTGCATAACAACGTTGTTGATTAGTTGATAAAACTCTATAACAACGTTGTTGATTAGTTGATAAAACTGCATAACTACTTTGTTGATTAGTTGATAAAACTGCATAACTACGTTGTTGATTAGTTGATAAAACTGCATAACAACATTGTTGATTAGTTGATAAAACTGCATAACTGTGTTGTTGATTGGTTCATAAAACTGCATAACTACGTTGTGGATTAGTTGATAAAACTCCATAACTAGTTATTGATTAGTTGAAAAAACTGCATAACAACGTTGTTGATTAGCTGATAAAACTGCATAACTACGTTGTTGATTAGTTGATAAAACTGCATAACAACGTTGTTGATTAGTTGATAAAACTGCATAACAACTTTGTTGATTAGTTGATAAAACTGCATAACTACGTTGTTGATTAGTTGATAAAACTGCATAACAACGTTGTTGATTAGCTGATAAAACTGCATAACAACGTTGTTGATTAGTTGATAAAACTGCATAACAACATTGTTGATTAGTTGATAAAACTGCATAACTGTGTTGTTGATTGGTTCATAAAACTGCATAACTACGTTGTGGATTAGTTGATAAAACTGCAGAACTAGTTATTGATTAGTTGAAAAAACTGCATAACAACGTTGTTGATTAGCTGATAAAACTGCATAACTACGTTGTTGATTAGTTGATAAAACTGCATAATTACTCTGTTGATTAGTTGATAAAATTGCATAACAACGTTGTTGATTAGTTGATAAAACTGCATAACAACGTTGTTGATTAGTTGATACAACTGCATAACTACGTTGTTGATTAGTTGATAAAACTGCAAAACGGTGTTGTTGATTAGTTGATAAAACTGCACAATTACTCTGTTGATTAGTTGATGAAGCTGCATAACTGTGTTGTTGATTATTTGATAAAACTGCATAACTACGTTGTTGATTAGTTGATAAAACTGCATAATTACTCTGTTGATTGGTTGATAAAGCTGCATAACTGTGTTGTTGATTATTTGATAAAGCTGCATAACTACTTTGTTGATTATTTGATAAACCTGCATAAATATGTTGTTGATTAGTTGATGAAACTGCACAACAACATTGTTGATTAGTTGATAAAACTACATAACTACACTGTTGATTAGTTGATAAAACTGCATAACAACATTGTTGATTAGTTGATAAAACTGCATAATTACTCTGTTGATTAGTTGATAAAACTGCATAACTATGTTGTTGATTAGTTGATAAATCTGCATAACTACGTTGTTGATTAGTTGATAAAACTGCATAACAACATTGTTGATTAGTTGATAAAACTGCTTAACAATGTTGTTGATTAGTTGATAAAACTGCATAATTACTCTGTTGATTAGTTGATAAAACTGCATAACTGTGTTGTTGATTAGTTGATAAATCTGCATAACTACGTTGTTGATTAGTTGATAAAACTGCATAACTACGTTGTTGATTAATTGATAAAACTGCACAATTACTCTGTTGATTAGTTGATAAAACTGCATAACTATGTTGTTGATTAGTTGATAAATCTGCATAACTACGTTGTTGATTAGTTGATAAAACTGCATAACAACGTTGTTGATTAGTTGATAAAACTGCTTAACAATGTTGTTGATTAGTTGATAAAACTGCATAATTACTCTGTTGATTAGTTGATAAAACTGCATAACTGTGTTGTTGATTAGTTGATAAATCTGCATAACTACGTTGTTGATTAGTTGATAAAACTGCATAACTACGTTGTTGATTAATTGATAAAACTGCATAACTACGTTTTTGATTAGTTGATAAAACTGCCTAATTGTGTTGTTGATTAGTTGATAAAACTGCATAACAACGTTATTTGATTAGTTGATAAAACTGCATAACAATGTTGTTGATTAGTTGATAAAACTGCATAACAACGTTGTTGATTAGTTGATAAAACTGCATAACTACTTTGTTGATTAGTTGATAAAACTGCATAACTACGTTGTTGATTAGTTGATAAAACTGCATAACAACATTGTTGATTAGTTGATAAAACTGCATAACTGTGTTGTTGATTGGTTCATAAAACTGCATAACTACGTTGTGGATTAGTTGATAAAACTGCATAACTAGTTATTGATTAGTTGAAAAAACTGCATAACAACGTTGTTGATTAGCTGATAAAACTGCATAACTACGTTGTTGATTAGTTGATAAAACTGCATAACAACGTTGTTGATTAGTTGATAAAACTGCATAACTACTTTGTTGATTAGTTGATAAAACTGCATAACTACGTTGTTGATTAGTTGATAAAACTGCATAACAACGTTGTTGATTAGCTGATAAAACTGCATAACAACGTTGTTGATTAGTTGATAAAACTGCATAACTGTGTTGTTGATTGGTTCATAAAACTGCATAACTACGTTGTGGATTAGTTGATAAAACTGCATAACAACGTTGTTGATTAGTTGATACAACTGCATAACTACGTTGTTGATTAGTTGATAAAACTGCAAAACGGTGTTGTTGATTAGTTGATAAAACTGCACAATTACTCTGTTGATTAGTTGATGAAGCTGCATAACTGTGTTGTTGATTATTTGATAAAACTGCATAACTACGTTGTTGATTAGTTGATAAAACTGCATAATTACTCTGTTGATTGGTTGATAAAGCTGCATAACTGTGTTGTTGATTATTTGATAAAGCTGCATAACTACTTTGTTGATTATTTGATAAACCTGCATAAATATGTTGTTGATTAGTTGATGAAACTGCACAACAACATTGTTGATTAGTTGATAAAACTACATAACTACACTGTTGATTAGTTGATAAAACTGCATAACAACATTGTTGATTAGTTGATAAAACTGCATAATTACTCTGTTGATTAGTTGATAAAACTGCATAACTATGTTGTTGATTAGTTGATAAATCTGCATAACTACGTTGTTGATTAGTTGATAAAACTGCATAACAACGTTGTTGATTAGTTGATAAAACTGCTTAACAATGTTGTTGATTAGTTGATAAAACTGCATAATTACTCTGTTGATTAGTTGATAAAACTGCATAACTGTGTTGTTGATTAGTTGATAAATCTGCATAACTACGTTGTTGATTAGTTGATAAAACTGCATAACTACGTTGTTGATTAATTGATAAAACTGCATAACTACGTTTTTGATTAGTTGATAAAACTGCATAATTGTGTTGTTGATTAGTTGATAAAACTGCATAACAACGTTATTTGATTAGTTGATAAAACTGCATAACAACGTTGTTGATTAGTTGATAAAACTCTATAACAACGTTGTTGATTAGTTGATAAAACTGCATAACTACTTTGTTGATTAGTTGATAAAACTGCATAACTACGTTGTTGATTAGTTGATAAAACTGCATAACAACATTGTTGATTAGTTGATAAAACTGCATAACTGTGTTGTTGATTGGTTCATAAAACTGCATAACTACGTTGTGGATTAGTTGATAAAACTCCATAACTAGTTATTGATTAGTTGAAAAAACTGCATAACAACGTTGTTGATTAGCTGATAAAACTGCATAACTACGTTGTTGATTAGTTGATAAAACTGCATAACAACGTTGTTGATTAGTTGATAAAACTGCATAACAACTTTGTTGATTAGTTGATAAAACTGCATAACTACGTTGTTGATTAGTTGATAAAACTGCATAACAACGTTGTTGATTAGCTGATAAAACTGCATAACAACGTTGTTGATTAGTTGATAAAACTGCATAACAACATCGTTGATTAGTTGATAAAACTGCATAACTGTGTTGTTGATTGGTTCATAAAACTGCATAACTACTTTGTTGATTAGTTGATAAAACTGCATAACTACGTTGTTGATTAGTTGATAAAACTGCATAACAACGTTGTTGATTAGTTGATAAAACTGCATAACAACGTTATTTGATTAGTTGATAAAACTGCATAACAACGTTGTTGATTAGTTGATAAAACTCTATAACAACGTTGTTGATTAGTTGATAAAACTGCATAACTACTTTGTTGATTAGTTGATAAAACTGCATAACTACGTTGTTGATTAGTTGATAAAACTGCATAACAACATTGTTGATTAGTTGATAAAACTGCATAACTGTGTTGTTGATTGGTTCATAAAACTGCATAACTACGTTGTGGATTAGTTGATAAAACTCCATAACTAGTTATTGATTAGTTGAAAAAACTGCATAACAACGTTGTTGATTAGCTGATAAAACTGCATAACTACGTTGTTGATTAGTTGATAAAACTGCATAACAACGTTGTTGATTAGTTGATAAAACTGCATAACAACTTTGTTGATTAGTTGATAAAACTGCATAACTACGTTGTTGATTAGTTGATAAAACTGCATAACAACGTTGTTGATTAGCTGATAAAACTGCATAACAACGTTGTTGATTAGTTGATAAAACTGCATAACAACATTGTTGATTAGTTGATAAAACTGCATAACTGTGTTGTTGATTGGTTCATAAAACTGCATAACTACGTTGTGGATTAGTTGATAAAACTGCAGAACTAGTTATTGATTAGTTGAAAAAACTGCATAACAACGTTGTTGATTAGCTGATAAAACTGCATAACTACGTTGTTGATTAGTTGATAAAACTGCATAATTACTCTGTTGATTAGTTGATAAAATTGCATAACAACGTTGTTGATTAGTTGATAAAACTGCATAACAACGTTGTTGATTAGTTGATACAACTGCATAACTACGTTGTTGATTAGTTGATAAAACTGCAAAACGGTGTTGTTGATTAGTTGATAAAACTGCACAATTACTCTGTTGATTAGTTGATGAAGCTGCATAACTGTGTTGTTGATTATTTGATAAAACTGCATAACTACGTTGTTGATTAGTTGATAAAACTGCATAATTACTCTGTTGATTGGTTGATAAAGCTGCATAACTGTGTTGTTGATTATTTGATAAAGCTGCATAACTACTTTGTTGATTATTTGATAAAACTGCATAAATATGTTGTTGATTAGTTGATGAAACTGCACAACAACATTGTTGATTAGTTGATAAAACTACATAACTACACTGTTGATTAGTTGATAAAACTGCATAACAACATTGTTGATTAGTTGATAAAAATGCATAATTACTCTGTTGATTAGTTGATAAAACTGCATAACTATGTTGTTGATTAGTTGATAAATCTGCATAACTACGTTGTTGATTAGTTGATAAAACTGCATAACAACGTTGTTGATTAGTTGATAAAACTGCTTAACAATGTTGTTGATTAGTTGATAAAACTGCATAATTACTCTGTTGATTAGTTGATAAAACTGCATAACTGTGTTGTTGATTAGTTGATAAATCTGCATAACTACGTTGTTGATTAGTTGATAAAACTGCATAACTACGTTGTTGATTAATTGATAAAACTGCTTAACAATGTTGTTGATTAGTTGATAAAACTGCATAATTACTCTGTTGATTAGTTGATAAAACTGCATAACTGTGTTGTTGATTAGTTGATAAATCTGCATAACTACGTTTTTGATTAGTTGATAAAACTGCATAATTGTGTTGTTGATTAGTTGATAAAACTGCATAACAACGTTATTTGATTAGTTGATAAAACTGCATAACAACGTTGTTGATTAGTTGATAAAACTCTATAACAACGTTGTTGATTAGTTGATAAAACTGCATAACTACTTTGTTGATTAGTTGATAAAACTGCATAACTACGTTGTTGATTAGTTGATAAAACTGCATAACAACATTGTTGATTAGTTGATAAAACTGCATAACTGTGTTGTTGATTGGTTCATAAAACTGCATAACTACGTTGTGGATTAGTTGATAAAACTCCATAACTAGTTATTGATTAGTTGAAAAAACTGCATAACAACGTTGTTGATTAGCTGATAAAACTGCATAACTACGTTGTTGATTAGTTGATAAAACTGCATAACAACGTTGTTGATTAGTTGATAAAACTGCATAACAACTTTGTTGATTAGTTGATAAAACTGCATAACTACGTTGTTGATTAGTTGATAAAACTGCATAACAACGTTGTTGATTAGCTGATAAAACTGCATAACAACGTTGTTGATTAGTTGATAAAACTGCATAACAACATTGTTGATTAGTTGATAAAACTGCATAACTGTGTTGTTGATTGGTTCATAAAACTGCATAACTACTTTGTTGATTAGTTGATAAAACTGCATAACTACGTTGTTGATTAGTTGATAAAACTGCATAACAACGTTGTTGATTAGTTGATAAAACTGCATAACAACGTTATTTGATTAGTTGATAAAACTGCATAACAACGTTGTTGATTAGTTGATAAAACTCTATAACAACGTTGTTGATTAGTTGATAAAACTGCATAACTACTTTGTTGATTAGTTGATAAAACTGCATAACTACGTTGTTGATTAGTTGATAAAACTGCATAACAACATTGTTGATTAGTTGATAAAACTGCATAACTGTGTTGTTGATTGGTTCATAAAACTGCATAACTACGTTGTGGATTAGTTGATAAAACTCCATAACTAGTTATTGATTAGTTGAAAAAACTGCATAACAACGTTGTTGATTAGCTGATAAAACTGCATAACTACGTTGTTGATTAGTTGATAAAACTGCATAACAACGTTGTTGATTAGTTGATAAAACTGCATAACAACTTTGTTGATTAGTTGATAAAACTGCATAACTACGTTGTTGATTAGTTGATAAAACTGCATAACAACGTTGTTGATTAGCTGATAAAACTGCATAACAACGTTGTTGATTAGTTGATAAAACTGCATAACAACATTGTTGATTAGTTGATAAAACTGCATAACTGTGTTGTTGATTGGTTCATAAAACTGCATAACTACGTTGTGGATTAGTTGATAAAACTGCAGAACTAGTTATTGATTAGTTGAAAAAACTGCATAACAACGTTGTTGATTAGCTGATAAAACTGCATAACTACGTTGTTGATTAGTTGATAAAACTGCATAATTACTCTGTTGATTAGTTGATAAAATTGCATAACAACGTTGTTGATTAGTTGATAAAACTGCATAACAACGTTGTTGATTAGTTGATACAACTGCATAACTACGTTGTTGATTAGTTGATAAAACTGCAAAACGGTGTTGTTGATTAGTTGATAAAACTGCACAATTACTCTGTTGATTAGTTGATGAAGCTGCATAACTGTGTTGTTGATTATTTGATAAAACTGCATAACTACGTTGTTGATTAGTTGATAAAACTGCATAATTACTCTGTTGATTGGTTGATAAAGCTGCATAACTGTGTTGTTGATTATTTGATAAAGCTGCATAACTACTTTGTTGATTATTTGATAAACCTGCATAAATATGTTGTTGATTAGTTGATGAAACTGCACAACAACATTGTTGATTAGTTGATAAAACTACATAACTACACTGTTGATTAGTTGATAAAACTGCATAACAACATTGTTGATTAGTTGATAAAACTGCATAATTACTCTGTTGATTAGTTGATAAAACTGCATAACTATGTTGTTGATTAGTTGATAAATCTGCATAACTACGTTGTTGATTAGTTGATAAAACTGCATAACAACATTGTTGATTAGTTGATAAAACTGCTTAACAATGTTGTTGATTAGTTGATAAAACTGCATAATTACTCTGTTGATTAGTTGATAAAACTGCATAACTGTGTTGTTGATTAGTTGATAAATCTGCATAACTACGTTGTTGATTAGTTGATAAAACTGCATAACTACGTTGTTGATTAATTGATAAAACTGCACAATTACTCTGTTGATTAGTTGATAAAACTGCATAACTATGTTGTTGATTAGTTGATAAATCTGCATAACTACGTTGTTGATTAGTTGATAAAACTGCATAACAACGTTGTTGATTAGTTGATAAAACTGCTTAACAATGTTGTTGATTAGTTGATAAAACTGCATAATTACTCTGTTGATTAGTTGATAAAACTGCATAACTGTGTTGTTGATTAGTTGATAAATCTGCATAACTACGTTGTTGATTAGTTGATAAAACTGCATAACTACGTTGTTGATTAATTGATAAAACTGCATAACTACGTTTTTGATTAGTTGATAAAACTGCCTAATTGTGTTGTTGATTAGTTGATAAAACTGCATAACAACGTTATTTGATTAGTTGATAAAACTGCATAACAATGTTGTTGATTAGTTGATAAAACTGCATAACAACGTTGTTGATTAGTTGATAAAACTGCATAACTACTTTGTTGATTAGTTGATAAAACTGCATAACTACGTTGTTGATTAGTTGATAAAACTGCATAACAACATTGTTGATTAGTTGATAAAACTGCATAACTGTGTTGTTGATTGGTTCATAAAACTGCATAACTACGTTGTGGATTAGTTGATAAAACTGCATAACTAGTTATTGATTAGTTGAAAAAACTGCATAACAACGTTGTTGATTAGCTGATAAAACTGCATAACTACGTTGTTGATTAGTTGATAAAACTGCATAACAACGTTGTTGATTAGTTGATAAAACTGCATAACTACTTTGTTGATTAGTTGATAAAACTGCATAACTACGTTGTTGATTAGTTGATAAAACTGCATAACAACGTTGTTGATTAGCTGATAAAACTGCATAACAACGTTGTTGATTAGTTGATAAAACTGCATAACTGTGTTGTTGATTGGTTCATAAAACTGCATAACTACGTTGTGGATTAGTTGATAAAACTGCATAACAACGTTGTTGATTAGTTGATACAACTGCATAACTACGTTGTTGATTAGTTGATAAAACTGCAAAACGGTGTTGTTGATTAGTTGATAAAACTGCACAATTACTCTGTTGATTAGTTGATGAAGCTGCATAACTGTGTTGTTGATTATTTGATAAAACTGCATAACTACGTTGTTGATTAGTTGATAAAACTGCATAATTACTCTGTTGATTGGTTGATAAAGCTGCATAACTGTGTTGTTGATTATTTGATAAAGCTGCATAACTACTTTGTTGATTATTTGATAAACCTGCATAAATATGTTGTTGATTAGTTGATGAAACTGCACAACAACATTGTTGATTAGTTGATAAAACTACATAACTACACTGTTGATTAGTTGATAAAACTGCATAACAACATTGTTGATTAGTTGATAAAACTGCATAATTACTCTGTTGATTAGTTGATAAAACTGCATAACTATGTTGTTGATTAGTTGATAAATCTGCATAACTACGTTGTTGATTAGTTGATAAAACTGCATAACAACGTTGTTGATTAGTTGATAAAACTGCTTAACAATGTTGTTGATTAGTTGATAAAACTGCATAATTACTCTGTTGATTAGTTGATAAAACTGCATAACTGTGTTGTTGATTAGTTGATAAATCTGCATAACTACGTTGTTGATTAGTTGATAAAACTGCATAACTACGTTGTTGATTAATTGATAAAACTGCATAACTACGTTTTTGATTAGTTGATAAAACTGCATAATTGTGTTGTTGATTAGTTGATAAAACTGCATAACAACGTTATTTGATTAGTTGATAAAACTGCATAACAACGTTGTTGATTAGTTGATAAAACTCTATAACAACGTTGTTGATTAGTTGATAAAACTGCATAACTACTTTGTTGATTAGTTGATAAAACTGCATAACTACGTTGTTGATTAGTTGATAAAACTGCATAACAACATTGTTGATTAGTTGATAAAACTGCATAACTGTGTTGTTGATTGGTTCATAAAACTGCATAACTACGTTGTGGATTAGTTGATAAAACTCCATAACTAGTTATTGATTAGTTGAAAAAACTGCATAACAACGTTGTTGATTAGCTGATAAAACTGCATAACTACGTTGTTGATTAGTTGATAAAACTGCATAACAACGTTGTTGATTAGTTGATAAAACTGCATAACAACTTTGTTGATTAGTTGATAAAACTGCATAACTACGTTGTTGATTAGTTGATAAAACTGCATAACAACGTTGTTGATTAGCTGATAAAACTGCATAACAACGTTGTTGATTAGTTGATAAAACTGCATAACAACATCGTTGATTAGTTGATAAAACTGCATAACTGTGTTGTTGATTGGTTCATAAAACTGCATAACTACTTTGTTGATTAGTTGATAAAACTGCATAACTACGTTGTTGATTAGTTGATAAAACTGCATAACAACGTTGTTGATTAGTTGATAAAACTGCATAACAACGTTATTTGATTAGTTGATAAAACTGCATAACAACGTTGTTGATTAGTTGATAAAACTCTATAACAACGTTGTTGATTAGTTGATAAAACTGCATAACTACTTTGTTGATTAGTTGATAAAACTGCATAACTACGTTGTTGATTAGTTGATAAAACTGCATAACAACATTGTTGATTAGTTGATAAAACTGCATAACTGTGTTGTTGATTGGTTCATAAAACTGCATAACTACGTTGTGGATTAGTTGATAAAACTCCATAACTAGTTATTGATTAGTTGAAAAAACTGCATAACAACGTTGTTGATTAGCTGATAAAACTGCATAACTACGTTGTTGATTAGTTGATAAAACTGCATAACAACGTTGTTGATTAGTTGATAAAACTGCATAACAACTTTGTTGATTAGTTGATAAAACTGCATAACTACGTTGTTGATTAGTTGATAAAACTGCATAACAACGTTGTTGATTAGCTGATAAAACTGCATAACAACGTTGTTGATTAGTTGATAAAACTGCATAACAACATTGTTGATTAGTTGATAAAACTGCATAACTGTGTTGTTGATTGGTTCATAAAACTGCATAACTACGTTGTGGATTAGTTGATAAAACTGCAGAACTAGTTATTGATTAGTTGAAAAAACTGCATAACAACGTTGTTGATTAGCTGATAAAACTGCATAACTACGTTGTTGATTAGTTGATAAAACTGCATAATTACTCTGTTGATTAGTTGATAAAATTGCATAACAACGTTGTTGATTAGTTGATAAAACTGCATAACAACGTTGTTGATTAGTTGATACAACTGCATAACTACGTTGTTGATTAGTTGATAAAACTGCAAAACGGTGTTGTTGATTAGTTGATAAAACTGCACAATTACTCTGTTGATTAGTTGATGAAGCTGCATAACTGTGTTGTTGATTATTTGATAAAACTGCATAACTACGTTGTTGATTAGTTGATAAAACTGCATAATTACTCTGTTGATTGGTTGATAAAGCTGCATAACTGTGTTGTTGATTATTTGATAAAGCTGCATAACTACTTTGTTGATTATTTGATAAAACTGCATAAATATGTTGTTGATTAGTTGATGAAACTGCACAACAACATTGTTGATTAGTTGATAAAACTACATAACTACACTGTTGATTAGTTGATAAAACTGCATAACAACATTGTTGATTAGTTGATAAAACTGCATAATTACTCTGTTGATTAGTTGATAAAACTGCATAACTATGTTGTTGATTAGTTGATAAATCTGCATAACTACGTTGTTGATTAGTTGATAAAACTGCATAACAACGTTGTTGATTAGTTGATAAAACTGCTTAACAATGTTGTTGATTAGTTGATAAAACTGCATAATTACTCTGTTGATTAGTTGATAAAACTGCATAACTGTGTTGTTGATTAGTTGATAAATCTGCATAACTACGTTGTTGATTAGTTGATAAAACTGCATAACTACGTTGTTGATTAATTGATAAAACTGCACAATTACTCTGTTGATTAGTTGATAAAACTGCATAACTATGTTGTTGATTAGTTGATAAATCTGCATAACTACGTTGTTGATTAGTTGATAAAACTGCATAACAACGTTGTTGATTAGTTGATAAAACTGCTTAACAATGTTGTTGATTAGTTGATAAGACTGCATAATTACTCTGTTGATTAGTTGATAAAACTGCATAACTGTGTTGTTGATTAGTTGATAAATCTGCATAACTACGTTGTTGATTAGTTGATAAAACTGCATAACTACGTTGTTGATTAATTGATAAAACTGCACAATTACTCTGTTGATTAGTTGATGAAGCTGCATAACTACGTTGTTGATTAGTTGATAAAACTGCATAACTGCGTTGTTGATTAGCTGATAAAACTGCATAACTGCGTTGTTGATTAGTAGATAAAACTGCATAATTACTCTGTTGATTAGTTGATTTAACTGCATAACAACGTTGTTGATTAGTTGATAAAACTGCATAATTACTCTGTTGATTAGCTGATAAAACTGCATAACTACGTTGTTGATTAGTTGATAAAACTGCATAATTACTCTGTTGATTAGTTGATAAAATTGCATAACAACGTTGTTGATTAGTTGATAAAACTGCATAACAACGTTGTTGATTAGTTGATACAACTGCATAACTACGTTGTTGATTAGTTGATAAAACTGCAAAACGGTGTTGTTGATTAGTTGATAAAACTGCACAATTACTCTGTTGATTAGTTGATGAAGCTGCATAACTGTGTTGTTGATTATTTGATAAAACTGCATAACTACGTTGTTGATTAGTTGATAAAACTGCATAATTACTTTGTTGATTAGCTGATAAAACTGCATAACTGCGTTGTTGATTAGCTGATAAAACTGCATAACTGCGTTGTTGATTAGTAGATAAAACTGCATAATTACTCTGTTGATTAGTTGATTTAACTGCATAACAACGTTGTTGATTAGTTGATAAAACTGCATAATTACTCTGTTGATTAGCTGATAAAACTGCATAACTACGTTGTTGATTAGTTGATAAAACTGCATAATTACTCTGTTGATTAGTTGATAAAATTGCATAACAACGTTGTTGATTAGTTGATAAAACTGCATAACAACGTTGTTGATTAGTTGATACAACTGCATAACTACGTTGTTGATTAGTTGATAAAACTGCAAAACGGTGTTGTTGATTAGTTGATAAAACTGCACAATTACTCTGTTGATTAGTTGATGAAGCTGCATAACTGTGTTGTTGATTATTTGATAAAACTGCATAACTACGTTGTTGATTAGTTGATAAAACTGCATAATTACTCTGTTGATTGGTTGATAAAGCTGTATAACTACTTTGTTGATTATTTGATAAACCTGCATAAATATGTTGTTGATTAGTTGATGAAACTGCACAACAACATTGTTGATTAGTTGATAAAACTACATAACTACACTGTTGATTAGTTGATAAAACTGCATAACAACATTGTTGATTAGTTGATAAAACTGCATAATTACTCTGTTGATTAGTTGATAAAACTGCATAACTATGTTGTTGATTAGTTGATAAATCTGCATAACTACGTTGTTGATTAGTTGATAAAACTGCATAACAACGTTGTTGATTAGTTGATAAAACTGCTTAACAATGTTGTTGATTAGTTGATAAAACTGCATAATTACTCTGTTGATTAGTTGATAAAACTGCATAACTGTGTTGTTGATTAGTTGATAAATCTGCATAACTACGTTGTTAATTAGTTGATAAAACTGCATAACTACGTTGTTGATTAATTGATAAAACTGCATAACTACGTTTTTCATTAGTTGATAAAACTGCATAACAACATTGTTGATTAGTTGATAAAACTACATAACTACACTGTTGATTAGTTGATAAAACTGCATAACAACATTGTTGATTAGTTGATAAAACTGCATAATTACTCTGTTGATTAGTTGATAAAACTGCATAACTATGTTGTTGATTAGTTGATAAATCTGCATAACTACGTTGTTGATTAGTTGATAAAACTGCATAACAACGTTGTTGATTAGTTGATAAAACTGCTTAACAATGTTGTTGATTAGTTGATAAAACTGCATAATTACTCTGTTGATTAGTTGATAAAACTGCATAACTGTGTTGTTGATTAGTTGATAAATCTGCATAACTACGTTGTTGATTAGTTGATAAAACTGCATAACTACGTTGTTGATTAATTGATAAAACTGCATAACTACGTTTTTGATTAGTTGATAAAACTGCATAATTGTGTTGTTGATTAGTTGATAAAACTGCATAACAACGTTATTTGATTAGTTGATAAAACTGCATAACAACGTTGTTGATTAGTTGATAAAACTCTATAACAACGTTGTTGATTAGTTGATAAAACTGCATAACTACTTTGTTGATTAGTTGATAAAACTGCATAACTACGTTGTTGATTAGTTGATAAAACTGCATAACAACATTGTTGATTAGTTGATAAAACTGCATAACTGTGTTGTTGATTGGTTCATAAAACTGCATAACTACGTTGTGGATTAGTTGATAAAACTCCATAACTAGTTATTGATTAGTTGAAAAAACTGCATAACAACGTTGTTGATTAGCTGATAAAACTGCATAACTACGTTGTTGATTAGTTGATAAAACTGCATAACAACGTTGTTGATTAGTTGATAAAACTGCATAACAACTTTGTTGATTAGTTGATAAAACTGCATAACTACGTTGTTGATTAGTTGATAAAACTGCATAACAACGTTGTTGATTAGCTGATAAAACTGCATAACAACGTTGTTGATTAGTTGATAAAACTGCATAACAACATCGTTGATTAGTTGATAAAACTGCATAACTGTGTTGTTGATTGGTTCATAAAACTGCATAACTACTTTGTTGATTAGTTGATAAAACTGCATAACTACGTTGTTGATTAGTTGATAAAACTGCATAACAACGTTGTTGATTAGTTGATAAAACTGCATAACAACGTTATTTGATTAGTTGATAAAACTGCATAACAACGTTGTTGATTAGTTGATAAAACTCTATAACAACGTTGTTGATTAGTTGATAAAACTGCATAACTACTTTGTTGATTAGTTGATAAAACTGCATAACTACGTTGTTGATTAGTTGATAAAACTGCATAACAACATTGTTGATTAGTTGATAAAACTGCATAACTGTGTTGTTGATTGGTTCATAAAACTGCATAACTACGTTGTGGATTAGTTGATAAAACTCCATAACTAGTTATTGATTAGTTGAAAAAACTGCATAACAACGTTGTTGATTAGCTGATAAAACTGCATAACTACGTTGTTGATTAGTTGATAAAACTGCATAACAACGTTGTTGATTAGTTGATAAAACTGCATAACAACTTTGTTGATTAGTTGATAAAACTGCATAACTACGTTGTTGATTAGTTGATAAAACTGCATAACAACGTTGTTGATTAGCTGATAAAACTGCATAACAACGTTGTTGATTAGTTGATAAAACTGCATAACAACATTGTTGATTAGTTGATAAAACTGCATAACTGTGTTGTTGATTGGTTCATAAAACTGCATAACTACGTTGTGGATTAGTTGATAAAACTGCAGAACTAGTTATTGATTAGTTGAAAAAACTGCATAACAACGTTGTTGATTAGCTGATAAAACTGCATAACTACGTTGTTGATTAGTTGATAAAACTGCATAATTACTCTGTTGATTAGTTGATAAAATTGCATAACAACGTTGTTGATTAGTTGATAAAACTGCATAACAACGTTGTTGATTAGTTGATACAACTGCATAACTACGTTGTTGATTAGTTGATAAAACTGCAAAACGGTGTTGTTGATTAGTTGATAAAACTGCACAATTACTCTGTTGATTAGTTGATGAAGCTGCATAACTGTGTTGTTGATTATTTGATAAAACTGCATAACTACGTTGTTGATTAGTTGATAAAACTGCATAATTACTCTGTTGATTGGTTGATAAAGCTGCATAACTGTGTTGTTGATTATTTGATAAAGCTGCATAACTACTTTGTTGATTATTTGATAAAACTGCATAAATATGTTGTTGATTAGTTGATGAAACTGCACAACAACATTGTTGATTAGTTGATAAAACTACATAACTACACTGTTGATTAGTTGATAAAACTGCATAACAACATTGTTGATTAGTTGATAAAACTGCATAATTACTCTGTTGATTAGTTGATAAAACTGCATAACTATGTTGTTGATTAGTTGATAAATCTGCATAACTACGTTGTTGATTAGTTGATAAAACTGCATAACAACGTTGTTGATTAGTTGATAAAACTGCTTAACAATGTTGTTGATTAGTTGATAAAACTGCATAATTACTCTGTTGATTAGTTGATAAAACTGCATAACTGTGTTGTTGATTAGTTGATAAATCTGCATAACTACGTTGTTGATTAGTTGATAAAACTGCATAACTACGTTGTTGATTAATTGATAAAACTGCACAATTACTCTGTTGATTAGTTGATAAAACTGCATAACTATGTTGTTGATTAGTTGATAAATCTGCATAACTACGTTGTTGATTAGTTGATAAAACTGCATAACAACGTTGTTGATTAGTTGATAAAACTGCTTAACAATGTTGTTGATTAGTTGATAAAACTGCATAATTACTCTGTTGATTAGTTGATAAAACTGCATAACTGTGTTGTTGATTAGTTGATAAATCTGCATAACTACGTTGTTGATTAGTTGATAAAACTGCATAACTACGTTGTTGATTAATTGATAAAACTGCACAATTACTCTGTTGATTAGTTGATGAAGCTGCATAACTACGTTGTTGATTAGTTGATAAAACTGCATAACTGCGTTGTTGATTAGCTGATAAAACTGCATAACTGCGTTGTTGATTAGTAGATAAAACTGCATAATTACTCTGTTGATTAGTTGATTTAACTGCATAACAACGTTGTTGATTAGTTGATAAAACTGCATAATTACTCTGTTGATTAGCTGATAAAACTGCATAACTACGTTGTTGATTAGTTGATAAAACTGCATAATTACTCTGTTGATTAGTTGATAAAATTGCATAACAACGTTGTTGATTAGTTGATAAAACTGCATAACAACGTTGTTGATTAGTTGATACAACTGCATAACTACGTTGTTGATTAGTTGATAAAACTGCAAAACGGTGTTGTTGATTAGTTGATAAAACTGCACAATTACTCTGTTGATTAGTTGATGAAGCTGCATAACTGTGTTGTTGATTATTTGATAAAACTGCATAACTACGTTGTTGATTAGTTGATAAAACTGCATAATTACTTTGTTGATTAGCTGATAAAACTGCATAACTGCGTTGTTGATTAGCTGATAAAACTGCATAACTGCGTTGTTGATTAGTAGATAAAACTGCATAATTACTCTGTTGATTAGTTGATTTAACTGCATAACAACGTTGTTGATTAGTTGATAAAACTGCATAATTACTCTGTTGATTAGCTGATAAAACTGCATAACTACGTTGTTGATTAGTTGATAAAACTGCATAATTACTCTGTTGATTAGTTGATAAAATTGCATAACAACGTTGTTGATTAGTTGATAAAACTGCATAACAACGTTGTTGATTAGTTGATACAACTGCATAACTACGTTGTTGATTAGTTGATAAAACTGCAAAACGGTGTTGTTGATTAGTTGATAAAACTGCACAATTACTCTGTTGATTAGTTGATGAAGCTGCATAACTGTGTTGTTGATTATTTGATAAAACTGCATAACTACGTTGTTGATTAGTTGATAAAACTGCATAATTACTCTGTTGATTGGTTGATAAAGCTGTATAACTACTTTGTTGATTATTTGATAAACCTGCATAAATATGTTGTTGATTAGTTGATGAAACTGCACAACAACATTGTTGATTAGTTGATAAAACTACATAACTACACTGTTGATTAGTTGATAAAACTGCATAACAACATTGTTGATTAGTTGATAAAACTGCATAATTACTCTGTTGATTAGTTGATAAAACTGCATAACTATGTTGTTGATTAGTTGATAAATCTGCATAACTATGTTGTTGATTAGTTGATAAAACTGCATAACAACGTTGTTGATTAGTTGATAAAACTGCTTAACAATGTTGTTGATTAGTTGATAAAACTGCATAATTACTCTGTTGATTAGTTGATAAAACTGCATAACTGTGTTGTTGATTAGTTGATAAATCTGCATAACTACGTTGTTAATTAGTTGATAAAACTGCATAACTACGTTGTTGATTAATTGATAAAACTGCATAACTACGTTTTTCATTAGTTGATAAAACTGCATAACAACATTGTTGATTAGTTGATAAAACTGCATAATTACTCTGTTGATTGGTTGATTTAACTGCATAACAACGTTGTTGATTAGTTGATAAAACTGCATAATTACTTTGTTGATTATTTGATAAAACTGCATAACAACGTTCTTGATTAGCTGATAAAACTGCATAACTGCGTTGTTGATTAGTAGATAAAACTGCATAATTACTCTGTTGATTAGTTGATTTAACTGCATAACAACGTTGTTGATTAGTTGATAAAACTGCATAATTACTCTGTTGATTAGCTGATAAAACTGCATAACTACATTGTTGATTAGTTGATAAAACTGCATAATTACTCTGTTGATTAGTTGATAAAATTGCATAACAACGTTGTTGATTAGTTGATAAAACTGCATAACAACGTTGTTGATTAGTTGATACAACTGCATAACTACGTTGTTGATTAGTTGATAAAACTGCAAAACGGTGTTGTTGATTAGTTGATAAAACTGCACAATTACTCTGTTGATTAGTTGATGAAGCTGCATAACTGTGTTGTTGATTATTTGATAAAACTGCATAACTACGTTGTTGATTAGTTGATAAAACTGCATAATTACTCTGTTGATTGGTTGATAAAGCTGTATAACTACTTTGTTGATTATTTGATAAACCTGCATAAATATGTTGTTGATTAGTTGATGAAACTGCACAACAACATTGTTGATTAGTTGATAAAACTACATAACTACACTGTTGATTAGTTGATAAAACTGCATAACAACATTGTTATTAGTTGATAAAACTGCATAATTACTCTGTTGATTAGTTGATAAAACTGCATAACTATGTTGTTGATTAGTTGATAAATCTGCATAACTACGTTGTTGATTAGTTGATAAAACTGCATAACAACGTTGTTGATTAGTTGATAAAACTGCTTAACAATGTTGTTGATTAGTTGATAAAACTGCATAATTACTCTGTTGATTAGTTGATAAAACTGCATAACTGTGTTGTTGATTAGTTGATAAATCTGCATAACTACGTTGTTAATTAGTTGATAAAACTGCATAACTACGTTGTTGATTAATTGATAAAACTGCATAACTACGTTTTTCATTAGTTGATAAAACTGCATAATTGTGTTGTTGATTAGTTGATAAAACTGCATAACAACGTTATTTGATTAGTTGATAAAACTGCATAACTGTGTTGTTGATTAGTTGATCAAACTGCATAACTACGCTGTTGATTAGTTGATAAAACTGCATAACAACATTGTTGATTAGTTGATAAAACTGTATTACAACGTTGTTGATTAGTTGATAAAAATGCATAACTACGTTGTTGATTAGTTGATATAACTGCATAACTGTGTTGTTGATTGGTTGATAAAACTGCATAACTACGTTGTTGATTAGTTGATAAAACTGCATAACTACGTTGTTGATTAGTTGATAAAACTGCATAACAACGTTCTTGATTAGCTGATAAAACTGCATAACTGCGTTGTTGATTAGTAGATAAAACTGCATAATTACTCTGTTGATTAGTTGATTTAACTGCATAACAACGTTGTTGATTAGTTGATAAAACTGCATAATTACTCTGTTGATTAGTTGATGAAGCTGCATAACTGTGTTGTTGATTATTTGATAAAACTGCATAACTACGTTGTTGATTAGTTGATAAAACTGCATAATTACTCTGTTGATTAGTTGATTTAACTGCATAACAACGTTGTTGATTAGTTGATAAAACTGCATAATTACTCTGTTGATTAGTTGATGAAGCTGCATAACTGTGTTGTTGATTAGTTGATAAATCTGCATAACTACGTTGTTGATTAGTTGATAAAACTGCATAAATATGTTGTTGATTAGTTGATGAAACTGCACAACAACATTGTTGATTAGTTGATAAAACTACATAACTACACTGTTGATTAGTTGATAAAAATGCATAACAACATTGTTGATTAGTTGATAAAACTGCATAATTACTCTGTTGATTAGTTGATAAAACTGCATAACTATGTTGTTGATTAGTTGATAAATCTGCATAACTACGTTGTTGATTAGTTGATAAAACTGCATAACAACGTTGTTGATTAGTTGATAAAACTGCTTAACAATGTTGTTGATTAGTTGATAAAACTGCATAATTACTCTGTTGATTAGTTGATAAAACTGCATAACAACGTTCTTGATTAGCTGATAAAACTGCATAACTGCGTTGTTGATTAGTAGATAAAACTGCATAATTACTCTGTTGATTAGTTGATTTAACTGCATAACAACGTTGTTGATTAGTTGATAAAACTGCATAACTACGTTGTTGATTAGTTGATAAAACTGCATAATTACTCTATTGATTAGTTGATGAAGCTGCATAACTGTGTTGTTGATTATTTGATAAACCTGCATAAATATGTTGTTGATTAGTTGATGAAACTGCATAACTACTTTGTTGATTATTTGATAAACCTGCATAAATATGTTGTTGATTAGTTGATGAAACTGCACAACAACATTGTTGATTAGTTGATAAAACTACATAACTACACTGTTGATTAGTTGATAAAAATAAATAACAACATTGTTGATTAGTTGATAAAACTGCATAATTACTCTGTTGATTAGTTGATAAAACTGCATAACTATGTTGTTGATTAGTTGATAAATCTGCATAACTACGTTATTGATTAGTTGATAAAACTGCATAACAACGTTGTTGATTAGTTGATAAAACTGCTTAACAATGTTGTTGATTAGTTGATAAAAACTGCATAATTACTCTGTTGATTAGTTGATAAAACTGCATAACTGTGTTGTTGATTAGTTGATAAATCTGCATAACTACGTTTTTCATTAGTTGATAAAACTGCATAATTGTGTTGTTGATTAGTTGATAAAACTGCATAACAACGTTATTTGATTAGTTGATAAAACTGCATAACTGTGTTGTTGATTAGTTGATCAAACTGCATAACTACGCTGTTGATTAGTTGATAAAACTGCATAACAACATTGTTTTTAGTTGATAAAACTGTATTACAACGTTGTTGATTAGTTGATAAAAATGCATAACTACGTTGTTGATTAGTTGATATAACTGCATAACTGTGTTGTTGATTAGTTGATAAAACTGCATAACTACGTTGTTGATTAGTTGATAAAACTGCATAACTGTGTTGTTGATTAGATGATAAAAATGCATAACTACGCTGTTGATTACTTGATAAAACTGCATAACAACATTGTTGATTAGTTGATAAAACTTTATAACAACGTTGTTGATAAGTTGATAAAAATGCATAACTACGTTGTTGATTAGTTGATAAAACTGCATAACTATGTTGTTGATTAGTTGTTAAAACTGCATAACTACGCTGTTGATTAGTTGATAAAACTGCATAACTGTGTTGTTGATTAGTTGATAAAACTGCATAACTACGTTGTTGATTAGTTGATAAAACTGCATAACTGTGTTGTTGATTAGATGATAAAAATGCATAACAACATTGTTGATTAGTTGATAAAACTGCATAACTGCGTTGTTGATTGGTTCATAAAACTGCATAACTACGTTGTGGATTAGTTGATAAAACTGCATAACTAGTTATTCATTAGTTGAAAAAACTGCATAACAACGTTGTTGATTAGCTGATAAAACTGCATAACTACGTTGTTGATTAGTTGATAAAACTGCATAATTACTCTGTTGATTAGTTGATAAAATTGCATAACAACGTTGTTGATTAGTTGATAAAACTGCATAACAATGTTGTTGATTAGTTGATACAACTGCATAACTACGTTGTTGATTAGTTGATAAAACTGCAAAACGGTGTTGTTGATTAGTTGATAAAACTGCACAATTACTCTGTTGAAGAGTTGATGAAGCTGCATAACTGTGTTGTTGATTATTTGATAAAACTGCATAACTACGTTGTTGATTAGTTGATAAAACTGCATAACAACGTTGTTGATTAGTTGATAAAAATGCATAACTACGTTGTTGATTAGTTGATATAACTGCATAACTGTGTTGTTGATTGGTTGATAATACTGCATAACTATGTTGTTGATTAGTTGATAAAACTGCATAAATACGTTGTTGATTAGTTGATAAAACTGCATAACAACATTCTTGATTAGCTGATAAAACTGCATAACTACGTTGTTGATTAGTAGATAAAACTGCATAATTACTCTGTTGATTAGTTGATTTAACTGCGTAACAACGTTGTTGATTAGTTGATAAAACTGCATAACAACGTTGATGATTAGTTGATAAAACTGCATAACTGTGTTGTTGATTAGTTGATAAAACTGCATAACAAAGTTTTTGATTAGTTGATAAAACTGCATAACAACGTTGTTGATTAGTTGATACAACTGCATAACTACGTTGTTGATTAGTTGATAAAACTGCATAACGGTGTTGTTGATTAGTTAATAAAACTGCATAGTTACTCTTTTGATTAGTTGATGAAGCTGAATAACTGTGTTGTTGATTATTTGATAAAACTGCATAACGACGTTGTTGATTAGTTGATAAAACTGCATAACAAGTTTGTTTATTAGTTGATAAAACTGCATAATTACTATGTTGATTAGTTGATAAAGCTGCAGAACTGTGTTGTTGATTATTTGATAAAACTGCATAACTACATTGTTGATTAGTTGATAAACCTGCATAAATATGTTGTTGATTAGTTGATGAAACTGCACAACAACATTGTTGATTAGTTGATAAACTACATAACTACACTGTTGATTAGTTGATAAAACTGCATAACTACGTTGTTGATTAGTTGATAAAACTGCATAATTACTCTGTTGATTAGTTGATAAAACTGCATAACAACGTTGTTGATTTGTTGATAAATCTGCATAACTACGTTGTTGATTAGTTGATAAAACTGCATAACAACGTTGTTGATTAGTTGATAAAACTGCATAACTGTGTTGTTGATTAGTTGATAAAACTGCATAACAATGTTGTTGATTAGTTGATAAAACTGCATAACAACGTTGTTGACTAGTTGATAAAACTGCATAATTACTCTGTTGATTAGTTGATAAAACTGCATAACAACGTTGTTGATTAGTTGATAAAACTGCATAACTATGTTGTTGATTAGTTGATAAATCTGCATAACTACGTTGTTGATTAGTTGATAAAACTGCATAACAACGTTGTTGATTAGTTGATAAAACTGCTTAACAATGTTGTTGATTAGTTGATAAAACTGCATAATTACTCTGTTGATTAGTTGATAAAACTGCATAACTGTGTTGTTGATTAGTTGATAAATCTGCATAACTACGTTGTTGATTAGTTGATAAAACTGCATAACTACGTTGTTGATTATTTGATAAACCTGCATAAATATGTTGTTGATTAGTTGATGAAACTGCACAACAACATTGTTGATTAGTTGATAAAACTACATAACTACACTGTTGATTAGTTGATAAAAATGCATAACAACATTGTTGATTAGTTGATAAAACTGCATAATTACTCTGTTGATTAGTTGATAAAACTGCATAACTATGTTGTTGATTAGTTGATAAATCTGCATAACTACGTTGTTGATTAGTTGATAAAACTGCATAACAACGTTGTTGATTAGTTGATAAAACTGCTTAACAATGTTGTTGATTAGTTGATAAAACTGCATAATTACTCTGTTGATTAGTTGATAAAACTGCATAACTGTGTTGTTGATTAGTTGATAAATCTGCATAACTACGTTGTTGATTAGTTGATAAAACTGCATAACTACGTTGTTGATTAATTGATAAAACTGCATAACTACGTTTTTCATTAGTTGATAAAACTGCATAATTGTGTTGTTGATTAGTTGATAAAACTGCATAACAACATTATTTGATTAGTTGATAAAACTGCATAACTGTGTTGTTGATTAGTTGATCAAACTGCATAACTACGCTGTTGATTAGTTGATAAAACTGCATAACAACATTGTTTTTAGTTGATAAAACTGTATTACAACGTTGTTGATTAGTTGATAAAAATGCATAACTACGTTGTTGATTAGTTGATATAACTGCATAACTGTGTTGTTGATTAGTTGATAAAACTGCATAACTACGTTGTTGATTAGTTGATAAAACTGCATAACTGTGTTGTTGATTAGATGATAAAAATGCATAACTACGCTGTTGATTACTTGATAAAACTGCATAACAACATTGTTGATTAGTTGATAAAACTTTATAACAACGTTGTTGATAAGTTGATAAAAATGCATAACTACGTTGTTGATTAGTTGATAAAACTGCATAACTATGTTGTTGATTAGTTGTTAAAACTGCATAACTACGCTGTTGATTAGTTGATAAAACTGCATAACTGTGTTGTTGATTAGTTGATAAAACTGCATAACTACGTTGTTGATTAGTTGATAAAACTGCATAACTGTGTTGTTGATTAGATGATAAAAATGCATAACAACATTGTTGATTAGTTGATAAAACTGCATAACTGCGTTGTTGATTGGTTCATAAAACTGCATAACTACGTTGTGGATTAGTTGATAAAACTGCATAACTAGTTATTCATTAGTTGAAAAAACTGCATAACAACGTTGTTGATTAGCTGATAAAACTGCATAACTACGTTGTTGATTAGTTGATAAAACTGCATAATTACTCTGTTGATTAGTTGATAAAATTGCATAACAACGTTGTTGATTAGTTGATAAAACTGCATAACAATGTTGTTGATTAGTTGATACAACTGCATAACTACGTTGTTGATTAGTTGATAAAACTGCAAAACGGTGTTGTTGATTAGTTGATAAAACTGCACAATTACTCTGTTGAAGAGTTGATGAAGCTGCATAACTGTGTTGTTGATTATTTGATAAAACTGCATAACTACGTTGTTGATTAGTTGATAAAACTGCATAACAACGTTGTTGATTAGTTGATAAAAATGCATAACTACGTTGTTGATTAGTTGATATAACTGCATAACTGTGTTGTTGATTGGTTGATAATACTGCATAACTATGTTGTTGATTAGTTGATAAAACTGCATAAATACGTTGTTGATTAGTTGATAAAACTGCATAACAACATTCTTGATTAGCTGATAAAACTGCATAACTACGTTGTTGATTAGTAGATAAAACTGCATAATTACTCTGTTGATTAGTTGATTTAACTGCGTAACAACGTTGTTGATTAGTTGATAAAACTGCATAACAACGTTGATGATTAGTTGATAAAACTGCATAACTGTGTTGTTGATTAGTTGATAAAACTGCATAACAAAGTTTTTGATTAGTTGATAAAACTGCATAACAACGTTGTTGATTAGTTGATACAACTGCATAACTACGTTGTTGATTAGTTGATAAAACTGCATAACAAGTTTGTTTATTAGTTGATAAAACTGCATAATTACTATGTTGATTAGTTGATAAAGCTGCAGAACTGTGTTGTTGATTATTTGATAAAACTGCATAACTACATTGTTGATTAGTTGATAAACCTGCATAAATATGTTGTTGATTAGTTGATGAAACTGCACAACAACATTGTTGATTAGTTGATAAACTACATAACTACACTGTTGATTAGTTGATAAAACTGCATAACTACGTTGTTGATTAGTTGATAAAACTGCATAATTACTCTGTTGATTAGTTGATAAAACTGCATAACAACGTTGTTGATTTGTTGATAAATCTGCATAACTACGTTGTTGATTAGTTGATAAAACTGCATAACAACGTTGTTGATTAGTTGATAAAACTGCATAACTGTGTTGTTGATTAGTTGATAAAACTGCATAACAATGTTGTTGATTAGTTGATAAAACTGCATAACAACGTTGTTGACTAGTTGATAAAACTGCATAATTACTCTGTTGATTAGTTGATAAAACTGCATAACAACGTTGTTGATTAGTTGATAAAACTGCATAACTACGTTGTTGATTAGTTGATAAAACTGCATAACTACGTTGTGGATTAGTTGATAAAACTGCATAACTAGTTATTGATTAGTTGAAAAAACTGCATAACAACGTTGTTGATTAGCTTTTAAAACTGCATAACTACGTTGTTGATTAGTTGATAAAACTGCATAATTACTCTGTTGATTAGTTGATAAAATTGCATAACAACGTTGTTGATTAGTTGATAAAACTGCATAACAACGTTGTTGATTAGTTGATACAACTGCATAACTACGTTGTTGATTAGTTGATAAAACTGCAAAACAGTGTTGTTGATTAGTTGATAAAACTGCACAATTACTCTGTTGAAGAGTTGATGAAGCTGCATAACTGTGTTGTTGATTATTTGATAAAACTGCATAACTACGTTGTTGATTAGTTGATAAAACTGCATAACAACGTTGTTTATTATTTGATAAAAGTGCATAATTACTCTGTTGATTAGTTGATGAAACTGCATAACTGTGTTGTTGATTGGTTGATAAAACTGCATAACTATGTTGTTGATTAGTTGATAAAACTGCATAACTACGTTGTTGATTAGTTGATAAAACTGCATAACAACGTTCTTGATTAGCTGATAAAACTGCATAACTACGTTGTTGATTAGTAGATAAAACTGCATAATTACTCTGTTGATTAGTTGATTTAACTGCATAACAACGTTGTTGATTAGTTGATAAAACTGCATAATTACTCTGTTGATTAGTTGATAAAACTGCGTAACAACGTTGTTGATTAGTTGATAAAACTGCATAACTACGTTGTTGATTAGTTGATAAAACTGCATAACTACGCTGTTGATTAGTTGATAAAACTGCATAACAACATTGTTGATTAGTTGATAAATCTGCATAGCAATGTTGTTGATTAGTTGATAAAACTGCATAATTGCTCTGTTGATTAGTTGATAAAGCTGCATAACTGTGGTGTTGATTAGTTGATAAAACTGCATAAATGTGTTGTTGATTAGTTGATAAAACTGCATAACTACGTTGTTGATTAGTTGATAAAACTGCATAACAACGTTGTTGATTAGTTGATAAAACTGCATATCTACGTTGTTGATTAGATGATAAAACTGCATAAATACTCTGTTGATTAGTTGATGAAACTGCATAACAACGTTTTTGATGAGTTGATAAATCTGCATAACTACGTTGTTGATTAGTTGATAAAACTGCATAAGAACGTTGTTGATTAGTTGATGAAACTGCATAACTACGCTGTTGATTAGTTGATAAAACTGCATAAATATGGTGTTGATTAGTTGATAAAACTGCAGAATTACTCTGTTGATTAGTTGATAAAACTGCATAACAACGTTTTTGATTAGTTGATAAAACTGTATAACTACGCTGTTGATTAGTTGATAAAACTGCATAACAACATTGTTGATTAGTTGATAAAACTACATAACTACACTGTTGATTAGTTGATAAATCTGCATAACAACATTGTTGATTAGTTGATAAAAATGCATAACTACGTTGTTGATTAGTTGATAAAACTGCAAAACGGTGTTGTTGATTAGTTGATAAAACTGCACAATTACTCTGTTGATTAGTTGATGAAGCTGCATAACTGTGTTGTTGATTATTTGATAAAACTGCATAACTACGTTGTTGATTAGTTGATAAAACTGCATAATTACTCTGTTGATTATTTGATAAAGCTGCATTACAACTTTGTTGATTATTTGATAAACCTGCATAAATATGTTGTTGATTAGTTGATGAAACTGCACAACAACATTGTTGATTAGTTGATAAAACTACATAACTACACTGTTGATTAGTTGATAAAACTGCATAACAACATTGTTGATTAGTTGATAAAACTGCATAATTACTCTGTTGATTAGTTGATAAAACTGCATAACTATGTTGTTGATTAGTTGATAAATCTGCATAACTACGTTGTTGATTAGTTGATAAAACTGCATAACAACGTTGTTGATTAGTTGATAAAACTGCTTAACAATGTTGTTGATTAGTTGATAAAACTGCATAATTACTCTGTTGATTAGTTGATAAAACTGCATAACTGTGTTGTTGATTAGTTGATAAATCTGCATAACTAGGTTGTTGATTAGTTGATAAAACTGCATAACTACGTTGTTGATTAATTGATAAAACTGCACAATTACTCTGTTGATTAGTTGATGAAGCTGCATAACTACTTTGTTGATTATTTGATAAAACTGCATAACAACGTTCTTGATTAGCTGATAAAACTGCATAACTGCGTTGTTGATTAGTTGATAAAACTGCATAATTACTCTGTTGATTAGTTGATTTAACTGCATAACAACGTTGTTGATTAGTTGATAAAACTGCATAATTACTCTGTTGATTAGCTGATAAAACTGCATAACTACGTTGTTGATTAGTTGATAAAACTGCATAATTACTCTGTTGATTAGTTGATAAAATTGCATAACAACGTTGTTGATTAGTTGATAAAACTGCATAACAACGTTGTTGATTAGTTGATACAACTGCATAACTACGTTGTTGATTAGTTGATAAAACTGCAAAACGGTGTTGTTGATTAGTTGATGAAGCTGCATAACTGTGTTGTTGATTATTTGATAAAACTGCATAACTACGTTGTTGATTAGTTGATAAAACTGCATAATTACTCTGTTGATTGGTTGATAAAGCTGCAAAACGGTGTTGTTGATTAGTTGATGAAGCTGTATAACTACTTTGTTGATTATTTGATAAACCTGCATAAATATGTTGTTGATTAGTTGATGAAACTGCACAACAACATTGTTGATTAGTTGATAAAACTACATAACTACACTGTTGATTAGTTGATAAAACTGCATAACAACATTGTTGATTAGTTGATAAAACTGCATAATTACTCTGTTGATTAGTTGATAAAACTGCATAACTATGTTGTTGATTAGTTGATAAATCTGCATAACTACGTTGTTGATTAGTTGATAAAACTGCATAACAACGTTGTTGATTAGTTGATAAAACTGCTTAACAATGTTGTTGATTAGTTGATAAAACTGCATAATTACTCTGTTGATTAGTTGATAAAACTGCATAACTGTGTTGTTGATTAGTTGATAAATCTGCATAACTACATTGTTGATTAGTTGATAAAACTGCATAACTACGTTGTTGATTAATTGATAAAACTGCATAACTACGTTTTTCATTAGTTGATAAAACTGCATAATTGTGTTGTTGATTAGTTGATAAAACTGCATAACAACGTTATTTGATTAGTTGATAAAACTGCTTAACTGTGTTGTTGATTAGTTGATCAAACTGCATAACTACGCTGTTGATTAGTTGATAAAACTGCATAACAACATTGTTGATTAGTTGATAAAACTGTATTACAACGTTGTTGATTAGTTGATAAAAATGCATAACTACGTTGTTGATTAGTTGATATAACTGCATAACTGTGTTGTTGATTGGTTGATAAAACTGCATAACTACGTTGTTGATTAGTTGATAAAACTGCATAACTACGTTGTTGATTAGTTGATAAAACTGCATAACAACGTTCTTGATTAGCTGATAAAACTGCATAACTGCGTTGTTGATTAGTAGATAAAACTGCATTATTACTCTGTTGATTAGTTGATTTAACTGCATAACAACGTTGTTGATTAGTTGATAAAACTGCATAATTACTCTGTTGATTAGTTGATGAAGCTGCATAACTGTGTTGTTGATTATTTGATAAAACTGCATAACTACGTTGTTGATTAGTTGATAAAACTGCATAATTACTCTGTTGATTGGTTGATAAAGCTGCATAACTGTGTTGTTGATTATATGATAAACCTGCATAAATATGTTGTTGATTAGTTGATGAAACTGCACAACAACATTGTTGATTAGTTGATAAAACTACATAACTACACTGTTGATTAGTTGATAAAAATGCATAACAACATTGTTGATTAGTTGATAAAACTGCATAATTACTCTGTTGATTAGTTGATAAAACTGCATAACTATGTTGTTGATTAGTTGATAAATCTGCATAACTACGTTGTTGATTAGTTGATAAAACTGCATAACAACGTTGTTGATTAGTTGATAAAACTGCTTAACAATGTTGTTGATTAGTTGATAAAACTGCATAATTACTCTGTTGATTAGTTGATAAAACTGCATAACAACGTTCTTGATTAGCTGATAAAACTGCATAACTGCGTTGTTGATTAGTAGATAAAACTGCATAATTACTCTGTTGATTAGTTGATTTAACTGCATAACAACGTTGTTGATTAGTTGATAAAACTGCATAATTACTCTATTGATTAGTTGATGAAGCTGCATAACTGTGTTGTTGATTATTTGATAAAACTGCATAACTACGTTGTTGATTAGTTGATAAAACTGCATAACTACTTTGTTGATTATTTGATAAACCTGCATAAATATGTTGTTGATTAGTTGATGAAACTGCACAACAACATTGTTGATTAGTTGATAAAACTACATAACTACACTGTTGATTAGTTGATAAAAATGCATAACAACATTGTTGATTAGTTGATAAAACTGCATAATTACTCTGTTGATTAGTTGATAAAACTGCATAACTATGTTGTTGATTAGTTGATAAATCTGCATAACTACGTTGTTGATTAGTTGATAAAACTGCATAACAACGTTGTTGATTAGTTGATAAAACTGCTTAACAATGTTGTTGATTAGTTGATAAAACTGCATAATTACTCTGTTGATTAGTTGATAAAACTGCATAACAACGTTCTTGATTAGCTGATAAAACTGCATAACTGCGTTGTTGATTAGTAGATAAAACTGCATAATTACTCTGTTGATTAGTTGATTTAACTGCATAACAACGTTGTTGATTAGTTGATAAAACTGCATAATTACTCTATTGATTAGTTGATGAAGCTGCATAACTGTGTTGTTGATTATTTGATAAAACTGCATAACTACGTTGTTGATTGGTTGATAAAGCTGCATAACTGTGTTGTTGATTATTTGATAAAGCTGCATAACTACTTTGTTGATTATTTGATAAACCTGCATAAATATGTTGTTGATTAGTTGATGAAACTGCACAACAACATTGTTGATTAGTTGATAAAACTACATAACTACACTGTTGATTAGTTGATAAAAATGCATAACAACATTGTTGATTAGTTGATAAACCTGCATAAATATGTTGTTGATTAGTTGATGAAACTGCACAACAACATTGTTGATTAGTTGATAAAACTACATAACTACACTGTTGATTAGTTGATAAAAATGCATAACAACATTGTTGATTAGTTGATAAAACTGCATAATTACTCTGTTGATTAGTTGATAAAACTGCATAACAACGTTGTTGATTAGTTGATAAAACTGCTTAACAATGTTGTTGATTAGTTGATAAAACTGCATAATTACTCTGTTGATTAGTTGATAAAACTGCATAACTGTGTTGTTGATTAGTTGATAAATCTGCATAACTACGTTGTTGATTAATTGATAAAACTGCATAACTACGTTTTTCATTAGTTGATAAAACTGCATAATTGTGTTGTTGATTAGTTGATAAAACTGCATAACAACGTTATTTGATTAGTTGATAAAACTGCATAACTGTGTTGTTGATTAGTTGATCAAACTGCATAACTACGCTGTTGATTAGTTGATAAAACTGCATAACAACATTGTTTTTAGTTGATAAAACTGTATTACAACGTTGTTGATTAGTTGATAAAAATGCATAACTATGTTGTTGATTAGTTGATATAACTGCATAACTGTGTTGTTGATTAGTTGATAAAACTGCATAACTACGTTGTTGATTAGTTGATAAAACTGCATAACTGTGTTGTTGATTAGATGATAAAAATGCATAACTACGCTGTTGATTACTTGATAAAACTGCATAACAACATTGTTGATTAGTTGATAAAACTTTATAACAACGTTGTTGATAAGTTGATAAAAATGCATAACTACGTTGTTGATTAGTTGATAAAACTGCATAACTATGTTGTTGATTAGTTGTTAAAACTGCATAACTACGCTGTTGATTAGTTGATAAAACTGCATAACTGTGTTGTTGATTAGTTGATAAAACTGCATAACTACGTTGTTGATTAGTTGATAAAACTGCATAACTGTGTTGTTGATTAGATGATAAAAATGCATAACAACATTGTTGATTAGTTGATAAAACTGCATAACTGCGTTGTTGATTGGTTCATAAAACTGCATAACTACGTTGTGGATTAGTTGATAAAACTGCATAACTAGTTATTGATTAGTTGAAAAAACTGCATAACAACGTTGTTGATTAGCTGATAAAACTGCATAACTACGTTGTTGATTAGTTGATAAAACTGCATAATTACTCTGTTGATTAGTTGATAAAATTGCATAACAACGTTGTTGATTAGTTGATAAAACTGCATAACAATGTTGTTGATTAGTTGATACAACTGCATAACTACGTTGTTGATTAGTTGATAAAACTGCAAAACGGTGTTGTTGATTAGTTGATAAAACTGCACAATTACTCTGTTGAAGAGTTGATGAAGCTGCATAACTGTGTTGTTGATTATTTGATAAAACTGCATAACTACGTTGTTGATTAGTTGATAAAACTGCATAACAACGTTGTTGATTAGTTGATAAAAATGCATAACTACGTTGTTGATTAGTTGATATAACTGCATAACTGTGTTGTTGATTGGTTGATAATACTGCATAACTATGTTGTTGATTAGTTGATAAAACTGCATAAATACGTTGTTGATTAGTTGATAAAACTGCATAACAACATTCTTGATTAGCTGATAAAACTGCATAACTACGTTGTTGATTAGTAGATAAAACTGCATAATTACTCTGTTGATTAGTTGATTTAACTGCGTAACAACGTTGTTGATTAGTTGATAAAACTGCATAACAACGTTGATGATTAGTTGATAAAACTGCATAACTGTGTTGTTGATTAGTTGATAAAACTGCATAACAAAGTTTTTGATTAGTTGATAAAACTGCATAACAACGTTGTTGATTAGTTGATACAACTGCATAACTACGTTGTTGATTAGTTGATAAAACTGCATAACGGTGTTGTTGATTAGTTGATAAAACTGCATAATTACTCTGTTGATTAGTTGATGAAGCTGCATAACTGTGTTGTTGATTATTTGATAAAACTGCATAACGACGTTGTTGATTAGTTGATGAAACTGCATAACAAGTTTGTTTATTAGTTGATAAAACTGCATAATTACTATGTTGATTAGTTGATAAAGCTGCAGAACTGTGTTGTTGATTATTTGATAAAACTGCATAACTACATTGTTGATTAGTTGATAAACCTGCATAAATATGTTGTTGATTAGTTGATGAAACTGCACAACAACATTGTTGATTAGTTGATAAACTACATAACTACACTGTTGATTAGTTGATAAAACTGCATAACTACGTTGTTGATTAGTTGATAAAACTGCATAATTACTCTGTTGATTAGTTGATAAAACTGCATAACAACGTTGTTGATTTGTTGATAAATCTGCATAACTACGTTGTTGATTAGTTGATAAAACTGCATAACAACGTTGTTGATTAGTTGATAAAACTGCATAACTGTGTTGTTGATTAGTTGATAAAACTGCATAACAATGTTGTTGATTAGTTGATAAAACTGCATAACAACGTTGTTGACTAGTTGATAAAACTGCATAATTACTCTGTTGATTAGTTGATAAAACTGCATAACAACGTTGTTGATTAGTTGATAAAACTGCATAACTACGTTGTTGATTAGTTGATAAAACTGCATAACTACGTTGTGGATTAGTTGATAAAACTGCATAACTAGTTATTGATTAGTTGAAAAAACTGCATAACAACGTTGTTGATTAGCTTTTAAAACTGCATAACTACGTTGTTGATTAGTTGATAAAACTGCATAATTACTCTGTTGATTAGTTGATAAAATTGCATAACAACGTTGTTGATTAGTTGATAAAACTGCATAACAACGTTGTTGATTAGTTGATACAACTGCATAACTACGTTGTTGATTAGTTGATAAAACTGCAAAACAGTGTTGTTGATTAGTTGATAAAACTGCACAATTACTCTGTTGAAGAGTTGATGAAGCTGCATAACTGTGTTGTTGATTATTTGATAAAACTGCATAACTACGTTGTTGATTAGTTGATAAAACTGCATAACAACGTTGTTTATTATTTGATAAAAGTGCATAATTACTCTGTTGATTAGTTGATAAAACTGCATAACTGTGTTGTTGATTGGTTGATAAAACTGCATAACTATGTTGTTGATTAGTTGATAAAACTGCATAACTACGTTGTTGATTAGTTGATAAAACTGCATAACAACGTTCTTGATTAGCTGATAAAACTGCATAACTACGTTGTTGATTAGTAGATAAAACTGCATAATTACTCTGTTGATTAGTTGATTTAACTGCATAACAACGTTGTTGATTAGTTGATAAAACTGCATAATTACTCTGTTGATTAGTTGATAAAACTGCGTAACAACGTTGTTGATAAGTTGATAAAACTGCATAACTACGTTGTTGATTAGTTGATAAAACTGCATAACTACGCTGTTGATTAGTTGATAAAACTGCATAACAACATTGTTGATTAGTTGATAAATCTGCATAGCAATGTTGTTGATTAGTTGATAAAACTGCATAATTGCTCTGTTGATTAGTTGATAAAGCTGCATAACTGTGGTGTTGATTAGTTGATAAAACTGCATAAATGTGTTGTTGATTAGTTGATAAAACTGCATAACTACGTTGTTGATTAGTTGATAAAACTGCATAACAACGTTGTTGATTAGTTGATAAAACTGCATATCTACGTTGTTGATTAGATGATAAAACTGCATAATTACTCTGTTGATTAGTTGATGAAACTGCATAACAACGTTTTTGATCAGTTGATAAATCTGCATAACTACGTTGTTGATTAGTTGATAAAACTGCATAAGAACGTTGTTGATTAGTTGATGAAACTGCATAACTACGCTGTTGATTAGTTGATAAAACTGCATAAATATGGTGTTGATTAGTTGATAAAACTGCAGAATTACTCTGTTGATTAGTTGATAAAACTGCATAACAACGTTTTTGATTAGTTGATAAAACTGTATAACTACGCTGTTGATTAGTTGATAAAACTGCATAACAACATTGTTGATTAGTTGATAAAACTACATAACTACACTGTTGATTAGTTGATAAATCTGCATAACAACATTGTTGATTAGTTGATAAAAATGCATAACTACGTTGTTGATTAGTTGATAAAACTGCATAACTACGTTGTTGATTAGTTGATAAAACTGCATAACAACATTGTTGATTAGTTGATAAAACTGCATAACTGTGTTGTTGATTGGTTCATAAAACTGCATAACTACGTTGTGGATTAGTTGATAAAACTGCATAACTAGTTATTGATTAGTTGAAAAAACTGCATAACAACGTTGTTGATTAGCTGATAAAACTGCATAACTACGTTGTTGATTAGTTGATAAAACTGCATAATTACTCTGTTGATTAGTTGATAAAATTGCATAACAACGTTGTTGATTAGTTGATAAAACTGCATAACAACGTTGTTGATTAGTTGATACAACTGCATAACTGTGTTGTTGATTATTTGATAAAACTGCATAACTACGTTGTTGATTAGTTGATAAAACTGCATAACAACGTTGTTGATTAGTTGATAAAAATGCATAACTACGTTGTTGATTAGTTGATATAACTGCATAACTGTGTTGTTGATTGGTTGATAATACTGCATAACTATGTTGTTGATTAGTTGATAAAACTGCATAAATACGTTGTTGATTAGTTGATAAAACTGCATAACAACATTCTTGATTAGCTGATAAAACTGCATAACTACGTTGTTGATTAGTAGATAAAACTGCATAATTACTCTGTTGATTAGTTGATTTAACTGCGTAACAACGTTGTTGATTAGTTGATAAAACTGCATAACAACGTTGTTGATTAGTTGATAAAACTGCATAACTGTGTTGTTGATTAGTTGATAAAACTGCATAACAAAGTTTTTGATTAGTTGATAAAACTGCATAACAACGTTGTTGATTAGTTGATACAACTGCATAACTACGTTGTTGATTAGTTGATAAAACTGCATAACGGTGTTGTTGATTAGTTAATAAAACTGCATAATTACTCTTTTGATTAGTTGATGAAGCTGCATAACTGTGTTGTTGATTATTTGATAAAACTGCATAACGACGTTGTTGATTAGTTGATAAAACTGCATAACAAGTTTGTTTATTAGTTGATAAAACTGCATAATTACTATGTTGATTAGTTGATAAAGCTGCAGAACTGTGTTGTTGATTATTTGATAAAACTGCATAACTACATTGTTGATTAGTTGATAAACCTGCATAAATATGTTGTTGATTAGTTGATGAAACTGCACAACAACATTGTTGATTAGTTGATAAACTACATAACTACACTGTTGATTAGTTGATAAAACTGCATAACTACGTTGTTGATTAGTTGATAAAACTGCATAATTACTCTGTTGATTAGTTGATAAAACTGCATAACAACGTTGTTGATTTGTTGATAAATCTGCATAACTACGTTGTTGATTAGTTGATAAAACTGCATAACAACGTTGTTGATTAGTTGATAAAACTGCATAACTGTGTTGTTGATTAGTTGATAAAACTGCATAACAATGTTGTTGATTAGTTGATAAAACTGCATAACAACGTTGTTGACTAGTTGATAAAACTGCATAATTACTCTGTTGATTAGTTGATAAAACTGCATAACAACGTTGTTGATTAGTTGATAAAACTGCATAACTACGTTGTTGATTAGTTGATAAAACTGCATAACTACGTTGTGGATTAGTTGATAAAACTGCATAACTAGTTATTGATTAGTTGAAAAAACTGCATAACAACGTTGTTGATTAGCTTTTAAAACTGCATAACTACGTTGTTGATTAGTTGATAAAACTGCATAATTACTCTGTTGATTAGTTGATAAAATTGCATAACAACGTTGTTGATTAGTTGATAAAACTGCATAACAACGTTGTTGATTAGTTGATACAACTGCATAACTACGTTGTTGATTAGTTGATAAAACCGCAAAACAGTGTTGTTGATTAGTTGATAAAACTGCACAATTACTCTGTTGAAGAGTTGATGAAGCTGCATAACTGTGTTGTTGATTATTTGATAAAACTGCATAACTACGTTGTTGATTAGTTGATAAAACTGCATAACAACGTTGTTTATTATTTGATAAAAGTGCATAATTACTCTGTTGATTAGTTGATAAAACTGCATAACTGTGTTGTTGATTGGTTGATAAAACTGCATAACTATGTTGTTGATTAGTTGATAAAACTGCATAACTACGTTGTTGATTAGTTGATAAAACTGCATAACAACGTTCTTGATTAGCTGATAAAACTGCATAACTACGTTGTTGATTAGTAGATAAAACTGCATAATTACTCTGTTGATTAGTTGATTTAACTGCATAACAACGTTGTTGATTAGTTGATAAAACTGCATAATTACTCTGTTGATTAGTTGATAAAACTGCGTAACAACGTTGTTGATTAGTTGATAAAACTGCATAACTACGTTGTTGATTAGTTGATAAAACTGCATAACTACGCTGTTGATTAGTTGATAAAACTGCATAACAACATTGTTGATTAGTTGATAAATCTGCATAGCAATGTTGTTGATTAGTTGATAAAACTGCATAATTGCTCTGTTGATTAGTTGATAAAGCTGCATAACTGTGGTGTTGATTAGTTGATAAAACTGCATAAATGTGTTGTTGATTAGTTGATAAAACTGCATAACTACGTTGTTGATTAGTTGATAAAACTGCATAACAACGTTGTTGATTAGTTGATAAAACTGCATATCTACGTTGTTGATTAGATGATAAAACTGCATAATTACTCTGTTGATTAGTTGATGAAACTGCATAACAACGTTTTTGATGAGTTGATAAATCTGCATAACTACGTTGTTGATTAGTTGATAAAACTGCATAAGAACGTTGTTGATTAGTTGATGAAACTGCATAACTACGCTGTTGATTAGTTGATAAAACTGCATAAATATGGTGTTGATTAGTTGATAAAACTGCAGAATTACTCTGTTGATTAGTTGATAAAACTGCATAACAACGTTTTTGATTAGTTGATAAAACTGTATAACTACGCTGTTGATTAGTTGATAAAACTGCATAACAACATTGTTGATTAGTTGATAAAACTACATAACTACACTGTTGATTAGTTGATAAATCTGCATAACAACATTGTTGATTAGTTGATAAAAATGCATAACTACGTTGTTGATTAGTTGATAAAACTGCATAA
Source organism: Coregonus lavaretus (assembly GCF_964263955.1). Taxonomy (NCBI): domain Eukaryota; kingdom Metazoa; phylum Chordata; class Actinopteri; order Salmoniformes; family Salmonidae; genus Coregonus; species Coregonus lavaretus. Next base: position 1,024,089 of record NC_140026.1, on the reverse strand, counting down.
CTACGTTGTTGATTAGTTGATAAAACTGCATAACAACATTGTTGATTAGTTGATAAAACTGCATAACTGTGTTGTTGATTGGTTCATAAAACTGCATAACTACGTTGTGGATTAGTTGATAAAACTGCATAACTAGTTATTGATTAGTTGAAAAAACTGCATAACAACGTTGTTGATTAGCTGATAAAACTGCATAACTACGTTGTTGATTAGTTGATAAAACTGCATAATTACTCTGTTGATTAGTTGATAAAATTGCATAACAACGTTGTTGATTAGTTGATAAAACTGCATAACAACGTTGTTGATTAGTTGATACAACTGCATAACTACGTTGTTGATTAGTTGATAAAACTGCAAAACGGTGTTGTTGATTAGTTGATAAAACTGCACAATTACTCTGTTGATTAGTTGATGAAGCTGCATAACTGTGTTGTTGATTATTTGATAAAACTGCATAACTACGTTGTTGATTAGTTGATAAAACTGCATAACAACGTTGTTTATTAGTTGATAAAACTGCATAATTACTCTGTTGATTGGTTGATAAACCTGCATAACTGTGTTGTTGATTATTTGATAAAACTTCATAACTACTTTGTTGATTATTTGATAAACCTGCATAAATATGTTGTTGATTAGTTGATGAAACTGCACAACAACATAGTTGATTAGTTGATAAAACTACATACCTACACTGTTGATTAGTTGATAAAACTGCATAACAACATTGTTGATTAGTTGATAAAACTGCATAATTACTCTGTTGATTAGTTGATAAAACTGCATAACTATGTTGTTGATTAGTTGATAAATCTGCATAACTACGTTGTTGATTAGTTGATAAAACTGCATAACAACGTTGTTGATTAGTTGATAAAACTGCTTAACAATGTTGTTGATTAGTTGATAAAACTGCATAATTACTCTGTTGATTAGTTGATAAAACTGCATAACTGTGTTGTTGATTAGTTGATAAATCTGCATAACTACGTTGTTGATTAGTTGATAAAACTGCATAACTACGTTGTTGATTAATTGATAAAACTGCATAACTACGTTTTTGATTAGTTGATAAAACTGCATAATTGTGTTGTTGATTAGTTGATAAAACTGCATAACAACGTTATTTGATTAGTTGATAAAACTGCATAACAATGTTGTTGATTAGTTGATAAAACTGCATAACAACGTTGTTGATTAGTTGATAAAACTGCATAACTACTTTGTTGATTAGTTGATAAAACTGCATAACTACGTTGTTGATTAGTTGATAAAATTGCATAACAACGTTGTTGATTAGTTGATAAAACTGCATAACAACGTTGTTGATTAGTTGATACAACTGCATAACTGTGTTGTTGATTATTTGATAAAACTGCATAACTACGTTGTTGATTAGTTGATAAAACTGCATAACAACGTTGTTGATTAGTTGATAAAAATGCATAACTACGTTGTTGATTAGTTGATATAACTGCATAACTGTGTTGTTGATTGGTTGATAATACTGCATAACTATGTTGTTGATTAGTTGATAAAACTGCATAAATACGTTGTTGATTAGTTGATAAAACTGCATAACAACATTCTTGATTAGCTGATAAAACTGCATAACTACGTTGTTGATTAGTAGATAAAACTGCATAATTACTCTGTTGATTAGTTGATTTAACTGCGTAACAACGTTGTTGATTAGTTGATAAAACTGCATAACAACGTTGTTGATTAGTTGATAAAACTGCATAACTGTGTTGTTGATTAGTTGATAAAACTGCATAACAAAGTTTTTGATTAGTTGATAAAACTGCATAACAACGTTGTTGATTAGTTGATACAACTGCATAACTACGTTGTTGATTAGTTGATAAAACTGCATAACGGTGTTGTTGATTAGTTAATAAAACTGCATAATTACTATTTTGATTAGTTGATGAAGCTGCATAACTGTGTTGTTGATTATTTGATAAAACTGCATAACGACGTTGTTGATTAGTTGATAAAACTGCATAACAAGTTTGTTTATTAGTTGATAAAACTGCATAATTACTATGTTGATTAGTTGATAAAGCTGCAGAACTGTGTTGTTGATTATTTGATAAAACTGCATAACTACATTGTTGATTAGTTGATAAACCTGCATAAATATGTTGTTGATTAGTTGATGAAACTGCACAACAACATTGTTGATTAGTTGATAAACTACATAACTACACTGTTGATTAGTTGATAAAACTGCATAACTACGTTGTTGATTAGTTGATAAAACTGCATAATTACTCTGTTGATTAGTTGATAAAACTGCATAACAACGTTGTTGATTTGTTGATAAATCTGCATAACTACGTTGTTGATTAGTTGATAAAACTGCATAACAACGTTGTTGATTAGTTGATAAAACTGCATAACTGTGTTGTTGATTAGTTGATAAAACTGCATAACAATGTTGTTGATTAGTTGATAAAACTGCATAACAACGTTGTTGACTAGTTGATAAAACTGCATAATTACTCTGTTGATTAGTTGATAAAACTGCATAACAACGTTGTTGATTAGTTGATAAAACTGCATAACTACGTTGTTGATTAGTTGATAAAACTGCATAACTACGTTGTGGATTAGTTGATAAAACTGCATAACTAGTTATTGATTAGTTGAAAAAACTGCATAACAACGTTGTTGATTAGCTTTTAAAACTGCATAACTACGTTGTTGATTAGTTGATAAAACTGCATAATTACTCTGTTGATTAGTTGATAAAATTGCATAACAACGTTGTTGATTAGTTGATAAAACTGCATAACAACGTTGTTGATTAGTTGATACAACTGCATAACTACGTTGTTGATTAGTTGATAAAACTGCAAAACAGTGTTGTTGATTAGTTGATAAAACTGCACAATTACTCTGTTGAAGAGTTGATGAAGCTGCATAACTGTGTTGTTGATTATTTGATAAAACTGCATAACTACGTTGTTGATTAGTTGATAAAACTGCATAAAAACGTTGTTTATTATTTGATAAAAGTGCATAATTACTCTGTTGATTAGTTGATAAAACTGCATAACTGTGTTGTTGATTGGTTGATAAAACTGCATAACTATGTTGTTGATTAGTTGATAAAACTGCATAACTACGTTGTTGATTAGTTGATAAAACTGCATAACAACGTTCTTGATTAGCTGATAAAACTGCATAACTACGTTGTTGATTAGTAGATAAAACTGCATAATTACTCTGTTGATTAGTTGATTTAACTGCATAACAACGTTGTTGATTAGTTGATAAAACTGCATAATTACTCTGTAGATTAGTTGATAAAACTGCGTAACAACGTTGTTGATTAGTTGATAAAACTGCATAACTACGTTGTTGATTAGTTGATAAAACTGCATAACTACGCTGTTGATTAGTTGATAAAACTGCATAACAACATTGTTGATTAGTTGATAAATCTGCATAGCAATGTTGTTGATTAGTTGATAAAACTGCATAATTGCTCTGTTGATTAGTTGATAAAGCTGCATAACTGTGGTGTTGATTAGTTGATAAAACTGCATAAATGTGTTGTTGATTAGTTGATAAAACTGCATAACTACGTTGTTGATTAGTTGATAAAACTGCATAACAACGTTGTTGATTAGTTGATAAAACTGCATATCTACGTTGTTGATTAGATGATAAAACTGCATAATTACTCTGTTGATTAGTTGATGAAACTGCATAACAACGTTTTTGATGAGTTGATAAATCTGCATAACTACGTTGTTGATTAGTTGATAAAACTGCATAAGAACGTTGTTGATTAGTTGATGAAACTGCATAACTACGCTGTTGATTAGTTGATAAAACTGCATAAATATGGTGTTGATTAGTTTATAAAACTGCAGAATTACTCTGTTGATTAGTTGATAAAACTGCATAACAACGTTTTTGATTAGTTGATAAAACTGTATAACTACGCTGTTGATTAGTTGATAAAACTGCATAACAACATTGTTGATTAGTTGATAAAACTACATAACTACACTGTTGATTAGTTGATAAATCTGCATAACAACATTGTTGATTAGTTGATAAAAATGCATAACTACGTTGTTGATTAGTTGATAAAACTGCATAACTACGTTGTTGATTAGTTGATAAAACTGCATAACAACATTGTTGATTAGTTGATAAAACTGCATAACTGTGTTGTTGATTGGTTCATAAAACTGCATAACTACGTTGTGGATTAGTTGATAAAACTGCATAACTAGTTATTGATTAGTTGAAAAAACTGCATAACAACGTTGTTGATTAGCTGATAAAACTGCATAACTACGTTGTTGATTAGTTGATAAAACTGCATAATTACTCTGTTGATTAGTTGATAAAATTGCATAACAACGTTGTTGATTAGTTGATAAAACTGCATAACAACGTTGTTGATTAGTTGATACAACTGCATAACTACGTTGTTGATTAGTTGATAAAACTGCAAAACGGTGTTGTTGATTAGTTGATAAAACTGCACAATTACTCTGTTGATTAGTTGATGAAGCTGCATAACTGTGTTGTTGATTATTTGATAAAACTGCATAACTACGTTGTTGATTAGTTGATAAAACTGCATAACAACGTTGTTTATTAGTTGATAAAACTGCATAATTACTCTGTTGATTGGTTGATAAACCTGCATAACTGTGTTGTTGATTATTTGATAAAACTTCATAACTACTTTGTTGATTATTTGATAAACCTGCATAAATATGTTGTTGATTAGTTGATGAAACTGCACAACAACATAGTTGATTAGTTGATAAAACTACATACCTACACTGTTGATTAGTTGATAAAACTGCATAACAACATTGTTGATTAGTTGATAAAACTGCATAATTACTCTGTTGTTTAGTTGATAAAACTGCATAACTATGTTGTTGATTAGTTGATAAATCTGCATAACTACGTTGTTGATTAGTTGATAAAACTGCATAACAACGTTGTTGATTAGTTGATAAAACTGCTTAACAATGTTGTTGATTAGTTGATAAAACTGCATAATTACTCTGTTGATTAGTTGATAAAACTGCATAACTGTGTTGTTGATTAGTTGATAAATCTGCATAACTACGTTGTTGATTAGTTGATAAAACTGCATAACTACGTTGTTGATTAATTGATAAAACTGCATAACTACGTTTTTGATTAGTTGATAAAACTGCATAATTGTGTTGTTGATTAGTTGATAAAACTGCATAACAACGTTATTTGATTAGTTGATAAAACTGCATAACAATGTTGTTGATTAGTTGATAAAACTGCATAACAACGTTGTTGATTAGTTGATAAAACTGCATAACTACTTTGTTGATTAGTTGATAAAACTGCATAACTACGTTGTTGATTAGTTGATAAAACTGCATAACAACATTGTTGATTAGTTGATAAAACTGCATAACTGTGTTGTTGATTGGTTCATAAAACTGCATAACTACGTTGTGGATTAGTTGATAAAACTGCATAACTAGTTATTGATTAGTTGAAAAAACTGCATAACAACGTTGTTGATTAGCTGATAAAACTGCAAAACAGTGTTGTTGATTAGTTGATAAAACTGCACAATTACTCTGTTGAAGAGTTGATGAAGCTGCATAACTGTGTTGTTGATTATTTGATAAAACTGCATAACTACGTTGTTGATTAGTTGATAAAACTGCATAACAACGTTGTTTATTATTTGATAAAAGTGCATAATTACTCTGTTGATTAGTTGATAAAACTGCATAACTGTGTTGTTGATTGGTTGATAAAACTGCATAACTATGTTGTTGATTAGTTGATAAAACTGCATAACTACGTTGTTGATTAGTTGATAAAACTGCATAACAACGTTCTTGATTAGCTGATAAAACTGCATAACTACGTTGTTGATTAGTAGATAAAACTGCATAATTACTCTGTTGATTAGTTGATTTAACTGCATAACAACGTTGTTGATTAGTTGATAAAACTGCATAATTACTCTGTTGATTAGTTGATAAAACTGCGTAACAACGTTGTTGATTAGTTGATAAAACTGCATAACTACGTTGTTGATTAGTTGATAAAACTGCATAACTACGCTGTTGATTAGTTGATAAAACTGCATAACAACATTGTTGATTAGTTGATAAATCTGCATAGCAATGTTGTTGATTAGTTGATAAAACTGCATAATTGCTCTGTTGATTAGTTGATAAAGCTGCATAACTGTGGTGTTGATTAGTTGATAAAACTGCATAAATGTGTTGTTGATTAGTTGATAAAACTGCATAACTACGTTGTTGATTAGTTGATAAAACTGCATAACAACGTTGTTGATTAGTTGATAAAACTGCATATCTACGTTGTTGATTAGATGATAAAACTGCATAATTACTCTGTTGATTAGTTGATGAAACTGCATAACAACGTTTTTGATGAGTTGATAAATCTGCATAACTACGTTGTTGATTAGTTGATAAAACTGCATAAGAACGTTGTTGATTAGTTGATGAAACTGCATAACTACGCTGTTGATTAGTTGATAAAACTGCATAAATATGGTGTTGATTAGTTTATAAAACTGCAGAATTACTCTGTTGATTAGTTGATAAAACTGCATAACAACGTTTTTGATTAGTTGATAAAACTGTATAACTACGCTGTTGATTAGTTGATAAAACTGCATAACAACATTGTTGATTAGTTGATAAAACTACATAACTACACTGTTGATTAGTTGATAAATCTGCATAACAACATTGTTGATTAGTTGATAAAAATGCATAACTACGTTGTTGATTAGTTGATAAAACTGCATAACTACGTTGTTGATTAGTTGATAAAACTGCATAACAACATTGTTGATTAGTTGATAAAACTGCATAACTGTGTTGTTGATTGGTTCATAAAACTGCATAACTACGTTGTGGATTAGTTGATAAAACTGCATAACTAGTTATTGATTAGTTGAAAAAACTGCATAACAACGTTGTTGATTAGCTGATAAAACTGCATAACTACGTTGTTGATTAGTTGATAAAACTGCATAATTACTCTGTTGATTAGTTGATAAAATTGCATAACAACGTTGTTGATTAGTTGATAAAACTGCATAACAACGTTGTTGATTAGTTGATACAACTGCATAACTACGTTGTTGATTAGTTGATAAAACTGCAAAACGGTGTTGTTGATTAGTTGATAAAACTGCACAATTACTCTGTTGATTAGTTGATGAAGCTGCATAACTGTGTTGTTGATTATTTGATAAAACTGCATAACTACGTTGTTGATTAGTTGATAAAACTGCATAACAACGTTGTTTATTAGTTGATAAAACTGCATAATTACTCTGTTGATTGGTTGATAAACCTGCATAACTGTGTTGTTGATTATTTGATAAAACTTCATAACTACTTTGTTGATTATTTGATAAACCTGCATAAATATGTTGTTGATTAGTTGATGAAACTGCACAACAACATAGTTGATTAGTTGATAAAACTACATACCTACACTGTTGATTAGTTGATAAAACTGCATAACAACATTGTTGATTAGTTGATAAAACTGCATAATTACTCTGTTGATTAGTTGATAAAACTGCATAACTATGTTGTTGATTAGTTGATAAATCTGCATAACTACGTTGTTGATTAGTTGATAAAACTGCATAACAACGTTGTTGATTAGTTGATAAAACTGCTTAACAATGTTGTTGATTAGTTGATAAAACTGCATAATTACTCTGTTGATTAGTTGGTAAAACTGCATAACTGTGTTGTTGATTAGTTGATAAATCTGCATAACTACGTTGTTGATTAGTTGATAAAACTGCATAACTACGTTGTTGATTAATTGATAAAACTGCATAACTACGTTTTTGATTAGTTGATAAAACTGCATAATTGTGTTGTTGATTACCGTATTGGTCCGAATATAAGACGACCCTGATTATAAGACGACCCCCCGTTTTTCAACACAAACATTTAGAAAAACAGATTTGCAGACTAGATTTGCCGAACAAAGAACTTCATTTTATTTTAAAATAACAATATTAAAAACACAGTGAATTAAACACAAAGGCAAACTATGTACAGTATGATTCAAAATTAATATCAAGCAATAATAAAGCAACATTTTTAAATAACAGAGAAAATACAGGCCACACATTTAACTAAACTTAACAAAAATTCGCCAAACTTCTCCTCCGATGTCTCTCTATCCCTCACACACGTCCTCTGCCCCGCTGTGTTCGCTCTCGCTGTCATCGCTCCCCAGCTGCTCCGCTTCCACCGGCTCCTCCCAAAGCACGTCGTCCTCGCTGCCGTCCAATGCATTTGAGATGCAACATTTTTTAAAGCCATCGATGATGCTCTGTGAGGGAATAGCATCCCATGCATGCAGGATCCATTCACACAGTAGACTTCTCTCCGAAGTCTGACGGCAGGCGTTGGGCCAAACTCGTTCTCCGTCTAAGTGACAGTCCATTACGCCGCATCATCCTACGACACCAGCCGAGGCTGGCTTTAAATCCAGTGATGTTGAGCTCTCTGGCGATTTCCAGGGCCTTAACCTGGATGACAGCTCTGGTAATGGGCATTCCCTCACTTCTTTTTTCCCTGACATATTCAAAAACCCTCCGGTCAACCTCAATGAAACGACCACTTTGAGGACCACGGAAGGATTTTCGCTGACTGTTAGCATCTTTTAGACGTTGTTTTTCTGCTCGCCATCTTCTTACATTACACTCAGTGACCCCGAATGTCTTGGCAGCTTGGCAGTTGTTAGATGACTCTGCCTTATTGACAACCATTATTTTGAAATTGGCATCATAGCTCCTCCGCTGTTGTTTATTGACCTGGCCCACTTTTGAGCCACTTGTCTCTAAATGGTCAGCCTGTCTTTCCATCTTTAAACACCGGTAACGGGCTGGTTGTTAAGGACGCCTCTTCCCTCCGTCCGGAACGAATTTTTGGCGCCATCTGTGCCCGCGAATGTGTATTGACATTTAAAGGGAGCGCCGAAGAAGAGAAACTGCGCTCTGAATACTAGACCCCGAATATAAGACGACCCGACTTTTTTGGACCTATTTCGAGGGGAAAAAAGGCCGTCTTATATTCGGACCAATACGGTAGTTGATAAAACTGCATAACAACGTTATTTGATTAGTTGATAAAACTGCATAACAATGTTGTTGATTAGTTGATAAAACTGCATAACAACGTTGTTGATTAGTTGATAAAACTGCATAACTACTTTGTTGATTAGTTGATAAAACTGCATAACTACGTTGTTGATTAGTTGATAAAACTGCATAACAACATTGTTGATTAGTTGATAAAACTGCATAACTGTGTTGTTGATTGGTTCATAAAACTGCATAACTACGTTGTGGATTAGTTGATAAAACTGCATAACTAGTTATTGATTAGTTGAAAAAACTGCATAACAACGTTGTTGATTAGCTGATAAAACTGCATAACTACGTTGTTGATTAGTTGATAAAACTGCATAACAACGTTGTTGATTAGTTGATAAAGCTGCATAACTACTTTGTTGATTAGTTGATAAAACTGCATAACTACGTTGTTGATTAGTTGATAAAACTGCATAACAACGTTGTTGATTAGCTGATAAAACTGCATAACAACGTTGTTGATTAGTTGATAAAACTGCATAACAACATTGTTGATTAGTTGATAAAACTGCATAACTGTGTTGTTGATTGGTTCATAAAACTGCATAACTACGTTGTGGATTAGTTGATAAAACTGCATAACTAGTTATTGATTAGTTGAAAAAACTGCATAACAACGTTGTTGATTAGCTGATAAAACTGCATAACTACGTTGTTGATTAGTTGATAAAACTGCATAACTACGTTGTTGATTAGTTGATAAAACTGCATAACAACGTTGTTGATTAGCTGATAAAACTGCATAACAACGTTGTTGATTAGTTGATAAAACTGCATAACAACATTGTTGATTAGTTGATAAAACTGCATAACTGTGTTGTTGATTGGTTCATAAAACTGCATAACTACGTTGTGGATTAGTTGATAAAACTGCATAACTAGTTATTGATTAGTTGAAAAAACTGCATAACAACGTTGTTGATTAGCTGATAAAACTGCATAACTACGTTGTTGATTAGTTGATAAAACTGCATAACTACGTTGTTGATTAGTAGATAAAACTGCATAATTACTCTGTTGATTAGTTGATTTAACTGCATAACAACGTTGTTGATTAGTTGATAAAACTGCATAATTACTCTGTTGATTAGTTGATAAAACTGCGTAACAACGTTGTTGATTAGTTGATAAAACTGCATAACTACGTTGTTGATTAGTTGATAAAACTGCATAACTACGCTGTTGATTAGTTGATAAAACTGCATAACAACATTGTTGATTAGTTGATAAATCTGCATAGCAATGTTGTTGATTAGTTGATAAAACTGCATAATTGCTCTGTTGATTAGTTGATAAAGCTGCATAACTGTGGTGTTGATTAGTTGATAAAACTGCATAAATGTGTTGTTGATTAGTTGATAAAACTGCATAACTACGTTGTTGATTAGTTGATAAAACTGCATAACAACGTTGTTGATTAGTTGATAAAACTGCATATCTACGTTGTTGATTAGATGATAAAACTGCATAATTACTCTGTTGATTAGTTGATGAAACTGCATAACAACGTTTTTGATGAGTTGATAAATCTGCATAACTACGTTGTTGATTAGTTGATAAAACTGCATAAGAACGTTGTTGATTAGTTGATGAAACTGCATAACTACGCTGTTGATTAGTTGATAAAACTGCATAAATATGGTGTTGATTAGTTTATAAAACTGCAGAATTACTCTGTTGATTAGTTGATAAAACTGCATAACAACGTTTTTGATTAGTTGATAAAACTGTATAACTACGCTGTTGATTAGTTGATAAAACTGCATAACAACATTGTTGATTAGTTGATAAAACTACATAACTACACTGTTGATTAGTTGATAAATCTGCATAACAACATTGTTGATTAGTTGATAAAAATGCATAACTACGTTGTTGATTAGTTGATAAAACTGCATAACTACGTTGTTGATTAGTTGATAAAACTGCATAACAACATTGTTGATTAGTTGATAAAACTGCATAACTGTGTTGTTGATTGGTTCATAAAACTGCATAACTACGTTGTGGATTAGTTGATAAAACTGCATAACTAGTTATTGATTAGTTGAAAAAACTGCATAACAACGTTGTTGATTAGCTGATAAAACTGCATAACTACGTTGTTGATTAGTTGATAAAACTGCATAATTACTCTGTTGATTAGTTGATAAAATTGCATAACAACGTTGTTGATTAGTTGATAAAACTGCATAACAACGTTGTTGATTAGTTGATACAACTGCATAACTACGTTGTTGATTAGTTGATAAAACTGCAAAACGGTGTTGTTGATTAGTTGATAAAACTGCACAATTACTCTGTTGATTAGTTGATGAAGCTGCATAACTGTGTTGTTGATTATTTGATAAAACTGCATAACTACGTTGTTGATTAGTTGATAAAACTGCATAACAACGTTGTTTATTAGTTGATAAAACTGCATAATTACTCTGTTGATTGGTTGATAAACCTGCATAACTGTGTTGTTGATTATTTGATAAAACTTCATAACTACTTTGTTGATTATTTGATAAACCTGCATAAATATGTTGTTGATTAGTTGATGAAACTGCACAACAACATAGTTGATTAGTTGATAAAACTACATACCTACACTGTTGATTAGTTGATAAAACTGCATAACAACATTGTTGATTAGTTGATAAAACTGCATAATTACTCTGTTGATTAGTTGATAAAACTGCATAACTATGTTGTTGATTAGTTGATAAATCTGCATAACTACGTTGTTGATTAGTTGATAAAACTGCATAACAACGTTGTTGATTAGTTGATAAAACTGCTTAACAATGTTGTTGATTAGTTGATAAAACTGCATAATTACTCTGTTGATTAGTTGATAAAACTGCATAACTGTGTTGTTGATTAGTTGATAAATCTGCATAACTACGTTGTTGATTAGTTGATAAAACTGCATAACTACGTTGTTGATTAATTGATAAAACTGCATAACTACGTTTTTGATTAGTTGATAAAACTGCATAATTGTGTTGTTGATTAGTTGATAAAACTGCATAACAACGTTATTTGATTAGTTGATAAAACTGCATAACAATGTTGTTGATTAGTTGATAAAACTGCATAACAACGTTGTTGATTAGTTGATAAAACTGCATAACTACTTTGTTGATTAGTTGATAAAACTGCATAACTACGTTGTTGATTAGTTGATAAAACTGCATAACAACATTGTTGATTAGTTGATAAAACTGCATAACTGTGTTGTTGATTGGTTCATAAAACTGCATAACTACGTTGTGGATTAGTTGATAAAACTGCATAACTAGTTATTGATTAGTTGAAAAAACTGCATAACAACGTTGTTGATTAGCTGATAAAACTGCATAACTACGTTGTTGATTAGTTGATAAAACTGCATAACAACGTTGTTGATTAGTTGATAAAGCTGCATAACTACTTTGTTGATTAGTTGATAAAACTGCATAACTACGTTGTTGATTAGTTGATAAAACTGCATAACAACGTTGTTGATTAGCTGATAAAACTGCATAACAACGTTGTTGATTAGTTGATAAAACTGCATAACAACATTGTTGATTAGTTGATAAAACTGCATAACTGTGTTGTTGATTGGTTCATAAAACTGCATAACTACGTTGTGGATTAGTTGATAAAACTGCATAACTAGTTATTGATTAGTTGAAAAAACTGCATAACAACGTTGTTGATTAGCTGATAAAACTGCATAACTACGTTGTTGATTAGTTGATAAAACTGCATAATTACTCTGTTGATTAGTTGATAAAATTGCATAACAACGTTGTTGATTAGTTGATAAAACTGCATAACAACGTTGTTGATTAGTTGATACAACTGCATAACTACGTTGTTGATTAGTTGATAAAACTGCAAAACGGTGTTGTTGATTAGTTGATAAAACTGCACAATTACTCTGTTGATTAGTTGATGAAGCTGCATAACTGTGTTGTTGATTATTTGATAAAGCTGCATAACTACTTTGTTGATTATTTGATAAACCTGCATAAATATGTTGTTGATTAGTTGATGAAACTGCACAACAACATTGTTGATTAGTTGATAAAACTACATAACTACACTGTTGATTAGTTGATAAAACTGCATAACAACATTGTTGATTAGTTGATAAAACTGCATAATTACTCTGTTGATTAGTTGATAAAACTGCATAACTATGTTGTTGATTAGTTGATAAATCTGCATAACTACGTTGTTGATTAGTTGATAAAACTGCATAACAACGTTGTTGATTAGTTGATAAAACTGCTTAACAATGTTGTTGATTAGTTGATAAAACTGCATAATTAATCTGTTGATTAGTTGATAAAACTGCATAACTGTGTTGTTGATTAGTTGATAAAACTGCATAACAACGTTGTTGATTAGCTGATAAAACTGCATAACAACGTTGTTGATTAGTTGATAAAACTGCATAACAACATTGTTGATTAGTTGATAAAACTGCATAACTGTGTTGTTGATTGGTTCATAAAACTGCATAACTACGTTGTGGATTAGTTGATAAAACTGCATAACTAGTTATTGATTAGTTGAAAAAACTGCATAACAACGTTGTTGATTAGCTGATAAAACTGCATAACTACGTTGTTGATTAGTTGATAAAACTGCATAACTACGTTGTTGATTAGTAGATAAAACTGCATAATTACTCTGTTGATTAGTTGATTTAACTGCATAACAACGTTGTTGATTAGTTGATAAAACTGCATAATTACTCTGTTGATTAGTTGATAAAACTGCGTAACAACGTTGTTGATTAGTTGATAAAACTGCATAACTACGTTGTTGATTAGTTGATAAAACTGCATAACTACGCTGTTGATTAGTTGATAAAACTGCATAACAACATTGTTGATTAGTTGATAAATCTGCATAGCAATGTTGTTGATTAGTTGATAAAACTGCATAATTGCTCTGTTGATTAGTTGATAAAGCTGCATAACTGTGGTGTTGATTAGTTGATAAAACTGCATAAATGTGTTGTTGATTAGTTGATAAAACTGCATAACTACGTTGTTGATTAGTTGATAAAACTGCATAACAACGTTGTTGATTAGTTGATAAAACTGCATATCTACGTTGTTGATTAGATGATAAAACTGCATAATTACTCTGTTGATTAGTTGATGAAACTGCATAACAACGTTTTTGATGAGTTGATAAATCTGCATAACTACGTTGTTGATTAGTTGATAAAACTGCATAAGAACGTTGTTGATTAGTTGATGAAACTGCATAACTACGCTGTTGATTAGTTGATAAAACTGCATAAATATGGTGTTGATTAGTTTATAAAACTGCAGAATTACTCTGTTGATTAGTTGATAAAACTGCATAACAACGTTTTTGATTAGTTGATAAAACTGTATAACTACGCTGTTGATTAGTTGATAAAACTGCATAACAACATTGTTGATTAGTTGATAAAACTACATAACTACACTGTTGATTAGTTGATAAATCTGCATAACAACATTGTTGATTAGTTGATAAAAATGCATAACTACGTTGTTGATTAGTTGATAAAACTGCATAACTACGTTGTTGATTAGTTGATAAAACTGCATAACAACATTGTTGATTAGTTGATAAAACTGCATAACTGTGTTGTTGATTGGTTCATAAAACTGCATAACTACGTTGTGGATTAGTTGATAAAACTGCATAACTAGTTATTGATTAGTTGAAAAAACTGCATAACAACGTTGTTGATTAGCTGATAAAACTGCATAACTACGTTGTTGATTAGTTGATAAAACTGCATAATTACTCTGTTGATTAGTTGATAAAATTGCATAACAACGTTGTTGATTAGTTGATAAAACTGCATAACAACGTTGTTGATTAGTTGATACAACTGCATAACTACGTTGTTGATTAGTTGATAAAACTGCAAAACGGTGTTGTTGATTAGTTGATAAAACTGCACAATTACTCTGTTGATTAGTTGATGAAGCTGCATAACTGTGTTGTTGATTATTTGATAAAACTGCATAACTACGTTGTTGATTAGTTGATAAAACTGCATAACAACGTTGTTTATTAGTTGATAAAACTGCATAATTACTCTGTTGATTGGTTGATAAACCTGCATAACTGTGTTGTTGATTATTTGATAAAACTTCATAACTACTTTGTTGATTATTTGATAAACCTGCATAAATATGTTGTTGATTAGTTGATGAAACTGCACAACAACATAGTTGATTAGTTGATAAAACTACATACCTACACTGTTGATTAGTTGATAAAACTGCATAACAACATTGTTGATTAGTTGATAAAACTGCATAATTACTCTGTTGATTAGTTGATAAAACTGCATAACTATGTTGTTGATTAGTTGATAAATCTGCATAACTACGTTGTTGATTAGTTGATAAAACTGCATAACAACGTTGTTGATTAGTTGATAAAACTGCTTAACAATGTTGTTGATTAGTTGATAAAACTGCATAATTACTCTGTTGATTAGTTGATAAAACTGCATAACTGTGTTGTTGATTAGTTGATAAATCTGCATAACTACGTTGTTGATTAGTTGATAAAACTGCATAACTACGTTGTTGATTAATTGATAAAACTGCATAACTACGTTTTTGATTAGTTGATAAAACTGCATAATTGTGTTGTTGATTAGTTGATAAAACTGCATAACAACGTTATTTGATTAGTTGATAAAACTGCATAACAATGTTGTTGATTAGTTGATAAAACTGCATAACAACGTTGTTGATTAGTTGATAAAACTGCATAACTACTTTGTTGATTAGTTGATAAAACTGCATAACTACGTTGTTGATTAGTTGATAAAACTGCATAACAACATTGTTGATTAGTTGATAAAACTGCATAACTGTGTTGTTGATTGGTTCATAAAACTGCATAACTACGTTGTGGATTAGTTGATAAAACTGCATAACTAGTTATTGATTAGTTGAAAAAACTGCATAACAACGTTGTTGATTAGCTGATAAAACTGCATAACTACGTTGTTGATTAGTTGATAAAACTGCATAACAACGTTGTTGATTAGTTGATAAAGCTGCATAACTACTTTGTTGATTAGTTGATAAAACTGCATAACTACGTTGTTGATTAGTTGATAAAACTGCATAACAACGTTGTTGATTAGCTGATAAAACTGCATAACAACGTTGTTGATTAGTTGATAAAACTGCATAACAACATTGTTGATTAGTTGATAAAACTGCATAACTGTGTTGTTGATTGGTTCATAAAACTGCATAACTACGTTGTGGATTAGTTGATAAAACTGCATACCTAGTTATTGATTAGTTGAAAAAACTGCATAACAACGTTGTTGATTAGCTGATAAAACTGCATAACTACGTTGTTGATTAGTTGATAAAACTGCATAATTACTCTGTTGATTAGTTGATAAAATTGCATAACAACGTTGTTGATTAGTTGATAAAACTGCATAACAACGTTGTTGATTAGTTGATACAACTGCATAACTACGTTGTTGATTAGTTGATAAAACTGCAAAACGGTGTTGTTGATTAGTTGATAAAACTGCACAATTACTCTGTTGATTAGTTGATGAAGCTGCATAACTGTGTTGTTGATTATTTGATAAAGCTGCATAACTACTTTGTTGATTATTTGATAAACCTGCATAAATATGTTGTTGATTAGTTGATGAAACTGCACAACAACATTGTTGATTAGTTGATAAAACTACATAACTACACTGTTGATTAGTTGATAAAACTGCATAACAACATTGTTGATTAGTTGATAAAACTGCATAATTACTCTGTTGATTAGTTGATAAAACTGCATAACTATGTTGTTGATTAGTTGATAAATCTGCATAACTACGTTGTTGATTAGTTGATAAAACTGCATAACAACGTTGTTGATTAGTTGATAAAACTGCTTAACAATGTTGTTGATTAGTTGATAAAACTGCATAATTAATCTGTTGATTAGTTGATAAAACTGCATAACTGTGTTGTTGATTAGTTGATAAATCTGCATAACTACGTTGTTGATTAGTTGATAAAACTGCATAACTACGTTGTTGATTAATTGATAAAACTGCATAACTACGTTTTTGATTAGTTGATAAAACTGCATAATTGTGTTGTTGATTAGTTGATAAAACTGCATAACAACGTTATTTGATTAGTTGATAAAACTGCATAACAACGTTGTTGATTAGTTGATAAAACTGCATAACAACGTTGTTGATTAGTTGATAAAACTGCATAACTACTTTGTTGATTAGTTGATAAAACTGCATAACTACGTTGTTGATTAGTTGATAAAACTGCATAACAACATTGTTGATTAGTTGATAAAACTGCATAATTACTCTGTTGATTAGTTGATAAAACTGCATAACTATGTTGTTGATTAGTTGATAAATCTGCATAACTACGTTGTTGATTAGTTGATAAAACTGCATAACAATGTTGTTGATTAGTTGATAAAACTGCATAATTACTCTGTTGATTAGTTGATAAAACTGCATAACTGTGTTGTTGATTAGTTGATAAATCTGCATAACTACGTTGTTGATTAGTTGATAAAACTGCATAACTACGTTGTTGATTAATTGATAAATCTGCATAACTACGTTTTTGATTAGTTGATAAAACTGCATAATTGTGTTGTTGATTAGTTGATAAAACTGCATAACAACGTTATTTGATTAGTTGATAAAACTGCATAACAATGTTGTTGATTAGTTGATAAAACTGCATAACAACGTTGTTGATTAGTTGATAAAACTGCATAACTACTTTGTTGATTAGTTGATAAAACTGCATAACTACGTTGTTGATTAGTTGATAAAACTGCATAACAACATTGTTGATTAGTTGATAAAACTGCATAACTGTGTTGTTGATTGGTTCATAAAACTGCATAACTACGTTGTGGATTAGTTGATAAAACTGCATAACTAGTTATTGATTAGTTGAAAAAACTGCATAACAACGTTGTTGATTAGCTGATAAAACTGCATAACTACGTTGTTGATTAGTTGATAAAACTGCATAACAACGTTGTTGATTAGTTGATAAAACTGCATAACTACTTTGTTGATTAGTTGATAAAACTGCATAACTACGTTGTTGATTAGTTGATAAAACTGCATAACAACGTTGTTGATTAGCTGATAAAACTGCATAACAACGTTGTTGATTAGTTGATAAAACTGCATAACAACATTGTTGATTAGTTGATAAAACTGCATAACTGTGTTGTTGATTGGTTCATAAAACTGCATAACTACGTTGTGGATTAGTTGATAAATCTGCATAACTACGTTGTTGATTAGTTGATAAAACTGCAAAACGGTGTTGTTGATTAGTTGATAAAACTGCACAATTACTCTGTTGATTAGTTGATGAAGCTGCATAACTGTGTTGTTGATTATTTGATAAAACTGCATAACTACGTTGTTGATTAGTTGATAAAACTGCATAATTACTCTGTTGATTGGTTGATAAAGCTGCATAACAACATTGTTGATTAGTTGATAAAACTACATAACTACACTGTTGATTAGTTGATAAAACTGCATAACAACATTGTTGATTAGTTGATAAAACTGCATAATTACTCTGTTGATTAGTTGATAAAACTGCATAACTATGTTGTTGATTAGTTGATAAATCTGCATAACTACGTTGTTGATTAGTTGATAAAACTGCATAACAACGTTGTTGATTAGTTGATAAAACTGCTTAACAATGTTGTTGATTAGTTGATAAAACTGCATAATTAATCTGTTGATTAGTTGATAAAACTGCATAACTG
Source organism: Coregonus lavaretus (assembly GCF_964263955.1). NCBI lineage: Eukaryota > Metazoa > Chordata > Actinopteri > Salmoniformes > Salmonidae > Coregonus > Coregonus lavaretus. Next base: position 1,005,062 of record NC_140026.1, on the reverse strand, counting down.
TGTTGTTGATTAGTTGATAAATCTGCATAACTACGTTGTTGATTAGTTGATAAAACTGCATAACTACGTTGTTGATTAATTGATAAAACTGCATAACTACGTTTTTGATTAGTTGATAAAACTGCATAATTGTGTTGTTGATTAGTTGATAAAACTGCATAACAACGTTATTTGATTAGTTGATAAAACTGCATAACAACGTTGTTGATTAGTTGATAAAACTGCATAACAACGTTGTTGATTAGTTGATAAAACTGCATAACTACTTTGTTGATTAGTTGATAAAACTGCATAACTACGTTGTTGATTAGTTGATAAAACTGCATAACAACATTGTTGATTAGTTGATAAAACTGCATAACTGTGTTGTTGATTGGTTCATAAAACTGCATAACTACGTTGTGGATTAGTTGATAAAACTCCATAACTAGTTATTGATTAGTTGAAAAAACTGCATAACAACGTTGTTGATTAGCTGATAAAACTGCATAACTACGTTGTTGATTAGTTGATAAAACTGCATAACAACGTTGTTGATTAGTTGATAAAACTGCATAACTACTTTGTTGATTAGTTGATAAAACTGCATAACTACGTTGTTGATTAGTTGATAAAACTGCATAACAACGTTGTTGATTAGCTGATAAAACTGCATAACAACGTTGTTGATTAGTTGATAAAACTGCATAACAACATTGTTGATTAGTTGATAAAACTGCATAACTGTGTTGTTGATTGGTTCATAAAACTGCATAACTACGTTGTGGATTAGTTGATAAAACTGCAGAACTAGTTATTGATTAGTTGAAAAAACTGCATAACAACGTTGTTGATTAGCTGATAAAATTGCATAACTACGTTGTTGATTAGTTGATAAAACTGCATAATTACTCTGTTGATTAGTTGATAAAATTGCATAACAACGTTGTTGATTAGTTGATAAAACTGCATAACAACGTTGTTGATTAGTTGATACAACTGCATAACTACACTGTTGATTAGTTGATAAAACTGCATAACAACATTGTTGATTAGTTGATAAAACTGCATAATTACTCTGTTGATTAGTTGATAAAACTGCATAACTATGTTGTTGATTAGTTGATAAATCTGCATAACTACGTTGTTGATTAGTTGATAAAACTGCATAACAACGTTGTTGATTAGTTGATAAAACTGCTTAACAATGTTGTTGATTAGTTGATAAAACTGCATAATTACTCTGTTGATTAGTTGATAAAACTGCATAACTGTGTTGTTGATTAGTTGATAAATCTGCATAACTACGTTGTTGATTAGTTGATAAAACTGCATAACTACGTTGTTGATTAATTGATAAAACTGCACAATTACTCTGTTGTTTAGTTGATGAAGCTGCATAACTACGTTGTTGATTAGTTGATAAAACAGCATAATTACTCTGTTGATTGGTTGATAAAGCTGCATAACTGTGTTGTTGATTATTTGATAAAACTGCATAACAACGTTCTTGATTAGCTGATAAAACTGCATAACTGCGTTGTTGATTAGTAGATAAAACTGCATAATTACTCTGTTGATTAGTTGATTTAACTGCATAACAACGTTGTTGATTAGTTGATAAAACTGAATAATTACTCTGTTAATTATCTGATAAAACTGCATAACTACGTTGTTGATTAGTTGATAAAACTGCATAATTACTCTGTTGATTAGTTGATAAAATTGCATAACAACGTTGTTGATTAGTTGATAAAACTGCATAACAACGTTGTTGATTATTTGATAAAACTGCATAACTACGTTGTTGATTAGTTGATAAAACTGCATAATTACTCTGTTGATTGGTTGATAAAGCTGCATAACAACATTGTTGATTAGTTGATAAAACTACATAACTACACTGTTGATTAGTTGATAAAACTGCATAACAACATTGTTGATTAGTTGATAAAACTGCATAATTACTCTGTTGATTAGTTGATAAAACTGCATAACTATGTTGTTGATTAGTTGATAAATCTGCATAACTACGTTGTTGATTAGTTGATAAAACTGCATAACAACGTTGTTGATTAGTTGATAAAACTGCTTAACAATGTTGTTGATTAGTTGATAAAACTGCATAATTAATCTGTTGATTAGTTGATAAAACTGCATAACTGTGTTGTTGATTAGTTGATAAATCTGCATAACTACGTTGTTGATTAGTTGATAAAACTGCATAACTACGTTGTTGATTAATTGATAAAACTGCATAACTACGTTTTTGATTAGTTGATAAAACTGCATAATTGTGTTGTTGATTAGTTGATAAAACTGCATAACAACGTTATTTGATTAGTTGATAAAACTGCATAACAACGTTGTTGATTAGTTGATAAAACTGCATAACAACGTTGTTGATTAGTTGATAAAACTGCATAACTACTTTGTTGATTAGTTGATAAAACTGCATAACTACGTTGTTGATTAGTTGATAAAACTGCATAACAACATTGTTGATTAGTTGATAAAACTGCATAACTGTGTTGTTGATTGGTTCATAAAACTGCATAACTACGTTGTGGATTAGTTGATAAAACTCCATAACTAGTTATTGATTAGTTGAAAAAACTGCATAACAACGTTGTTGATTAGCTGATAAAACTGCATAACTACGTTGTTGATTAGTTGATAAAACTGCATAACAACGTTGTTGATTAGTTGATAAAACTGCATAACTACTTTGTTGATTAGTTGATAAAACTGCATAACAACGTTGTTGATTAGTTGATAAAACTGCATAACAACGTTGTTGATTAGCTGATAAAACTGCATAACAACGTTGTTGATTAGTTGATAAAACTGCATAACAACATTGTTGATTAGTTGATAAAACTGCATAACTGTGTTGTTGATTGGTTCATAAAACTGCATAACTACGTTGTGGATTAGTTGATAAAACTCCATAACTAGTTATTGATTAGTTGAAAAAACTGCATAACAACGTTGTTGATTAGCTGATAAAACTGCATAACTACGTTGTTGATTAGTTGATAAAACTGCATAACAACGTTGTTGATTAGTTGATAAAACTGCATAACTACTTTGTTGATTAGTTGATAAAACTGCATAACTACGTTGTTGATTAGTTGATAAAACTGCATAACAACGTTGTTGATTAGCTGATAAAACTGCATAACAACGTTGTTGATTAGTTGATAAAACTGCATAACAACATTGTTGATTAGTTGATAAAACTGCATAACTGTGTTGTTGATTGGTTCATAAAACTGCATAACTACGTTGTGGATTAGTTGATAAAACTGCAGAACTAGTTATTGATTAGTTGAAAAAACTGCATAACAACGTTGTTGATTAGCTGATAAAATTGCATAACTACGTTGTTGATTAGTTGATAAAACTGCATAATTACTCTGTTGATTAGTTGATAAAATTGCATAACAACGTTGTTGATTAGTTGATAAAACTGCATAACAACGTTGTTGATTAGTTGATACAACTGCATAACTACACTGTTGATTAGTTGATAAAACTGCATAACAACATTGTTGATTAGTTGATAAAACTGCATAATTACTCTGTTGATTAGTTGATAAAACTGCATAACTATGTTGTTGATTAGTTGATAAATCTGCATAACTACGTTGTTGATTAGTTGATAAAACTGCATAACAACGTTGTTGATTAGTTGATAAAACTGCTTAACAATGTTGTTGATTAGTTGATAAAACTGCATAATTACTCTGTTGATTAGTTGATAAAACTGCATAACTGTGTTGTTGATTAGTTGATAAATCTGCATAACTACGTTGTTGATTAGTTGATAAAACTGCATAACTACGTTGTTGATTAATTGATAAAACTGCACAATTACTCTGTTGATTAGTTGATGAAGCTGCATAACTACGTTGTTGATTAGTTGATAAAACAGCATAATTACTCTGTTGATTGGTTGATAAAGCTGCATAACTGTGTTGTTGATTATTTGATAAAACTGCATAACAACGTTCTTGATTAGCTGATAAAACTGCATAACTGCGTTGTTGATTAGTAGATAAAACTGCATAATTACTCTGTTGATTAGTTGATTTAACTGCATAACAACGTTGTTGATTAGTTGATAAAACTGCATAATTACTCTGTTGATTATCTGATAAAACTGCATAACTACGTTGTTGATTAGTTGATAAAACTGCATAATTACTCTGTTGATTAGTTGATAAAATTGCATAACAACGTTGTTGATTAGTTGATAAAACTGCATAACAACGTTGTTGATTATTTGATAAAACTGCATAACTACGTTGTTGATTAGTTGATAAAACTGCATAATTACTCTGTTGATTGGTTGATAAAGCTGCATAACAACATTGTTGATTAGTTGATAAAACTACATAACTACACTGTTGATTAGTTGATAAAACTGCATAACAACATTGTTGATTAGTTGATAAAACTGCATAATTACTCTGTTGATTAGTTGATAAAACTGCATAACTATGTTGTTGATTAGTTGATAAATCTGCATAACTACGTTGTTGATTAGTTGATAAAACTGCATAACAACGTTGTTGATTAGTTGATAAAACTGCTTAACAATGTTGTTGATTAGTTGATAAAACTGCATAATTAATCTGTTGATTAGTTGATAAAACTGCATAACTGTGTTGTTGATTAGTTGATAAATCTGCATAACTACGTTGTTGATTAGTTGATAAAACTGCATAACTACGTTGTTGATTAATTGATAAAACTGCATAACTACGTTTTTGATTAGTTGATAAAACTGCATAATTGTGTTGTTGATTAGTTGATAAAACTGCATAACAACGTTATTTGATTAGTTGATAAAACTGCATAACAACGTTGTTGATTAGTTGATAAAACTGCATAACAACGTTGTTGATTAGTTGATAAAACTGCATAACTACTTTGTTGATTAGTTGATAAAACTGCATAACTACGTTGTTGATTAGTTGATAAAACTGCATAACAACATTGTTGATTAGTTGATAAAACTGCATAACTGTGTTGTTGATTGGTTCATAAAACTGCATAACTACGTTGTGGATTAGTTGATAAAACTCCATAACTAGTTATTGATTAGTTGAAAAAACTGCATAACAACGTTGTTGATTAGCTGATAAAACTGCATAACTACGTTGTTGATTAGTTGATAAAACTGCATAACAACGTTGTTGATTAGTTGATAAAACTGCATAACTACTTTGTTGATTAGTTGATAAAACTGCATAACTACGTTGTTGATTAGTTGATAAAACTGCATAACAACGTTGTTGATTAGCTGATAAAACTGCATAACAACGTTGTTGATTAGTTGATAAAACTGCATAACAACATTGTTGATTAGTTGATAAAACTGCATAACTGTGTTGTTGATTGGTTCATAAAACTGCATAACTACGTTGTGGATTAGTTGATAAAACTGCAGAACGAGTTATTGATTAGTTGAAAAAACTGCATAACAACGTTGTTGATTAGCTGATAAAATTGCATAACTACGTTGTTGATTAGTTGATAAAACTGCATAATTACTCTGTTGATTAGTTGATAAAATTGCATAACAACGTTGTTGATTAGTTGATAAAACTGCATAACAACGTTGTTGATTAGTTGATACAACTGCATAACTACACTGTTGATTAGTTGATAAAACTGCATAACAACATTGTTGATTAGTTGATAAAACTGCATAATTACTCTGTTGATTAGTTGATAAAACTGCATAACTATGTTGTTGATTAGTTTATAAATCTGCATAACTACGTTGTTGATTAGTTGATAAAACTGCATAACAACGTTGTTGATTAGTTGATAAAACTGCTTAACAATGTTGTTGATTAGTTGATAAAACTGCATAATTACTCTGTTGATTAGTTGATAAAACTGCATAACTGTGTTGTTGATTAGTTGATAAATCTGCATAACTACGTTGTTGATTAGTTGATAAAACTGCATAACTACGTTGTTGATTAATTGATAAAACTGCACAATTACTCTGTTGATTAGTTGATGAAGCTGCATAACTACGTTGTTGATTAGTTGATAAAACAGCATAATTACTCTGTTGATTGGTTGATAAAGCTGCATAACTGTGTTGTTGATTATTTGATAAAACTGCATAACAACGTTCTTGATTAGCTGATAAAACTGCATAACTGCGTTGTTGATTAGTAGATAAAACTGCATAATTACTCTGTTGATTAGTTGATTTAACTGCATAACAACGTTGTTGATTAGTTGATAAAACTGCATAATTACTCTGTTGATTATCTGATAAAACTGCATAACTACGTTGTTGATTAGTTGATAAAACTGCATAATTACTCTGTTGATTAGTTGATAAAATTGCATAACAACGTTGTTGATTAGTTGATAAAACTGCATAACAACGTTGTTGATTAGTTGATACAACTGCATAACTACGTTGTTGATTAGTTGATAAAACTGCAAAACGGTGTTGTTGATTAGTTGATAAAACTGCACAATTACTCTGTTGATTAGTTGATGAAGCTGCATAACTGTGTTGTTGATTAGTTGATAAATCTGCATAACTACTTTGTTGATTATTTGATAAACCTGCATAAATATGTTGTTGATTAGTTGATGAAACTGCACAACAACATTGTTGATTAGTTGATAAAACTACATAACTACACTGTTGATTAGTTGATAAAACTGCATAACAACATTGTTGATTAGTTGATAAAACTGCATAATTACTCTGTTGATTAGTTGATAAAACTGCATAACTGTGTTGTTGATTAGTTGATAAATCTGCATAACTACGTTGTTGATTAGTTGATAAAACTGCATAACTACGTTGTTGATTAATTGATAAAACTGCATAACTACGTTTTTCATTAGTTGATAAAACTGCATAATTGTGTTGTTGATTAGTTGATAAAACTGCATAACAACGTTATTTGATTAGTTGATAAAACTGCATAACTGTGTTGTTGATTAGTTGATCAAACTGCATAACTACGCTGTTGATTACTTGATAAAACTGCATAACAACATTGTTGATTAGTTGATAAAACTGTATTACAACGTTGTTGATTAGTTGATAAAAATGCATAACTACGTTGTTGATTAGTTGATATAACTGCATAACTGTGTTGTTGATTGGTTGATAAAACTGCATAACTACGTTGTTGATTAGTTGATAAAACTGCATAACTACGTTGTTGATTAGTTGATAAAACTGCATAACAACGTTCTTGATTAGCTGATAAAACTGCATAACTGCGTTGTTGATTAGTAGATAAAACTGTATAATTACTCTGTTGATTAGTTGATTTAACTGCATAACAACGTTGTTGATTAGTTGATAAAACTGCATAATTACTCTGTTGATTAGTTGATGAAACTGCACAACAACATTGTTGATTATTTGATAAAACTACATAACTACACTGTTGATTAGTTGATAAAAATGCATAACAACATTGTTGATTAGTTGATAAAACTGCATAATTACTCTGTTGATTAGTTGATAAAACTGCATAACTATGTTGTTGATTAGTTGATAAATCTGCATAACTACGCTGTTGATTAGTTGATAAAACTGCATAACAACGTTGTTGATTAGTTGATAAAACTGCATAACAATGTTGTTGATTAGTTGATAAAACTGCATAATTACTCTGTTGATTAGTTGATAAAACTGCATAACAACGTTCTTGATTAGCTGATAAAACTGCATAACTGCGTTGTTGATTAGTAGATAAAACTGCATAATTACTCTGTTGATTAGTTGATTTAACTGCATAACAACGTTGTTGATTAGTTGATAAAACTGCATAATTACTCTGTTGATTAGTTGATGAAGCTGCATAACTGTGTTGTTGATTATTTGATAAAACTGCATAACTACGTTGTTGATTAGTTGATAAAACTGCATAATTACTCTGTTGATTATTTGATAAAGCTGCATAATTACTCTGTTGATTGGTTGATAAAGCTGCATAAATATGTTGTTGATTAGTTGATGAAACTGCACAACAACATTGTTGATTAGTTGATAAAACTACATAACTACACTGTTGATTAGTTGATAAAAATGCATAACAACATTGTTGATTAGTTGATAAAACTGCATAATTACTCTGTTGATTAGTTGATAAAACTGCATAACTATGTTGTTGATTAGTTGATAAATCTGCATAACTAAGTTGTTGATTAGTTGATAAAACTGCATAACAACGTTGTTGATTAGTTGATAAAACTGCTTAACAATGTTGTTGATTAGTTGATAAAACTGCATAATTACTCTGTTGATTAGTTGATAAAACTGCATAACTGTGTTGTTGATTAGTTGATAAATCTGCATAACTACGTTGTTGATTAGTTGATAAAACTGCATAACTACGTTGTTGATTAATTGATAAAACTGCATAACTACGTTTTTCATTAGTTGATAAAACTGCATAATTGTGTTGTTGATTAGTTGATAAAACTGCATAACAACGTTATTTGATTAGTTGATAAAACTGCATAACTGTGTTGTTGATTAGTTGATCAAACTGCATAACTACGCTGTTGATTAGTTGATAAAACTGCATAACAACATTGTTGATTAGTTGATAAAACTGTATTACAACGTTGTTGATTAGTTGATAAAAATGCATAACTACGTTGTTGATTAGTTGATATAACTGCATAACTGTGTTGTTGATTGGTTGATAAAACTGCATAACAACGTTGTTGATTAGTTGATAAAACTGCATAACAACGTTCTTGATTAGCTGATAAAACTGCAAAACTGCGTTGTTGATTAGTAGATAAAACTGCATAATTACTCTGTTGATTAGTTGATTTAACTGCATAACAACGTTGTTGATTAGTTGACAAAACTGCATAATTACTCTGTTGATTAGTTGATAAAACTGCGTAACAACGTAGTTGATTAGTTGATAAAACTGCATAAATACGTTGTTGATTAGTTGATAAAACTGCATAACTACGCTGTTGATTAGTTGATAAAACTGCATAACAACATTGTTGATTAGTTGATAAAACTGCATAACAACGTTGTTGATTAGTTGATAAAACTGCATAATTACTCTGTTGATTAGTTGATAAAGCTGCATAACTGTGGTGTTGATTAGTTGATAAAACTGCATAAATGTGTTGTTGATTAGTTGATAAAACTGCATAACTACGTTGTTGATTAGTTGATAAAACTGCATAACAACGTTGTTGATTAGTTGATAAAACTGCATAACTACGTTGTTGATTAGATGATAAAACTGCAAAATTACTCTGTTGATTAGTTGATGAAACTGCATAACAACGTTTTTGATGAGTTGATAAATCTGCATAACTACGTTGTTGATTAGTTGATAAAACTGCATAAATACGCTGTTGATTAGTTGATAAAACTGCATAAATATATTGTTGATTAGTTGATAAAACTGCATATTTACTCTGTTGATTAGTTGATAAAACTGCATAACAACGTTTTTGATTAGTTGATAAAACTACATAACTACACTGTTGATTAGTTGATAAATCTGCATAACAACATTGCTGATTAGTTGATAAAAATGCATAACTACGTTGTTGATTAGTTGATAAAACTGCATAACTGTGTTGTTGATTAGTTGCTAAAACTGCATAACTACGCTGTTGATTAGTTGATAAAACTGCATAACAACGTTGTTGATTAGTTGATAAAACTGCATAACAACGTTGTTGATTAGTTGATAAAAATGCATAACTACTTTGTTGATTAGTTGATAAAACTGCATAACTACGTTGTTGATTAGTTGATAAAACAGCATAACAACATTGTTGATTAGCTGATAAAACTGCATAACTACGTTGTTGTTTAATTGATAAAACTGCATATTTACTCTGTTGATTAGATGAAAAAACTGCATAACTATATTGTTGATTAGTTGATAAAACTGCATAATTACTCTGTTGATTAGTTGATAAAACTGCATAACAACGTTTTTGATTAGTTGATAAAACTACATAACTACACTGTTGATTAGTTGATAAATCTGCATAACAACATTGCTGATTAGTTGATAAAAATGCATAACTACGTTGTTGATTAGTTGATAAAACTGCATAACTGTGTTGTTGATTAGTTGCTAAAACTTTATAACTACGCTGTTGATTAGTTGATAAAACTGCATAACAACGTTGTTGATTAGTTGATAAAACTGCATAACAACGTTGTTGATTAGTTGATAAAAATGCATAACTACTTTGTTGATTAGTTGATAAAACTGCATAACTACGTTGTTGTTTAATTGATAAAACTGCATATTTACTCTGTTGATTAGTTGAAAAAACTGCATAACAACGTTGTTGATTAATTGATAAATCTGCATAATTACTCTGTTGATTAGTTGAAAAAACTGCATAACAACGTTGTTGATTAGTTGATAAAACTGCATAACTACATTGTTGATTAGTTGATAAAACTGCATAACTACGTTGTTGATTAGTTAAAGTAGTATGGGGCTGTGTGTGTAGTTGTATTAGTAGTATAGGGCTTTGTGTGTAGTTGTATTAGTAGTATAGGGTTGTGTGTGTAGTTGTATTAGTAGTATAGGGTTGTGTGTGTAGTTGTATTAGTAGCATGGTGCTGTGTGTGTAGTTGTATTAGTAGTATGGGGCTGTGTGTGTAGTTGTATTAGTAGTATGGGGCTGAGTGTGTAGTTGTATTAGTAGTATGGTGCTGTGTGTGTATTTGTATTAGTAGTATAGGGCTGTGTGTGTAGTTGTATTAGTAGTATGGGCCTGAGTGTGTAGTTGTGTTAGTGGTATAGGGTTGTGTGTGTAGTTGTATTAGTAGTATGGTGCTGTGTGTGTAGTTGTATTAGTAGTACGCGGCTGTGTGTGTGTAGTTGTATTAGTAGTATAGGGCTGTGTGTGTAGTTGTATTAGTAGTATGGGGTTGTGTGTGTAGTTGTATTAGTAGTATAGGGCTGTGTGTGTAGTTTTATTTGTAGTACGGGGCTGTGTGTGTGTAGTTGTATTAGTAGTATAGGGCTGTGTGTGTAGTTGTATTAGTAGTATAGGGCTGTGTGTGTAGTTGTATTAGTAGTATGGGGTTGTTTGTGTAGTTGTATTAGTAGTAAGGGGCTATGTGTGTAGTTGTATTCGTGGTATAGGGCTGTGTGTGTAGTTGTATTAGTAGTATGGGGCTGTGTGTGTAGTTGTGTTAGTAGTATGGGGCTGTGTGTGTAGTTGTATTAGTAGTATGGGGCTGTGTGTGTAGTTGTATTAGTAGTATAGGGTTGTGTGTGTAGTTGTATTAGTAGTGTAGGGACGTGTAGTTGTATTAGTGGTATGGGGCTTTATGTGTAGTTGTATTAGTAGTATGGGGCTGTGTGTGTAGTTGTATTAGTAGTATGGGGCAGTGTGTGTAGTTGTGTTAGTAGTATGGGGCTTTGTGTAGTTGTATTAGTAGTATGTGGCTTTGTGTGTAGTTGTATTAGTAGTATGGGGCAGTGTCTGTAGTTGTATTAGTAGTATGGCGCAGTGTGTGTAGTTGTATTAGTATTATAGCATTGTGTGTGTAGTTGTATTAGTAGTATATGGCTGTGTGTGTAGTTGTATTAGTAGTATAGGGCTGTGTGTGTAGTTGTATTAGTAGTATGGGGATTTTTGTGTAGTTATATTAGTAGTATGGGGCTCTGTTTGTAGTTATATTAGTAGTATAGGGATGTGTGTGTAGTTGTGTTAGTAGTATGGGGCTGTGTTCAGTTGTATTAGTAGTATAGGGCTGTGTGTGTAGTTGTATTAGTAGTATAGGGCTGTGTGTGTAGTTGTATTAGTAGTATTGGGCTGTGTGTGTAGTTGTATTAGTAGTATGGGGATGTGTGTGTAGTTGTATTAGTAGTATAGGGCTGTGTGTGTAGTTGTATTAGTAGTATTGGGCTGTGTGTGTAGTTGTATTAGTAGTATGGGGCTGTGTGTGTAGTTGTGTTAGTAGTATGGGGCTGTGTGTGTAGTTGTATTAGTAGTATGGGGCTGTGTGTGTAGTTGTATTAGTAGTATAGGGTTGTGTGTGTAGTTGTATTAGTAGTGTAGGGACGTGTAGTTGTATTAGTGGTATGGGGCTTTATGTGTAGTTGTATTAGTAGTATGGGGCTGTGTGTGTAGTTGTATTAGTAATATGGGGCAGTGTGTGTAGTTGTGTTAGTAGTATGGGGCTTTGTGTAGTTGTATTAGTAGTATGGGGCTGTGTGTGTAGTTGTATTAGTAGTATGGGGCAGTGTCTGTAGTTGTATTAGTAGTATGGCGCAGTGTGTGTAGTTGTATTAGTATTATAGCATTGTGTGTGTAGTTGTATTAGTAGTATATGGCTGTGTGTGTAGTTGTATTAGTAGTATAGGGCTGTGTGTGTAGTTGTATTAGTAGTATGGGGATTTTTGTGTAGTTGTATTAGTAGTATGGGGCTCTGTTTGTAGTTATATTAGTAGTATAGGGATGTGTGTGTAGTTGTGTTAGTAGTATGGGGCTGTGTTCAGTTGTATTAGTAGTATAGGGCTGTGTGTGTAGTTGTATTAGTAGTATAGGGCTGTGTGTGTAGTTGTATTAGTAGTATTGGGCTGTGTGTGTAGTTGTATTAGTAGTATGGGGATGTGTGTGTAGTTGTATTAGTAGTATAGGGCTGTGTGTGTAGTTGTATTAGTAGTATTGGGCTGTGTGTGTAGTTGTATTAGTAGTATGGGGCTGTGTTCAGTTGTATTAGTAGTATAGGGCTGTGTGTGTAGTTGTATTAGTAGTATAGGGCTGTGTGTGTAGTTGTATTAGTAGTATGGGGTTGTGTGTGTAGTTGTATTAGTAGTATGGAGCTGTGTGTGTAGTTGTATTAGTAGTATTGGGATATGTGTGTAGTTGTATTAGTAGTATGGTGCTGTGTGTGTAATTGTGTTAGAAGTACGGGGCTGTGTGTGTAGTAGTATTAGTAGTATTGGGCTGTGTGTGTAGTTTTATTAGTAGTATGAGGCTGTGTGTGTAGTTGTATTAGTATTATGGGGCTGTGTGTAGTTGTATTAGTAGTATAGGGCTGTGTGTGTAGTTTATTAGTGGTATAGGGTTGTGTGTGTAGTTGTATTAGTAGTATAGGGCTGTGTGTGTAGTTGTGTTAGTAGTATGGGGCTGTGTGTGTAGTTGTATTAGTAGTGTAGGGTTGTGTGTGTAGTTGTATTAGTAGTATTGGGATATGTGTGTAGTTGTATTAGTAGTATGGGGCTGTGTGTGTAGTTGTGTTAGTAGTATAGGGATGTGTGTGTAGTTGTATTAGTAGTATGGGGATTTTTGTGTAGTTGTGTTAGTAGTATGGGGCTCTGTTTGTAGTTGTATTAGTAGTATAGGGCTGTGTGTGGTTTATTAGTGGTATAGGGTTGTGTGTGTACTTGTATTAGTAGAATAGGGCTGTGTGTGTAGTTGTGTTAGTAGTATGGGGCTGTGTGTGTAGTTGTATTAGTAGTATGGGGCTGTGTGTGTAGTTGTATTAGTAGTATAGGTTTGTGTGTGTAGTTGTATTAGTAGTGTAGGGATGTGTAGTTGTATTAGTGGTGTGGGGCTTTTTGTGTAGTTGTATTAGTAGTGTGGGGTTGTGTGTGTAGTTGTATTAATAGTATGGGGCAGTGTGTGTAGTTGTGTTAGTAGTATGGCACAGTGTGTGTAGTTCTATTAGTATTATAGCATTGTGTGTGAAGTTTTATTAGTAGTATAGGGTTGTGTAGTTGTATTAGTAGTATGGGGCTCAGTGTGTAGTTGTATTAGTAGTATGGGGTTGTGTGTGTAGTTGTATTAGTAGTATAGGGCTGTTTGTGTAGTTGTATTAGTAGTATAGGGATGTATGTGTAGTTGTATTAGAAGTATGGGGCTGTGTTTGTAGTTGTGTTAGTAGTATAGGGCTGTGTGTGTAGTTGTATTAGTAGTATGGGGATTTTTGTGTAGTTGTGTTAGTAGTATGGGGCTCTGTTTGTAGTTGTATTAGTAGTATAGGACTGTGTGTGTAGTTGTATTAGTAGTATGGGGTTGTGTGTGTAGTTGTGTTAGTAGTATAGGGGTGTGTGTGTAGTTGTATTAGTAGTATGGGGCTGTGTGTGTAGTTGTATTAGTAGTATGGTGCTGTGTGTGTAGTTGTATTAGTAGTATAGGGCTGTGTGTGTAGTTGTATTAGTAGTATGGGGCTGTGTGTGTAGTTGTATTAGTAGTATGGGGCTGTGTGTGTAGTTGTATTAGTAGAATGGGGCTGTGTGTGTAGTTGTATTAGTAGTATAGGGCTGTGTGTGTAGTTGTATTAGTAGTATAGGGCTGTGTGTGTAGTTGTATTAGTAGTGTAGGGCTCTGTGTGTAGTTGTATTAGTAGTATGGGGCTGTGAGTATAGTTTTATTATGTATGTAGTGGTGTTAGTCGTGTAGTTATGTCAACTGAATAAAGATGTCGTGCTTGTCCTCCGTAGCTCTATCTAGGTTATGATGAGTAAACAATCCCAATTGTTTCAGGATGTTTGATGTGTTAGTTTTGTCGTCGTCAGGTCGTTGCCAAGGCTGGAACATCGGGTCCTGTGCTCCAAGGGAATGGAGGCGTCAGAACCAAAACAATGAGGTCCTTGATCCCATTGCGGTCAGATTCCACTGTTCAGGCTCTGCATTGAAATGATCTAATGTCTGGTGTAATTTGACTGGTTTTTAGCTTGCTTGCATTGATGATTACATTTTTCTTCCAGTTGGCATTCAGTACTTTTGATTTGCCAATACACTCACACAAGGTCTGGGCCGTTATTCACAAAGTGTCTCAGAATAGAAGATCTGGGCCCGTATTCACAAAGTGACTCAAAATAGAAGATCTGGGCCCGTATTCACAAAGTGTCTCAGAGTAGAAATACTGGGCCCTTATTCACAAAGTGTCTCAGAGTTGAAGATCTGGGCCCGTATTCACAAAGAGTCTCAGAGTAGAAGATCTGGGCTCGTATTCACAAAGTATCTCAGAGTAGAAGTACTGGGCCCGTATTCACAAAGTGTCTCAGAGTAGAAATACTGGGCCCTTATTCACAAAGAGTCTCAGAGTTTAAGATCTGGGCCCGTATTCACAAAGTGTCTCAGAGTAGAAGATCTGGGCCCTTATTTATAAAGTGTCTCAGAGTAGAAGATCTGGGCCCTTATTTACGAAGTGTCTCAGAGTAGAAGATCTGGGCCCTTATTCACAAAGTGTCTCAGAGTAGAAGATCTAGGCCCGTATTCACAAAGTGTCTCAGAGTAGAAGATCTAGGCCCGTATTCACAAAGTGTCTCAGAGTAGAAGATCTGGGCCCGTATTCACAAAGTGTCTCAGAGTAGAAGAGCTGGGCCCTTATTTATAAAGTGTCTCAGAGTAGAATATATGGGCCCTTATCCATAAATTGTCTCAGAGTTGAAGATCTGGGCCCATATTCACAATGTTTCTCAGAGTAGAAGATCTGGGCCGTTATTCACAAAGTGTCTCTGAGTAGAAGATCAGGGCCAGTATTCACAAAGTGTCTCAGAGTAGAAGATCTGGGCCATTATCCATAAATTGTCTCAGAGTAGAAGATCTGGGCCCTTATCCATAAAGTGTCTCAGAGTTGAAGATCTGGGCCCGTATTCACAAAGAGTCTCAGAGTAGAAGATCTAGGCCCGTATTCACAAAGTGTCTCAGAGTAGAAGATATGGGCCCTTATTTATAAAGTGTATCAGAGTAGAAGATCTGTGCCCTTATCCATAAATTGTCTCAGAGTTGAAGATCTGGGCCCATATTCACAAAGTTTCTCAGAGTAGAAGATCTGGGCCGTTATTCACAAAGTGTCTCTGAATAGAAGATCTGGGCCATTATCCATAAATTGTCTCAGAGTAGAAGATCTGGGCCCTTATCCATAAAGTGTCTCAGAGTAGAAGATCTGGGCTCGTATTCACAAAGTGTCTCAGAGTAGAAGTACTGGGCCCGTATTCACAATGTGTCTCAGAGTAGAAGTACTGGGCCCATATTCACAAAGTTTCTCAGAGTAGAAGATCTGGGCCATTATTCACAAAGTGTCTCAGAGTAGAAGATCTGGGCCCTTATTCACAAAGTGTCTCAGAGTAGAAGATCTGGGCCCGTATTTACAAAGTGTCTCAGAGTAGAAACTTCATGCATATGTTCGATAAATCCGATTTATACACCATACAGAACGCACTGCAACTGCCATGCAGCTTCCATAGGAAATGAATGTACTTCTGGTGTACCAAAACGGGAAGACGTTGTCGGTGTGATCCAGTCATTATGCACCAAATTGTATGCATAGACGGCTTGATAGAAATATTGGCAGAAGGTGAATGTTGAACTTTTGTTGAACACATATCATATTTGTTGAACACATGCTGTGTACCATTTTGCACAATGAAGCTGTAGGTGTGATCAAGGTGTTGAATAAACGTGATGTCATGTTGCTTTTTCAGGAGGGGAGTAGGCTACATGCAGCTATTGACATGTTTTACACAAAATACATTATCGACATGTTCGTACAAACTTTGTTATCAGTATTGCAAACATAATAACAATTTCATGTTCTTCTTAGCTGCTGAGTTACATGCAGCTATTTACTCTCGCCAATATATCAGCATATATGACAAAACTATGGCACCGGGCGATGCAAAACGAACTCGCCCATTGTCAGACTCTTTTTACCCGTCTTGAAACATACTCGGCTGCCTAGAACGTTAGGCTACCCAGAGGTGGAACACAAACAGGCAGTCTAGTTAGCGACTGAATGGTATTTATTCATCATCATTGCAAACATTGGCTAAGCTGCACAGGAGGCAGACAGGCAGTCAAGTAGTGTTCTTTTTTCAGGAACTATGATATTGAAGCAACTATAAAGATTACCCTGCATCATCACACAAAACGTGTCCAAAGTGTAAGGACTGCGTCTTGCTTGTGCAACTGCAGTATCTGTTACAACAGACAGATAGGTTGTAGCCTTCAGAATATACATGTTGTTTTTCCCCCTGTATAATTATGGTCACTAATTAGTAAGGAACTCCCCTCCCTGATTGTCAAGGTCTTAATTTAAAGGAAAGACCAAAAACCTGCAGACACTAGGCCCTCCATGGAATGAGTTTGAAACCCCTGTGTTAAGGTTAGGATTTAGGTTAAAGCAGTGTTTCCCAAACTCGGTGGACGTTTAGTTTTTTGCCCCAACACTAGACAGCTTTGATCATTTGAATCAAAATATGCACAGAATTTGGGAAACACTGGGTTATAAGGTTAGAGTTAGGAGAAGGGTTAGCTAAAAGGGTTACGGTTAGAGTTAGGGGAAGGGTTAGCTAAAAGGGTTAGGGTTAGGGGAAGGGTTAGCTAAAAGGGTTAAGGTTAGAGTTAGGAGAAGGGTTAGCTAAAAGGGTTACGGTTAGAGTTAGGGGAAGGGTTAGCTAAAAGGGTTAAGGTTAGAGTTAGGGGAAGGGTTAGCTAAAGGGTTAGGGTTAGAGTTAGGAGAAGGGTTAGCTAAAAGGGTTACGGTTAGAGTTAGGGGAAGGGTTAGCTAAAAGGGTTAGGGTTAGGGGAAGGGTTAGCTAAAAGGGTTAAGGTTAAAGTTAGGAGAAGGGTTAGCTAAAAGGGTTACGGTTAGAGTTAGGGGAAGGGTTAGCTAAAAGGGTTAAGGTTAGAGTTAGGGGAAGGGTTAGCTAAAGGGTTAGGGTTAGAGTTAGGAGAAGGGTTAGCTAAAAGGGTTACGGTTAGAGTTAGTGGAAGGGTTAGCTAAAAGGGTTAAGGTTAGAGTTAGGGGAAGGGTTAGCTAAAGGGTTAGGGTTAGAGTTAGGAGAAGGGTTAGCTAAAAGGGTTATGGTTAGAGTTAGGGGAAGGGTTAGCTAGTAGGGTTACGGTTAGAGTTAGGGGAAGGGTTAGCTAAAAGGGTTAAGGTTAGAGTTAGGGGAAGGGTTAGCTAAAAGGGTTAAGGTTAGAGTTAGGAGAAGGGTTAAGGTTAGAGTTAGGAGAAGGGTTGGATAAAAGGGTTAAGGTTAGAGTTAGGGGAAGGGTTAGCTAAAAGGGTTAGCTAAAAGGGTTAAGGTTAGATTTAGGGGAAGGGTTAGCTAAAAGGGTTAAGGTTACAGTTAGGGGAAGGGTTAGCTAAAAGGGTTAAGGTTAGAGTTAGGGGAAGGGTTGGCTAAAAGGGTTAAGGTTAGAGTTAGTGGAAGGGTTAGCTAAAAGGGTTAAGGTTAGAGTTAGGGGAAGGGTTAGCTAAAAGGGTTAAGGTTAGAGTTAGGGGAAGGGTTATCTAAAAGGGTTAAGGTTAGAGTTAGGGGAAGGGTTAGCTAATAGGGTTAAGGTTAGATTTAGGAGAAGGGTTAAGGTTAGAGTTAGGAGAAGGGTTGGATAAAAGGGTTAAGGTTAGAGTTAGGGGAAGGGTTAGCTAAAAGGGTTAGCTAAAAGGGTTAAGGTTAGATTTAGGGGAAGGGTTAGCTAAAAGGGTTAAGGTTAGAGTTAGGGGAAGGGTTAGCTAAAAGGGTTAAGGTTAGAGTTAGGGGAAGGGTTAGCTAAAAGGGTTAGGGTTAGAGTTAGGGGAATGGTTGGCTAAAAGGGTTAAGGTTAGAGTTAGGGGAAGGGTTAGCTAAAAGGGTTAAGGTTAGAGTTAGGGGAAGGGTTAGCTAAAAGGGTTAGGGTTAGAGTTAGGGGAAGGGTTAGCTAAAAGTGTTAGGGTTAGAGTTAGGGGAAGGGTTAGCTAAAAGGGTTAGGTTAGAGTTAGGGGAAGGGTTAGCTAAAAGGGTTAAGGTTAGAGTTAGGGGAAGGGTTAGCATAAAGGGTTAGGGTTAGAGTTAGTGGAAGGGTTGGCTAAAAGGGTTAGGGTTAGAGTTAGGGGAAGGGTTAGCTAAAAGGGTTAGGTTAGAGTTAGGGGAAGGGTTAGCTAAAAGGGTTAAGGTTAGAGTTAGGGGAAGGGTTAGCTAAAAGGGTTAGAGTTAGAGTTAGGGGAAGGGTTAGCTAAAAGGGTTAAGGTTAGAGTTAGGGGAAGGGTTAGCTAAAAGGGTTAAGGTTAGAGTTAGGGGAAGGGTTAGCTAAAAGAGTTAAGGTTAGAGTTATGGGAAGGGTTAGCTAAAAGGGTTAAGGTTAGAGTTAGGGGAAGGGTTAGCTAAAAGGGTTAGGGTTAGAGTTAGTGGAAGGGTTAGCTAAAAGGGTTAAGGTTAGAGTTAGGGGAAGGTTTAGCTAAGTGGAAAAATATCCAAAACGTAGTATTTTAACCGCCAACATAGATCCACACATAGAATATACACACCCTGACTCAACATATAAGAGTCCCCTGGGCGTGACACAGAGATGCACAAAAACGATATATTATTCCAAATGGGTGAATCTTTCCTTTACAAACCATCAAATCTGTGCGCTACCTTGGAACACATAAAATACTACAACATGGTAAATTCATAAGCAGGAATAAGAATTATATAGAAAATGATGTTTTTCAAAAGGAGAAGTTTATCTTGGGAAGTGACAGATGTTCTCTCTTGTGTGAGCACTAGTTCTCAAAATGAGCACTAGCTCTCATGGTTATATTGGGCTAAATTTTTAGACTTCAAAGACAACTTTGGTAGTGTTATTAACCTTAAAATATCTGGTTTCTAGTAGGCTACAGCGTTTTTGAAGGGCTGTTTCTCTGAACCTCAGGCAGTAGGCTGAAACAAGCTTGTTTCTCTGAACCTCAGGCAGTAGGCTGAAACAAGCTTGTTTCTCTGAACCTCAGGCAGTAGGCTGAAACAAGCTTGTTTCTCTGAACCTCAGGCAGTATGCTGAAACAAGCTTGTTTCTCTGAACCTCAGGCAGTAGGCTGAAACAAGCTTGTTTCTCTGAACCTCAGGCAGTAGGCTGAAACAAGCTTGTTTCTCTGAACCTCAGGCAGTATGCTGAAACAAGCTTGTTTCTCTGAACCTCAGGCAGTAGGCTGAAACAAGCTTGTTTCTCTGAACCTCAGGCAGTATGCTGAAACAAGCTTGTTTCTCTGAACCTCAGGCAGTAGGCTGAAACAAGCTTGTTTCTCTGAACCTCAGGCAGTAGGCTGAAACAAGCTTGTTTCTCTGAACCTCAGGCAGTAGGCTGAAACAAGCTTGTTTCTCTGAACCTCAGGCAGTAGGCTGAAACAAGCTTGTTTCTCTGAACCTCAGGCAGTATGCTGAAACAAGCTTGTTTCTCTGAACCTCAGGCAGTATGCTGAAACAAGCTTGTTTCTCAGAACCTAAGGCAGTAGGCTGAAACAAGCTTGTTTCTCTGAACCTCAGGCAGTAGGCTGAAACAAGCTTGTTTCTCTGAACCTCAGGCAGTAGGCTGAAACAAGCTTGTTTCTCTGAACCTCAGGCAGTATGCTGAAACAAGCTTGTTTCTCTGAACCTCAGGCAGTAGGCTGAAACAAGCTTGTTTCTCTGAACCTCAGGCAGTAGGCTGAAACAAGCTTGTTTCTCTGAACCTCAGGCAGTAGGCTGAAACAAGCTTGTTTCTCTGAACCTCAGGCAGTAGGCTGAAACAAGCTTGTTTCTCTGAACCTCAGGCAGTATGCTGAAACAAGCTTGTTTCTCTGAACCTCAGGCAGTATGCTGAAACAAGCTTGTTTCTCTGAACCACAGGCAGTAGGCTGAAACAAGCTTGTTTCTCTGAACCTCAGGCAGTAGGCTGAAACAAGCTTGTTTCTCTGAACCTCAGGCAGTAGGCTGAATCAAGCTTGTTTCTCAGAACCTCAGGCAGTAGGCTGAAACAAGCTTGTTTCTCTGAACCTCAGGCAGTATGCTGAAACAAGCTTGTTTCTCTGAACCTCAGGCAGTAGGCTGAAACAAGCTTGTTTCTCTGAACCTCAGGCAGTAGGCTGAAACAAGCTTGTTTCTCTGAACCTCAGGCAGTATGCTGAAACAAGCTTGTTTCTCTGAACCTCAGGCAGTAGGCTGAAACAAGCTTGTTTCTCTGAACCTCAGGCAGTATGCTGAAACAAGCTTGTTTCTCTGAACCTCAGGCAGTAGGCTGAAACAAGCTTGTTTCTCTGAACCTCAGGCAGTATGCTGAAACAAGCTTGTTTCTCTGAACCTCAGGCAGTAGGCTGAAACAAGCTTGTTTCTCTGAACCTCAGGCAGTAGGCTGAAACAAGCTTGTTTCTCTGAACCTCAGGCAGTAGGCTGAAACAAGCTTGTTTCTCTGAACCTCAGGCAGTAGGCTGAAACAAGCTTGTTTCTCTGAACCTCAGGCAGTATGCTGAAACAAGCTTGTTTCTCTGAACCTCAGGCAGTATGCTGAAACAAGCTTGTTTCTCTGAACCTCAGGCAGTAGGCTGAAACAAGCTTGTTTCTCTGAACCTCAGGCAGTAGGCTGAAACAAGCTTGTTTCTCTGAACCTCAGGCAGTATGCTGAAACAAGCTTGTTTCTCTGAACCTCAGGCAGTAGGCTGAAACAAGCTTGTTTCTCTGAACCTCAGGCAGTATGCTGAAACAAGCTTGTTTCTCTGAACCTCAGGCAGTAGGCTGAAACAAGCTTGTTTCTCTGAACCTCAGGCAGTATGCTGAAACAAGCTTGTTTCTCTGAACCTCAGGCAGTAGGCTGAAACAAGCTTGTTTCTCTGAACCTCAGGCAGTAGGCTGAAACAAGCTTGTTTCTCTGAACCTCAGGCAGTATGCTGAAACAAGCTTGTTTCTCTGAACCTCAGGCAGTAGGCTGAAACAAGCTTGTTTCTCTGAACCTCAGGCAGTAGGCTGAAACAAGCTTGTTTCTCTGAACCTCAGGCAGTATGCTGAAACAAGCTTGTTTCTCTGAACCTCAGGCAGTAGGCTGAAACAAGCTTGTTTCTCTGAACCTCAGGCAGTATGCTGAAACAAGCTTGTTTCTCTGAACCTCAGGCAGTAGGCTGAAACAAGCTTGTTTCTCTGAACCTCAGGCAGTAGGCTGAAACAAGCTTGTTTCTCTGAACCTCAGGCAGTAGGCTGAAACAAGCTTGTTTCTCTGAACCTCAGGCAGTAGGCTGAAACAAGCTTGTTTCTCTGAACCTCAGGCAGTAGGCTGAAACAAGCTTGTTTCTCTGAACCTCAGGCAGTAGGCTGAAACAAGCTTGTTTCTCTGAACCTCAGGCAGTATGCTGAAACAAGCTTGTTTCTCTGAACCTCAGGCAGTATGCTGAAACAAGCTTGTTTCTCTGAACCACAGGCAGTAGGCTGAAACAAGCTTGTTTCTCTGAACCTCAGGCAGTAGGCTGAAACAAGCTTGTTTCTCTGAACCTCAGGCAGTAGGCTGAATCAAGCTTGTTTCTCAGAACCTAAGGCAGTAGGCTGAAACAAGCTTGTTTCTCTGAACCTCAGGCAGTAGGCTGAAACAAGCTTGTTTCTCTGAACCTCAGGCAGTAGGCTGAAACACGCTTGTTTCTCTGAACCTCAGGCAGTAGGCTGAAACAAGCTTGTTTCTCTGAACCTCAGGCAGTAGGCTGAAACAAGCTTGTTTCTCTGAACCTCAGGCAGTAGGCTGAAACAAGCTTGTTTCTCTGAACCTCAGGCAGTAGGCTGAAACAAGCTTGTTTCTCTGAACCTAAGGCAGTAGGCTGAAACAAGCTTGTTTCTCAGAACCTCATGCAGTAAGCTGAAAGAAGCTTGTTTCTCTGATCCTCAGGCAGTAGGCTGAAACAAGCTTGTTTCTCTGAACCTCTGGCAGTAGAATGAAACAAGCTTGTTTCTCAGATTCTGACCAGCAGCAGCAACCTATCCTCCTTATTTATGTTTGAAAACTAATTTGAAGGCCAGAATTGTTGTTGGGGGAAAGCACTAATCATGTTGATGCAGCTGGATAATCTTTTAGAACCAACTTCTGTGACATCACAGCAGTAAGTCTTCATTCATAGGGATGTGACATCACAGCAGTAGGTCTTCATTCGTAGGGATGTGACACCACGGCAGTAAGTCTTCAATGATAGGAATGTGACACCACAGCAGTAAGTCTTCATTCATAGGGATGTGACACCACAGCAGTAAGTCTTCATTCATAGGGATGTGACACCACAGCAGTAGGTCTTCATTCATAGGGATGTGACACCACAGCAGTAAGTCTTCATTGATAGGGATATGACACCACGGCAGTAAGTCTTCATTCATAGGGATGTGACATCACAGCAGTAAGTCTTCATTCATAGTAATGTGACACCACGGCAGTAAGTCTTCATTCATAGGGATATGACACCACGGCAGTAAGTCTTCATTGATAGGGATATGACACCACGGCAGTAAGTCTAATAGGGATATGACACCACGGCAGTAAGTCACCACGGCAGTAAGTCTTCATTGATAGGGATGTGACACCACGGCAGTAAGTCTTCATTCATAGGGATATGACACCACGGCAGTAAGTCTTCATTGATAGGGATGTGACACCACAGCAGTAAGTCTTCATTGATAGGGATATGACACCACGGCAGTAAGTCTTCATTAAAATGGATTTGACACCACGGCAGTAAGTCTTCATTGAAAGGGATATGACACCACAGCAGTAAGTCTTCATTCATAGGGATGTGACACCACGGCAGTAAGTCTTCATTGAAAGGGATATGACACCACAGCAGTAAGTCTTCATTGATAGGGATATGACACCACGGCAGTAAGTCTTCATTGATAGGGATATGACACCACGGCAGTAAGTCTTCATTGATAGGGATGTGACACCACGGCAGTAAGTCTTCATTGATAGGGATGTGACATCACAGCAGTAAGTCTTCATTCATAGGGATGTGACACCACGGCAGTAAGTCTTCATTAAAATGGATGTGACACCACGGCAGTAAGTCTTCATTGAAAGGGATATGACACCACGGCAGTAAGTCTTCATTCATAGGGATGTGACACCACGGCAGTAAGTCTTCATTGATAGGGATGTGACACCACGGCAGTAAGTCTTCATTCATAGGGATATGACACCACGGCAGTAAGTCTTCATTAATAGGGATGTGACACCACGGCATTAAGTCTTCATTGATAGGGATGTGACCTCAGGCAGTAGGCTGAAACAAGCTTGTTTCTCTGAACCTCAGGCAGTAGGCTGAAACAAGCTTGTTTCTCTGAACCTCAGGCAGTAGGCTGAAACAAGCTTGTTTCTCTGAACCTCAGGCAGTAGGCTGAAACAAGCTTGTTTCTCTGAACCTAAGGCAGTAGGCTGAAACAAGCTTGTTTCTCAGAACCTCATGCAGTAAGCTGAAAGAAGCTTGTTTCTCTGATCCTCAGGCAGTAGGCTGAAACAAGCTTGTTTCTCTGAACCTCTGGCAGTAGAATGAAACAAGCTTGTTTCTCAGATTCTGACCAGCAGCAGCAACCTATCCTCCTTATTTATGTTTGAAAACTAATTTGAAGGCCAGAATTGTTGTTGGGGGAAAGCACTAATCATGTTGATGCAGCTGGATAATCTTTTAGAACCAACTTCTGTGACATCACAGCAGTAAGTCTTCATTCATAGGGATGTGACATCACAGCAGTAGGTCTTCATTCGTAGGGATGTGACACCACGGCAGTAAGTCTTCAATGATAGGAATGTGACACCACAGCAGTAAGTCTTCATTCATAGGGATGTGACACCACAGCAGTAAGTCTTCATTCATAGGGATGTGACACCACAGCAGTAGGTCTTCATTCATAGGGATGTGACACCACAGCAGTAAGTCTTCATTGATAGGGATATGACACCACGGCAGTAAGTCTTCATTCATAGGGATGTGACATCACAGCAGTAAGTCTTCATTCATAGTAATGTGACACCACGGCAGTAAGTCTTCATTCATAGGGATATGACACCACGGCAGTAAGTCTTCATTGATAGGGATATGACACCACGGCAGTAAGTCTTCATTGATAGGGATGTGACACCACAGCAGTAAGTCTTCATTGATAGGGATATGACACCACGGCAGTAAGTCTTCATTAAAATGGATTTGACACCACGGCAGTAAGTCTTCATTGAAAGGGATATGACACCACAGCAGTAAGTCTTCATTCATAGGGATGTGACACCACGGCAGTAAGTCTTCATTGAAAGGGATATGACACCACAGCAGTAAGTCTTCATTGATAGGGATATGACACCACGGCAGTAAGTCTTCATTGATAGGGATATGACACCACGGCAGTAAGTCTTCATTGATAGGGATGTGACACCACGGCAGTAAGTCTTCATTGATAGGGATGTGACATCACAGCAGTAAGTCTTCATTCATAGGGATGTGACACCACGGCAGTAAGTCTTCATTAAAATGGATGTGACACCACGGCAGTAAGTCTTCATTGAAAGGGATATGACACCACGGCAGTAAGTCTTCATTCATAGGGATGTGACACCACGGCAGTAAGTCTTCATTGATAGGGATGTGACACCACGGCAGTAAGTCTTCATTCATAGGGATATGACACCACGGCAGTAAGTCTTCATTAATAGGGATGTGACACCACGGCATTAAGTCTTCATTGATAGGGATGTGACACCACGGCAGTAAGTCTTCATTGATAGGGACGTGACACCACGGCAGTAATGTCATGAGCCGTCGTGGATTTGGTGGAGGAGTCAAGTGCAGGAAGCAGAGGTTAGTCCAACAAGTCTTTTAATAGTGTCCAAAGTAAGTGTACAAGCCCCGACCTCGAAAACACGAAGAGGCGAGGAACATTACGCAAACGCGTAAAACACTTAAACAAGGCAAAATAGACACGGAAAAATAAACACGTATCATACGACGTGGCAACGGACAACAACACACAAAATTCCTAGAACACAACATGGAATTTATAAGACACGTAATCAACACTAAAACAGACACAGGTGTGACAGACAGACAAAAGCAATGGAACACAGAAACATAGAGCGGTGGCAGCTAGTACTCCGGGGACGGCGAACGCCGAAGCCTGCCCGAACCAGGAGGAGGAGCAGCCTCGGCCGAAACCGTGACAGTACCCCCCCCTTGACGCGCGGCCCCAGCCGCGCGCCGACCCCGGCCTCGGGGACGGCCAGGAGGACGCGGACCCGGGCGCGTGGGATGCCCATGGTGAAACTCAGTCAGGAGGGATGGATCTAGTATGTCCCTCCTGGGCACCCAGCACCGTTCCTCCGGACCGTACCCCTCCCACTCCACGAGATACTGGAGACCACTCATCCGGCGTCTCGAGTCCAAGATGGTCCGGACTCTGTACGCCGGGGCCCCCTCGATGTCCAAAGGGGGCGGAGGGGTCTCTCCTATCTCATCCTCTTGGAGTGGGCCAGCTACCACCGGCCTGAGAAGAGACACATGGAACGAGGGGTTAATATTTTTATACTCTATAGGCAGTTGTAATCTGTAACACACCTCGTTCAATCTTCTCAGGACTTTGAAGGGCCCCACAAACCGCCGACCCAGCTTCCGGCAGGGCAGGCGGAGGGGCAGGTTTCGAGTCGAGAGCCAGACTCGATCTCCCGGTGCGTACACCGGTGCCTCACTGCGGTGACGGTCGGCGCTCGCCTTTTGGTGACGGATGGCACGCTGCAGATGGACATGGGCAGCGTCCCACGTCTCTTCCGAGCGCCGAATCCACTCGTCCACCGCAGGGGCCTCGATCTGGCTCTCGTGCCACGGAGCCAGGACCGGCTGATAACCTAAAACACACTGGAAAGGTGTTAAGTTGGTGGAGGAGTGGCGGAGAGAGTTCTGGGCCATCTCTGCCCAGGGGATGAACCTCGACCACTCCTCCGGCCGGTCCCGGCAATAGGACCTCAAAAACCTACCCACATCCTGGTTGACTCGTTCCACCTGCCCATTACTCTCTGGGTGGTACCCCGAGGTAAGGCTTACCGAGACCCCCAACCGTTCCATGAACGCTCCCCAAACTCTGGAAGTGAACTGGGGACCTCGGTCAGA